>NC_041392.1:549946932-549955875 GCF_002162155.2 Triticum dicoccoides | reverse complement strand
GGGGTTCGATCCGGACGGCGGTGTTGGGGACGGGATCGAGCCCTCCCGATCCAGATCCAACGAGAGAGGGGGAGTGGAACGAGAGGGAGTCGTGGGGCGAGTGGGGCGACGGGGGAAAAGACTAGGGTTTCGAGGGGGTTATGGAGAGGGTGGGGGGGCCGGCCGGCTGGGCCTGGGGGGGTTGGCCCAGTGGGGCTGTGGCCTGCTGGGCCGGAGCCCAGTGGGAGGGAGTTCTTTTTTTTGTTTTCTGTTTTGTATTTTCTTTTCTTTTACTTATTTACTTTTCTGTTTATTCCATTTTAAATCATTTAGGCATTTTCTAAAAATATGTTTGCTGCACTATAATTACCCTCGTAATATTCGGCAACCACCGAACATTTTTGTTTCAACTTTTAAAAACTTTTGTTGTTTGCCATTTTTTGGAATTGATTTTGAATCGGTTTGAACTAACGAAAGTTTAGCAATAGTAATCAAAGATGACATGGCATCATTAGGAGAGTTTTACTGTAGCTTAAATATCCGGGCGTCACAATTCTCCTCCACTACAAGAAATCTCGTCCTGAGATTTAGGAGGTAGAAGGAAATAGTGCGGGGTATTCATCATGCAGGCGGTCCTCGCGTTCCCAAGTGGCTTCGTCTTCAGAGTGATTCGACCACTGGACTTTGAGGAACTTGATCGCCTTCTGACGTATGCGGCGTTCAGCTTGGTCGAGAATGCGGACTGGATGCTCTTTATAGGAGAGGTCCAGTTGCAATTCGAGCACTTCATGATCCACTGCTCGGATTGGATCCTTGAAGCAACGGCGGAGCTGTGACACGTGGAACACATCATGAACCTGAGAAAGGTTTGACGGAAGCTCCAGTTGATATGCCACTTTTCCACGCCTTTCGAGAATAGTGAAGGGACCGATATAGCGAGGAGCTAGCTTGCCCTTGATCCCGAAGCGGTGAGCACCCTTCATTGGTGTAACTCGAAGATAAGCCTTTTCGCTAGGTTGATAGACCATGTCTTGGTGATGACGGTCATACTGACTTTTCTGACGTGACTAAGTAGTCTTGAGATTCTCGCGAATAATGCGAACTTGTTCTTCGGCCTGTTGGATAATATCCGGACCGAAGAGTGGACGTTCCCTAGTTTCTGACCAGTTCAGAGGGGTCCGGCACTTTCGTCCATATAGCACTTCGAAGGGGGACATCTTCAGACTAGCTTGATAGCTATTATTATAAGAGAACTCGGCATATGGAAGAGATTCCTCCCATTTCTTGCCGAATGAAATTACACAAGCTTGAAGCATGTCTTCGAGAACTTGGTTGACACGTTCAACCTGTCCTTGCGACTGAGGATAAAACGCAGTACTGAACGACAGATGAGTCCCCATAGCTTCTTGGAAACTTGCCCAGAATCTTGAAGTGAATAAGCTGCCACGGTCTGAACTGATAACCAGTGGAATACCGTGAAGTGAAACAATTCTGGCCATGTAGAGAGTAGCAAGCTGACTAGCAGTGATTGTCTCTTTGACCGCCAGAAAATGGGCAACTTTAGAAAGCCGGTCAATGACGACAAGAATAACATCATTACCTTTCTGCGATTTGGGAAATCCAGTGATGAAGTCCATTTCAACATGGTCCCATTTCCATTCAGGAATAGAGATAGGTTGCAGAGTTCCAGCAGGCCTTTGATGCTCTTCTTTGATACGGTGGCAAATGTCACACTCAGCAACATAACGAGCAATGTCCTGCTTCATATTAGACCACCAGAATCTTTGACGAATATCCTAGTACATCTTTGTACTACCAGGATGGATGGACAGAGGCGTATCATGGGCTTCTTGCATAACCCTTTTAGTCTTATCCAGGTTTTTCCTCGAACATGGTACCACTAGGCGACCTTTGAAGTACAAGGCGCCATCATCGGCGATAGTGAAGAATGAGGGATTTCCTTTTGCTAGATGGCGTTTAATCTTATGGACTTTAGAGTCATAACCTTGAATAGTCTTTATACCAGCTACGAGATCTGGTACGACAGCCAGGGTATTTAGAGAACCCTTAGTAACAACAAGAAGATTCATCTTGCGGAACTCCGGGGCAGGGGGAGCGAGTGCTCCAGGAGGAACAATATGAAGGTTCAGCTTTCTAAATTCTTCGACAAGCGAGGGCTGAACTTTGTGAACCTGGAGGTGGTTGCAGCAAGATTTGCGGCTCAACGCATCAGCCATTACATTAGCCTTGCCGGGGGTATAGGATATACCCACGTCAAAGTCTGCAACAGTCTCCATCCATCTCTGCTGACGGAGGTTCAGATCTGGCTGAGTAAACAGATACTTCATACTTTGGTGGTTGGTGAAGATCTCACAACGATTACTGAGAAGGTAATGTCGCCACTGCTTCAGTGCATGAATGACAGCAGCAAGCTCGAGGTCGTGAACTGGGTAGTTTTCTTCATGAGGGCGCAGTTGACGAGAGGCATAAGCAATCACTCTGCGCTCTTGCATTAGGACACAGCCTAATCCTTGACGAGAAGCATCACAGTAAATGACGAAGTCCTTCTTAGTATCAGGTGGAGCAAGCACAGGGGCAGAAGTCAACTTGTCTTTGAGCGCCTGGAAACTTTCCTGGCACTTGTCTGTCCAGTCGAACTTGACACCCTTATGTAACAGATTAGTCAAAGGCCTGGCAATCTTGGAGAAGTTCTCGATGAATCAACGACAATAGCTGGCGAGACCGAGAAAGCTTCGGACTTGCTTGACATTCTTCGGAGGAGTCCAATCGAGAATAGCCTGAACTCGTTCAGGGTTGACGGTAATACCATCCTTGGAGATGACATGCCCAAGATAGGTTACTTCGGGGAGCCAGAATTCACACTTGGAATACTTAGCATACAGTTGATGCTCTCGAAGCTTTTCCAGCGCAAGACGAAGATGTTCAGCACGTTCTTCTTTGTTCTTGGAAAATACAAGGATATCATCTAGATAAACCACGATGAACTTGTCGAGGTAATCCATGAATATATAGTTCATCAGACGGGAGAAGGTGGCGGGAGCATTCGTTAAGCCGAATGACATGACGGTGTACTCGTGTGATCCATACCGAGTCACGAAGGCGGTTTTTGGGATGTCCTCTTCACAAACATGGATCTGGTGGTAACCCAACCTCAAGTCGAGTTTGGAGAACACTAATGAGCCAGCCAATTGATCATAAAGATCATTGATCCGAGGAAGAGGATATTTATTCTGAATGGTAGCTTGGTTTATAGGACGGTAGTCTTGGACTAACCGGTTTGTCCCATCCTTCTTCTTAACAAAGAGAGAAGGTGCTCCCCAAGGAGAGCAACTTGGGCGAATGAAACCTTTGACAAGAGATTTGTCGATTTCCTCCTTAAGCTCAATGAGTTCATGTGGCGGCATCTTGTAGGGTCGTTTGGCTATAGGGGTGGTGCCGGGTTTCAAGTCGATGATGAATTCGACAGCTCTAGCAGGGGGAATCCCTGGAAGTTCTTCTGGGAAGACATCTTGGAATTCACGAACGACGGGAATATTTTCAATGCCCTCGAGTGGTGCAGCGTTCAACGCATTCAAGGCATAAAGACGTGCCTCGGTGTTCTGAACTAGATGAGCTTGGTAAGCAATTATTTCATCAGAAGGGTGTAGCAGATGGACGACCTTAGTGGCGCAAACTATAGAAGCAGTATGCGCTTTCAACCAATCCATTCCCAGAATGAGGTCGATGCTACAAGACTTCAGTACGATGGGAGAGGCAAGGAATTCTAGTCCTTCGATTTCAACGGGGACGTCGTTGCAAATCATGGAGGTCCGACATTGGCCCGCGGGAGTGTGCACTAATAGCGAAGTGTTCAGGTCCTCGCTTTTAATGCCATGCATGAATGCAAAATCCTTTGACATGAATGAATGTGATGCACCTGTATCAAATAAAACAGATGCTGGTGCTGAATTTACGAGGAGTGTACCCATCACAGTAGCGGGCTGGTCTAGAACTTCATTGAGATCAGCGTGGTTGGCATGAACACGACCATAAGACTTGGTACTGTTGTTGCGGGGCTGGTTGCTTCCACGGCTAGTTGCTAGGAGGGCCAGTTGATTCTGGTTCTGATTGCAATCCCTAGCACGGTGACCTGGTTGATCACACTTGTAGCACAGTCCATTATTGAGAGTGGGAACAGGGGCTTGTGGTGGTGGAGCTGGAAGTCTTGGCTGCCTAGTTGGAGGAGCAGGCAGATGAGGTGCAGCATAGGTCTGCCTTGGGGCAGGTGCATTTGGCTGGTACATGCTGTTGGGGATCCATATCTTGCGCTTCTGCGAGGATGGGCCCGAAGATGAGCCCGTGTCACGGTTGTGCCTGTGAGAACTCTGGTATTCCTGCAGACCAGTTTCGACATTGATGGCCTTGTTCACCAGGGTGGCGAAATCAGCAAAGTTATGCACTAGAAGTGCGAGCTTGATGTCAGCTTGAAGGCCATCACGGAACTTCTCCTGTCTGCGTGCATTAGTTGCAATGTCTTCTTCAGCATAGTGGGACAAGTCAAGAAACTCCCGCTGATAAGCTTCAACAGTCTTGTTGCCTTGGGTGAGGTTGCAAAACTCGCGCTTCTTACGGTCCATGACTCCCTGAGGAATGAAGCGAGCATGGAAGGCAGCTTGGAAGTCTGGCCAGGTGATGATTGTTCCAACTGGCAGTGTACGCCTGTGGCTGTCCCACCATTGAGCTGCGGGTCCCTTCAGGAAGAAGGAAGCAAAGGTGACATAGCTGGCAGGGGCTACATCAGCAGACTCCATCTCATAGGTGATGTCACGGAGCCAGTCATCAGCATCCAGAGGCTGAGTTGAGCTGCTGTACACAGTTGGGTTCAGGCGCATGAAATCCTGCAGAGTTACTGGGGTTGGCTGCTGGTTCATATTGGGGCGAGGAAACTGAGCCATCATATTCTCCATGAACTGACGATTCATCTCAAGCTGTTGGATCATACCAGCCATGTACTCACGCGGTGGTGGAAAGTTGCCACCACGACCACGACCACCTGGTCTAACCATCCTGCTAATATATAACAGGGGTAGTTCAACATCGAGAAATTGCGAGGGCAAGAATCATTCATGATGAAACATGCATAATGAAAGGAACTCGATAGATACTGCATAGTAGTTGGCATATCTTACAAAAGTGATCATGCATAGAGTTTGGTACACAGAGTTCAGTACACAGACTAAGATCATCATAGGCGGCACGCAGGCTTGCGGCGAATGCACCTAACACTAACAAGCAAGTCTACATCAGTCCCACGCGGTACTGCGGAGGTAGGTGTAGCCCGACAGCTGGTAGTGACGCGAAGGAAAGACCTCCACACGAGTAGCCTGGGGTCCGCAGATACTCTGGTGCGAAACCCGATGCGCAGGTGGCAAGAGAGGACCAAGCGCGGGATAGTAGCCTCCCACATCTGGCCAGCCGACGCCCTGGGGCATCACGGTCCTGGCAGGGTAGATCACAGAACGCGGTGGATCACCAGAGCGGACAGAGGGGTGCAACAGCGTCAGAGCACGATACAGGTGTTGACGGGTGGTGTACAGCTCGTGGCGAAGAGCTCGGTTAGCTCTATCCAGCCCATCAGCATGCAGAACTAGGTTCTGATGGTAGAAGGGCTCTCGGGTGACAGTGGAGTAGGCAGCAGTGTAGTATCCCTCCGCACCAACATCAGATGCGATAGCAATGTGCCTGAAGGGGGAGGTGTCCAACTCCTGATACTCTTCACGAAGACGTGTCAGGGCAGCATAAGCAGCATCGTGGACCGCCATGTCGATAGTCACTCCAACACCATGAGCAGTGTGCAGCACAGTAGTGGAGTCATACTCCCGAGATTAGAGGTGGACGATGGCACGGTACTGCTCCTGGTTGAAGTCCTGATACTCCTCATAGACGGTGTACTCAGGGTGCCAGCGATAACCCAGATAGGTCATCATCTCAACCAACACAACAGGCGATCCTAAGGCCCCAATGGCCGTCGTGTGGCACACGACCTATCTCGTGGGTTCCATCTGAAAACAAAGATGTTTCAAAGGAGTCAACTGACAGTGTGGATAATGTTCAATATACTACTCTAATGAATAGCTAGGGCTTATCCAACTTTGGGGTGAACGTGGTCGTGGGATCCTAATGTTAAAGTTAGTAAAATCGTTTAACCCGAGTAGAAGAGAGTTCAGAGTCCCAGAGTAAGGATCGAGGAGTAAAAGATCCTAATACCACCCAGATGGCGACGTGGGCTCGTAAGGCACACAGCAATGTTAGTAAAAGTTTTTGTAATGTCTAGACTCGACTTTGGCCAAGGAGTGTGGAAGGGGGATTCCTACAGGCAGTCGGCTCTAATACCAACTTGTGACGCCCCCGATTCAATCGTACACTAATCATACACGCAAATGTGTACGATCAAGATCAAGGACTCACGGGAAGATATCACAACACAACTCTACAATTAAAATAAGTCATACAAGCATCATATTATAAGCCAGGGTCCTCGAGGGCTCGAATACAAGAGCTCGATCATAGACGAAACAGCGGAAGCAATAATATCTGAGTATAGACATAAGTTAAACAAGTTTGCCTTAAGAAGGCTAGCACAAACTAGGATACAGATCGAAAGAGGCGCATGCCTCCTGCCTGGGATCCTCCTAACTACTCCTAGTCGCCGTCAGTGGGCTGCACGTAGTAGTAGGCACCTCCCGAGTATTAGTAGTCGTCATTGACGGTGGCGTCTGGCTCCTGGGCTCCATCGTTTGGTCGCAGCAATCGGGTATAGAAAGGCGGAAAAGAGGAAGCAAAGCAACCGTGAGTACTCATCCAAAGTACTCGCAAGCAAGGAGATACACTACATATGTATGCATTGGTATCAAATGGAATAAGGGTATCATATGTGGATTGAACTGCAGAATGCCGGAATAAGAGGGGGATAGCTAGTCCTTTCGAAGACTACGCTTCTGATAACCTCCATCTTGCAGCAGGAGTAGAGAGTAGATGGTAAGTTTACCAAGTAACATCGCATAGTATAATCCTAACCAATGATCCTCCCCTCGTCGCCCTGTGAGAGAGCGATCACTGGTTGTATATGGCACTTGGAAGGGTGTGTTTTATTAAGTATCCGGTTCTAGTTGTCATAAGGTCAAGGTACAACTCCAAGTCGTCCTGTTACCGAAGATCACAGCTATTCGAATAGATTAACTTCCCTGCAGGGGTGCACCACATAACCCAACACGCTCGATCCCATTTGGCCGGACATACTTTCCTGGGTCATGCCCGGCCTCGGAAGATCAACATGTCGCAGCCCTACCTTGGCACAATAGAGAGGTCAGCACGCCGGTCTAAATCCTATGGCGCAGGGGTCTAGGCCCATCGCCCATTGCACACCTGCACACTGCGAGGGCGGCCGGAAGCAGAACTAGCCCCCTTAATACAAGAGCAGGCTTACGTTCCAATCCGGCGCGCGCCGCTCAGTCGCTGACGTCACGAAGGCTTTGGCTGATACCACAACGTCGAGTGCCCATAACTGTCCCCGCATAGATGGTTAGTGCGTATAGGCCAGTAGGCAGACTCAGATCAAATACCAAGATCTCATTAAACATGTTATCTTGAAATAACCGCGAACACCGACAAGGGCCAGGCCCACCTCTCTCCTAGGTGGTCTCAACCTGCCCTGTCGCTTCGCCACAAAGATCCACTCGCGGGTACTCCTACAAGCCGACCCGTCTTTTAGTCATCACATGTATTATGTATAAAGTATATAGTATATACCCGTGATCACCTCCCGAGTGATCACGGCCCGATAGTATAGCATGGCAGACGGACTAGAATGTAGGGCCACTGATGAATTACTAGCAACCAATACTAAGCATGTAGGATTGCAGGTAAGGTATCAACAGTAGTAGCAACAATGACAGGCTATGCATCAGGATATGATTAACGGAAAGCAGTAACATGCTACACTACTCTAATGCAAGCAGTATAGAGAAGAGTAGGCGATATCTGGTGATCAAGGAGGGGGCTTGCCTGGTTGCTCTAGCAAGAGAGTGGTCGTCAACACCGTAGTTGTACTAGGTAGCAGCGGCGTCGGTCTCGGTGTCAAGCGAGAGAAGAGGGGGAAGAAACAATAAATATAATGCAAACAAATGCATGACGATGCATGACATGACAAAGTGTGATGCTAGGTATGCCCTAACGCGGTACGAGGTGGTACCGGTGAAGGGGGAACATCCGGGAAATTATCCCCGGTGTTTCGCGTTTTCGGGCAGAGGAGCCGGAGGGGGAAAGTTGCGTGTTCACTATGCTAGGGTGCGTGGCGGACGAACGGGTTGCGTATCCGGATTCGTCTCGTCGTTCTAACCAACTTTCATGTTGAAAATAATTTAATCCGAGTTACGAATTAAAAGATATGATTTTCTAAAGATTTTATTAATTTTTGGAATTTAATTAATTATTTAAATTAATTCAAAAATGGATTTATGACATCAGCATGATGTCATGCTAACGTCAGCAGTCAACGGGGTTGACTGGTCAACCTGACCTGTGGGTCCCACTGGTCAGAGACACATGTTAATTATCCAAATTTAATTAATCTAATTAGAATTAATTATGGGTGGGCCCCACTATCATTGACTGGTTAATTAATTAATTAATTAACAGTTTAATTAGTTGATTAGTTTAATTAATCAAAATCAATTAATTTAATTAATTCTTCAATTAATTAAGTTAATTAATTAATTAATTAATTTTATTTTTATTTATTTTATTTTTTTTGTAAACGTTTTGTGGGGCGTGGGGCCCCCATGTCATAGGCCCTTGGGGCCTTAGTGGGTTAGCGGGCGCTGCGGTTGCCGCGGGTGCGGGCGCTGGCCGTTGCGGGCGCCCGACCCAGGAGAGGGTCGAGCGGGCGCAGAGGGGCGCCGGCGC
>NC_041392.1:549933976-549946006 GCF_002162155.2 Triticum dicoccoides | reverse complement strand
TTTCTTTTCTTTTACTTATTTACTTTTCTGTTTTATTCCATTTTAAATCATTTAGGCATTTTCGAAAAATATGTTTGCTGCACTATAATTACCCTCGTAATATTCGTCAACCACTGAACATTTTTGTTTCAACTTTTAAAAACTTTTGTTGTTTGCCATTTTTTGAATTGATTTTGAATTGGTTTGAACTAACGAAAGTTTAGCAATAGTAATCAAAGATGACATGGCATTATTAGGAGGGTTTTACTGTAGCTTAAATATCCGGACATCACAATTATGGATGGGCTTAGGCCCATATAAGACACTAATCCCTGGTTAATCTTAAGGCCCATGTATGAGATGGCAGGTGGTGGAAAGTTTAGTCCCACCTTGCTATTTGAGGAGAGTTGAGGCCACTTTATAAGGGTTGCTCTACCACTTGCCATTCGGAGCTTGGGAAGAGGACTGGTACACGCGCGCTCCTCCTCCTCGCCGCCCGCCACGCCACGCTTCGTCACGACGCGCGCGCCGCGGGTTGCGGGTTGCGGGATTGAGCCGAGCTGAAGCTTGTTTTTGCCTCTTAGGAATGAATTAATTAATCAGGGATTAATTAACGAGTCGCTAACATGTGGGCCACTGTCCAATACGTTGGACTGTGGGCTGACTTGCGTTGCCGGGATTCGTCGACTCCCTTGCCGGGAGTGCGACCCTTGGCGGGAACAGTGACTCCCTTGCTGGGAGTGGGCCAACTCGGTCATGGGCCTCGACAAGGCCCACGACTTTCTTCCTTACGGACTATATAAGAAGGCTCTGGCCAGTGAAGTAACCTAGTTCGGTTCACTAACTCCCTCTCGCGTGACCTAGCCGTCATCTACTGTTTCTCACTCTGTGTTGCCTCCGGCAATCCCATCCCGACGACCGCGTGCACGGCTGGTCGGGAGAGCAGGTGCCTCCGGAACCCTGTCGTTCGAGATCCTGCCCGGAAGAATGGCAATAAGGTTTTTGGGGAGCGTCTCGACGCGACTGCTCCCCATCCGTCCCCAACTCCGTTCGCCTCTGCTTTCCACTACTTTCTCTGCATCGACACCATGGCCGCCGCCGCCGCCGCTAAGAAGAAGGCCACGGACGACGCCGAGGCTGCTGCTGCCGCCGCTGCGTTGGCCTGGTCAACCGGAGGGTATTGATCTGTTCATCCCTCGTTTACCACCACTTATGCTAGCCGTATATGTGCTGCTCATAGAAGGTTCGATTCTATGTTCTGTACGTGCTAGTATGCTTAGGTATCCTATGAGATGCATACCTTTTATGCCATGCTTACTGTTTACTCGTGGATGAGTCTAATCGGAAAAGTGCTAATATTTCCAACAGAACGCTTGCCCAAACGTGTGGGCTAAACTGCTCTTCGTTCACACGATGCTCACACGATGATATATGTCAACTACAGTTGTTTATATATATGTGACGACTAGTTAATCACACATGACAATTATGATTCACCATACATGACAACTATGATTTAACCACACTCAACAACTACAGATATATGTGGCAACTAGTTAATCACACATGGCAATTATGATTTGGCTACATGTGGCAACTCCAATTAGTTACACATGACAAATATATTTAATGACACATGAGCATAGCAGACGTGACAACTACAGTTAATTACACATGACAACTAAAGTTTATTACACAGGCATTCATGCTCACAGGATCAAAATGAATAGTTGTGGGTCATGTGAGCCGTCATTACTACACCCAAACATGTGAGCTGTTTTCTGAACACGATCACCCGACGGATATGCCACACGTGTGACATCTTCCACGCAAAGCACCGAAGTGCAGCACATGGATGAATCGGTCATCGTACAACTATCGTATGCGTAGAAATCAACACACAGCTGTTTCGCCCGTGAGACAACAGGGTGAGCCCCGGTGCTGGCACGACCACGCTGCAGGCGGCCCGAGCTTCGACGACGGCGGAGCCTGCAGGCTTGCGAGGACAGGGCCAATGCGTGGCGGGGCCCAAGCAGCGGCAGCACCAGCGGGCCCCGGCGGCAGTCGGGGCGAAGCAGCGCCACCGCTAGGTTCTCCGGCGAACAGGTACAAGCGCCATGTCTGTCTGCTTGATCTGGGGTGATCTTCCACGGGGATTGGGCGAAATAGGCTGGGGTCTTGAGAATCTCGACTCAGTTCGAGTTACTCTGTAGGGGATTTTATTTTCTTGTTGATTTCATGTGCAGACTTTTTTTTGAAAGATCCAGCAAATTGCTGGCTTTGATTGGCGATTAGCAGGAAGCAACGGAAGATAAAATCGTGGGAATCCTAAGATCATGGATGAAAATGAAAGGAACTGAAAATAAAGAAAACTACAGCCCTATTGGCTGCCAGAGAATTAACAGTCTCTCATGGAGGATTCCCAAAGGGGTCTCAACAAATTTAGCTCCGGCTAGGCGCCATAGCTCCATTGATTGCGGCGACAACCTCGTGTGCGGAGGCGATCTTGTCCCTGAAAGTGCACTTGTTCCTTTCCTGCCAAATCTCCCATAGGACCAGCATTTGCATTCATGTGCATTCTCATTCGGATCCGAAATCACCTTCTAAAAACATTGTAAATCAATCTGATTGGACATTTGAGCCTTAATAATCCCTTGGATGGTGCTTACAGAGTTACGACTCAATAAAACTAAAAGAAAAATTACATGAAATGCTATTGCAGCAAGAGAATATTACTGTTCGGAAATGCCAGTAACTGAATCCTAAAAGGAAAACACCATTAGGTAGTTACATCACTTTTTTTCTTTAGATGCGCTTCTGGCGCAAGTTTCCGTCGTCCAAATCTTTGCTTCACCTGGCATGCATGTGTGAGGCCGCGTGCTTGATTCTAAGGATCTCAGTAGAAACTTGACCCATATCCGGCCGGTCTTTTGGTGATGTCGTGGAGCAAGAGAGGCCGATTATAATCAGTGGGATAACACAATTCTTCATCAGGTCGCCTGCATTCCTGTCATCTTGTAGTATTGTGGGATCAACGACCTCATGAATGTTCTTTGTAAATGCTCTATCAACAAATTCATGAAGGCTTATACCATTACTAAATTTTTCACCAGTTGGACTGCACCCTGTTATCAATTGTAACAGAAGCACTCCAAAACTGTAGACATCACCCTTAGTTGATATCTGTTGGCTCATGCCATACTCTGCATTTACATTTGCGAACACAATAAAATTAGAGGATAATCATTATTTGGACAACTCTATAAATAAAACTAATTTCTTTTGAGAATAAGCTTATCAAACCTGGTGGAATGTATCCTATGGATCCTTTTAGGTGGCAGACACTTATTGAACTGTCTTGATGTGCATTTGGTGCACTGAACAGAAATCTTGCTAGGCCGAAATCGGTGACGTATGCAACCATATCAAGACCCAAAAGAATATTGCTTGGCTTCAAGTCGCAATGTATAATTGGAGATGCACACTGGTTGTGAAGATAATCCAAAGCAAATGCTACATCCAAGGCCACATTAATCCTTTGGCTTAATGACAGAGTATTTGTTTCACCATGTTCATGATCCAT
The DNA here is from genome assembly GCF_002162155.2 of Triticum dicoccoides. NCBI lineage: Eukaryota > Viridiplantae > Streptophyta > Magnoliopsida > Poales > Poaceae > Triticum > Triticum dicoccoides. The sequence continues at coordinate 549,942,444 of NC_041392.1, read as the reverse complement.
CGGGTGTAGCCACATTTCTAGGTTACCATTTGGCATGTATGGGAACACTAGGGCCTTGAAATCTGCCCCAGTATGATCCACTGAAGAGCATGAAGTAATGATTTTTACAAGATTTCGATGGCGCACATTACGAAGGGCTTCACACTCTGATACGAAGCTCCTATGTGCTCCATAAATGTCAAGGTCAAAAATCTTGATGGCAACTTGATCTTCTTGAAACTGGAGACTGCCCTTATAAACCCTTCCAAATGATCCAGAACCAATTAAGTTTGCAGAAGAGAATCTATCTGTCGCCTTTACAATGTCTTCATATGATATCTTTTTTGTGTGCTCATTGACATGTTGCAAATGGAGATTGGCTTGCATTTTCTTCTTCCGATAAATTATCACAATACATGACATAATGATCATAGTGACACCAACAATGGGCAACACAATCTCTAGGACAAGAACCAATGACTTGTGTTTTCTTTTCTTGTCAACCAGTGCAGAGCAAAGGGACATACCTCCTGTTGGAATGCTTGTACACAGATGATAATTTCTTTCAATTGATACTGCACCAGCAATGTCAAAAACACCACCTCTCGGAATTGGTCCATGAAACTGGTTGAAGGATAAATTGAGGTATTGGAGGTGTTTCAAGGATTTGAGAGGCTCTGGTATTTCTCCGGACAAATTGTTCTGAGAAATATCCATATTTTTTATGTTGGATAATCTGGCAAAAGACTGTGGAATGCTTCCTATAAAGAAGTTGCTTTGCATCTCAAGATACTCCAGATCCACACACTGGCCGAGAGTTGATGGTATGTCGCCAGACAGCCTGTTATTTGACATGTTCATTTTCTTAAGATGAATCAGATTGCCGACGTCAGGCATTTCTCCAGACAAGTAATTGTGTGACAAGTCCAACTCTTCAGTAAGTGTAGAGATTTTGAAGATTTTGCTTGGTATACTCCCAACTAGTGAGTTGTGAGCAAGGTTGAGTATACTGAGTTGAGTGCAATGTGCTATACTTGCTGGTATCCTTCCACTAAAGTTGTTCCAATCCAATTTCAGCATACTCAGCTGGACAAGATTGCCAATAGTATCTGGAATCTGCCCGGAAAGCCGGTTTTCTGCAAAGGATAGATAGACCATTCTGTGCAGTTTCCCAAGTGTTGGTGGTATATTTCCAGTGAGAAGATTGTTACCCATGTACAAATTATTGAGGCTCTTAAGGTTGCCAATCTCTGGTGGTATAGGCCCGCAAATTTGGTTGCTATTTAGCCACAATGACTCAAGACTATTGGAAAGATTGCCAATAGAACTTGGTAATTTCCCTTGGAGGTTGTTTCCATCCAGCCCCAGCATACTCAACCTGGAGCAATTTGATAGTGAAGAGACAAAGCCCCAATCACCTGCTTCTAGCTTGTTGTGCCCCAGATCAAGTTTCTCTAAATTTTGCAGTGAACCGAAGAATGGTATGAATCCAGTAAACCTATTATTATCCAGGTGAAGCATGCGTAAGCTGTAAGCTTTGAGAAGAGAGGCTGGGATTGGCCCATCAAAACTGTTCTCTGATAGTATTAATCTCCGAATATTTGGAAGCGTGTGGCCGATGTCGAAGGGTAATTTTCCGACAAGAGAGTTTTTTGCGATGGCAAGAACTGTGAGGGATGACATGTTGAATAAAGACAATGGGACTGGCCCAGATAAGTTGTTTATGTCCAAGGTCAATGTCTCTAGTGTAGGAATATAACCTAAGCTCTCTGGGATGCTCCCAACTAACTGATTTTCTGCAAGGCGAAGATGAACCAGGGAGGACAGGTTACCTAGTGAGGAAGGTATTATTCCTGAAAGATGGTTCTTCCTTAAGTAGAGATATTTAATTGGGGGAGATGTGGCAGTAACATAAGGTATTGAACCAACAAAACTGTTCTGTTGGAGGCAAATAGCAATAAGTGAAGAAGTGGTGAAGAGAGCACTTGGGAGTTTTCCAGTAAAATTATTTTTCATGAGTCTAAGTACTTGAAGAGATGAACTGTTTGCTAGGAACTCTGGGATGACCCCTAAGAGAGCATTGTTCCCAAGATCGACATATGTGAGATGAGGGCTGCTGCCTAAAGACGGAGGTATGTTGCCGGTAAGTCCAGTGCTAGCGAGAACTAGTATGCGCAGCTTAGGGAGATTTCCAAAAGCAGAAGGGATGCTTCCTTGCAGGTTATTGTTGCGAAGGTTAATCTCTTGAAGATGTTTGCATTGGCTAAGGCTAGGTGGGATGTCTCCGTGGAGGGAATTGTTCCACAAACCAAGGATTTGGAGTTGCGAACATGCAGAGAGTTCAGGCGGGATGTTACCTTCCAAAGTGTTCATGCTGAGGTTGAGGTCGCGGAGCCCGCTCAGGAGGCCAAGCTCTGATGGTATGCCACCACTCAAGCTATTATTTGACAGTTGCACCCTTGTAAGAGAGGTCAGGTTGGCAATGCAAGGTGGTATGGAGCCTGAGATGCCTTCTGACTGGAGGTCCAGCGCAATCACACGACGAGGGGACACCATGCTGCAGGTGATCCCATGCCACTCGCAAACGTCGAGGGACGTGTTGCTCCATGAAGCTAAAACTCCTGCTGGACCCGAGAGCCAGGACTTGAAACAAAGGAGGGATTGTCTATCATTTTCGGTTTCACCGCAGGTGGCTAATGTCAGGCAGCAAAAGAAGGCAAAGAGGCATAGAAACCAAACAAAACCTGGAAACAAGACACCCGAAGACGCCATTGTTATTGTTTGCAGGAGTATGTGGATGAAAGCTCTGATTTGTAAGAGGATGTTTAAGCACTCAACTATGGAGAGGGATAGTAGCTAAGCCCTCTAGACAGCAACTTCACGGTCAACGATCGATACGGTGGGAACTGGGATGATACATGACCACATGCTTTTGGACCAGATTTTGGCTTGTAGAATATTGCTAATATTGTGTGCATGCATTTGGACGCTAACAGATTTGACCTTTCATTTCTCAGACAGGGACAGCCCGGCAGGACGATGCCTCCAACCTCTGCTTACATTGCAATTGTCCCAGCCACCCTCCAACAGCAGCTTGAGGTACAGTGTGGACGCACGCTTTCTCTTGATGAATAATGAACATGTAGCTCTTGAAGTCGTCACGCACGCCGCCCGGGAATATACCTCGGCGAGATTTGACATTCCTGATATCGGAATGCATGAACACCCATACAGGCAACTTAGTCAGAACGGCATGGTAGCTGGCTGAAGTATGAACGCACATCTTCCCCTTTTTCTGTCATTTACTTTCCTACCTTTGATGGTCATGCATTAGTTAATGGAGGAATCATTGGGAGAGGTAGCTCTAGGCGCCTCGTTGACCTACAACATTTCTGATCTCCAAATGCATAAAACCCCCTGCAAGCGGCTGGTTCGAAGGCAGCCATATCACGGATCGACTTCATTTCGACGCAACCACTACAGACTCTGTCTCGGTCTCCATTCCTTTGCCTGGCTAACGGGGATGGGGATGGCACTTGCTCCACGCTCGTCTCTGTCTCTGCGCTCCCTGCTGCTGCTCATGTCGCACAGGAAGCCACATCGGAGCTCTTTCTTCTCCTCCTCCGCCGCCGTTCCGCCTGCGGCTCCAGGAACTGCCACTCCGGCTGCTGATCCTGCCGTTCAGCCTCCAGCCGCTCCAGGTAACTTGCTGCTGACGCACTCAATTGTGATTTCTAAACATCGAGTTCCTGTGACTAGCGAGCCTTCTCCGGAAACACATCCTGATCAGAAAGTTTGCGAAGATCCTGATCTTGCAGTTCCTAAAGGTCCGCGCGAATCTACCCGCGATGGTCCGCCACGCCAACCTCCTGGAACTATGGATATAGACGCTAAAGACCCCGGCAAGAAGACTCTCTAACAGCTAATAATACAAAGTCAGTGGGAGCCTTTCCCACATTCCTCAAGGTTCAAAAAAGAAAAAGAAAAAAAAGACACCGGCAAGTCATCAGAGTTCGCCTACGGCACTTCAACGTGTACTCCTTGATCAGCCACCCACCGTACGAACTGCAGAAGCCCTCCTCTTCCGGAAGAATATTGAATTATTGCCAACTGTTCAGGTGCTACGAGCAAATGCTTGCTGCGGTTACTGCCGTGTTACCTCTGTGGACATGTAATCTCAGTGCTGTCATATTATTGATCTTTGTACCGTTCCAATCCACTTCAACAAATAAAGGTGTGCGTTAGATTTTCGTTTTGAGAGGTATGATGTACGTACAACGTGCGTAAAGAAATATAAGAGCGTTTAGATCTTTAGAAAACACTTTTATATTTCTTTATAGAGAGTGTGCGTACGTTATTGATCTTTGCCCAATTGCTCTTAAGCAGTACACATGTGTGCAGTTCTTTTCGGAGGAAAAAGAACATAGACTGCGTGCAGTCAACATACGTTTCGATGGGAAATGGGGCGTTGACATCCATCGTCCATGAGCGCGTGCTCTGCTCTGGGATTGATACGACTTGAATGAATTTCTTGGAGTCAGTCGTCGGTCCGATCCACTTGTAGTACGTAGCATGTTGTTCCTTGCTATGCTAGGCATGGATGGACTCGTCCCAACCGAGACTGGCCATACATGTATCTAGATATGCGTGCTGACATACTCCCCCTGTCCGGAAATACTTGCCATCAAAATGGACAAAAGAAAATGTATCTAGCCGTATTTTCGGACACAGGAGTACGTACTACTACTTATTTGTCACTCGAGGTTTTAGTCCGCCAGTGGCCAAGCAACCAGCCTGAAATTTCTTCCGTTTGTAACATTCACGTAACGTAGTAGTAGTTGCTTTCGCAGCATGTTACTACTACTTACTACCCTCTTGCTGTCTTCAATCCTGAGTCCTGACCTTGAACCCGATTTCGAGGATGCTTCTAGATGCAGGATGGTTGGGCGCGGACCGTGAGAAAGACCGGTGGCCTACCAGGCGCTCGCGCCCTCCACCAACGGTGTGCTTGCCGGTAGGTCCAACGGCGAGCGGCGCCCTGGATGGGCATGAACGCCCACCACCTGTTCGACCAAAGGTTTCAGAGCAGCCACTGCCCCTTTGAACATCCATCCAGGTCAGTGAAAATGAGGTTATGTTGTATGTACAGTACAAACTTGGAAATCCATCAAACCCACGTTGTGTTGAATCCACCCCGTTAACACAGCCATGCCAAACGACCTTAGGGTGTGATTCAGCCTGGTTTAGGAATGTTAGGAGGTTAACCAGCCCATATAGCTAGGTTGGTTCAAGTTTGCATACACAATAAAAAAAAAATTGGACGAATGCAGCTGGCCTGCTTCATTATACTCCCTCCATTCCACAATGTAGTGCTTCCTCTATCCTCATGCTTCAACTTTGACCGTAAATTTAACTATCAAGACCGATTGCGGTGGGAGCAAAAGTTATATCAGTGAATTCGTATTCAAAAGAAGTTTTTAATTATGTAATTTTTTCTCCCGCCGCAATCGGTCTCGTTCGTTAAATTTATGGTCAAAGTTCGACCTCGGGAAGCGCGGGCACACTATATTTTGGGATGGAGGGAGTATTATTAAGATAGGTAGGGTTTACAGTGGTGCCGGTTCGGTGTGGCAAAGTAAAAGAAAAATCACAAGATACAAGGGAGGGGCAGGCTAGGAAAAGCTTCACAAGAGACTTTTCCTTTTGGACAAAAGAAGTACTTTTAGTCAGGAAACGTAAACTAGTCTTCTTCAAGGCATCGTATGCATTTTTCCTTTTCCTCAGCTCTGCAATGCTGAAAATGATTCTTTGATTGTGATAACTTCGTTGTATATGTGCTGTATAGTTGGCCGATCTTTAGGTGTCTCCGCAGAGCACAACAACCCAAGCTCAATGAGCTTTATGATGCAGTTCATTGCAACCATTGGCTGAGTTTCCCAGTCTAAATCACCGCCTGCATCTTCACCTTCATCTCTATAACCTGGAACTATTCTAGGGTCTAGAATCTCCTCAATCTTTTGAGGAAATGGTTTTTCAAAAAATTTGTAAAGGGTCAGGCCATCTTTAAACATCTCATTGGTTGGACGCTTTCCTGTTAGCATTTCTAAGATGATGACTCCATAGCTAAATACATCGCCCTCAGTGGAGATTTTGCTCCCAAATCCATATTCTGCAGTATGCGTAAGTCATTCAAACAATCAATTAACACAACTTGCATTCTTTTTAATTAAAAACAAAGCATCTTCTATTTAGAAAATATTACCTGGGGCAATGTATCCAACTGATCCTCTTGGCCCCACTAAGCTTGTAGAAGTATGAATGTCCGAAGAAGTGTAACTATGCAGGAACTTAGCCAACCCGAAATCCACTGTTATTACTATTCTTGTACCAAAACTCAATGGCCTTCTCTGACCATCCTCATGGACTGTTGGATGGAGCCAACTTCCCAGGTCGCCGTTAACACTATATTCAAGAACAATAGCTTTGAAATCATGTCCTGTTGGATCAATGGTTGAGCATGCAGTAATCACCCTTATAAGATTCCTGTGACGAGTATTTCTCAATGCTTCACACTCAGCAATGAAGCTTTTTGGTGCTCTGAGTTGATTGAGTTTGAAAACTTTGATGGCAACTTCATGTTCTTCAGATTCAATTCTACCTCTGTACACAGACCCATATTTTCCTGAACCGATCAAGTTATCTGATGAGAAACCATTTGTTGCCCTCATTAAATTAGCATATGTGAACTTCTTCAACTCTTTGCAGGATGGATGAGCTGCTTGTTTGAAGTTCTTTTTCTTCTTCAAAATAATGGTTGCAAAGCATGATAACAGGACCAAAGAAAGAACTGTAAATCCTACTATCTTGAGAATGCTGGAGCTATTCCATTGTTTGGATGCCTCTGCATTGCAAAATGGCACCCGTAGCAATGGCGTGCTGGTACATAACTTCATGTTCCCTTGAATAAAAACCTTTCTTCCATTCTGAAATATTCCATCTGCTGGTACAGGACCCTCGAGATTGTTGAAGGACAAATTGAGAAGCTTCATAGACTTAAAGAACTTAAAGATGTCAGGGATTTCACCTGATAAGTTGTTTTGAGATAGATCCATCTCAATGATGCCTCCCAAACTTATGAAGGAGTGAGGGATTTTCCCATGAAAGAGACTCCAGATGGACGCACTGACCTAGAGTGGGGGGTATTTGTCCAGACAGTTGATTATGGGAAATATTCAGTGGCCCAAGATTTTTCAGGCTGCCAATCTCCGGAGGTATCTGTCCAAAGAGTTGGTTGTGGGACAAGTCCAATCCCTGGGAAAGGGAGGGAAGAGAAAACAACTCCTTTGGTATTCTCCCACCAAAGCTGTTATAAGAGAGGTTTAGTTTTTCTAACTTCTTGCTGCCTGCTAAAGCTCCTGGGATAGGGCCACTAAAATTATTTTCCTGTAAATAGAGCTCACTCAGTTGACTCAGTTTACCGACAGAAAGTGGAATTGATCCGGAAAGTTTGTTCTGAGACAAGCTTAAGACAAACAAGTTGGAAAGATTTCCAACTGATTCAGGAAGATTTCCAGTAAGCAAATTTCGTTCCATGTAAAGACGTCTGAGCTCTTTGAAAGGTATAGTGCTAGCCAGTTGACGTTTAACCAGATTCCATATTCAGTAGCACCGGCCGGTGCGGAATCGTAGAGAAAAAGTGAAATAACGAATCTGGTTCTCACCTACAGAGGAAGCGGCAAGCTCGCTCTCTCTTAGTCTTGAATAATCTGATTCACGAAAGCAGTGAAGTCCGGCCTACAGGCAGAGGAAACGGCAATCAGTCTCAGTAATCTGATTCACGACGGCAGGTCCGCAGCGATGCCAGCCTGAAACACTATCTCATAAAAATCCACCAAACGGAAGGAGATAATACAACTTGTGTTGGGAGGTGATAATTGCAATAAAATAAATAAAACTTCAGATTATAAACAGAAACGAAAGTGCTTTGACAGAGGTTGATGCAACCGCAAAAGAGAGAGGGCAATATGGATGAATGGACCGGGATCCTTAGTATCACTAGTGACATCTCTCCATAATAAATAACATGACATGGTGACCAAATTATAGTTGTGTGTCGATTAATTCCCTCCGTCCACGAATAAGTGTGCGTTTGGCATTCTAAATTTGTCCATAAAAGAGTGTACTTCTATCTTCTCAGTGCATTTTAAAGTCAAAGAAAATGCTTCTCTCTCATCACACGGTAGCTAAGACCAATAACATTCAACATATGGTCTCCTCAGTTTTTAGCTCATTGGGGGTGGGGTAATTAAAGATGAAAGAGATGGTGGTTTGCACCTTCTCAATGCATTTTTTACTTATATCCTAAAATTTCTATATGCACACTTATTCGTGGACGGAGGGAGTATATGACTATGATCATACATGACATAATTGCATATAGGCATCATGTTTGTCAGAGATGATTCCAAGGCATCCTTAGGTAGGGTATC
>NC_041392.1:549903139-549933741 GCF_002162155.2 Triticum dicoccoides | reverse complement strand
TCGGCTACATCGGTGGAGAGGTGTCCTTCACAGATCTGGCTTCCTTGTCTTGAACGACAAGGCTTCTCGAATCTTCCTTCTATAGGGTCCATGGGCTGGCATGATGGCCCAGGGCGGAAATTGACCTAGGGTCATCAAGCCTCTACTTGGGCCGGCAATCAGCAAGGTGGGGCACCCCTGGGTTGTAGCACTAGTAACGTCCGTACATCTATAGACCATTAATCAAACAACATATATAGCTAATACTCCACACCAAGACGATTGTCGAGCATGCATCTCAAAGTATTAAGTAAAACATAGTATTGCATTAAGCATGATGACATGATGTAGATGATATATAGTCCTCACATTGTCCTCACCATGCATTTAAGGGGCAACTACACAACTATCTTTCTTATCATTAGTGGGAATAACACAATACAAGTCTTCTCTCTTTCCGTCACTTGAGCAGATTACTTGCAAGATTGAATCCAACATACTTAACTCCCTCTTGGAGATCATTCATCTAAATATTCTCGATGCAAGACTAATAGATCAGAGAGCATATATGCATATAAATTATGCATCAAAGACCTCATATGAATGCATGAATAAAAATTATATAAATTTGGTCATAAAGTGATAATTCATCACACCACAACAAATACACCATAAAGATTACATGACTGTTGAGTAAATAGGCAATTTCTCGATTAAATTAATCCATGAGTAAATCACTAGCATGACATTGACACAAATAAACGCATACTGATATTCAGTCAAGCAAACACATACTACGCTAATTGCAGAAAGATCTACGTATAACGCTAGCATGGCTAAAACAGAAAACAGTAGGAGTGGGATAAACGAGTTATATCCTCCAGTAGGCCATGCAGAGGCCGCGGCTTTGGTGGCAGCAGCGGCGTCCTCGGCGGCCTTCTTGTTAGCTTCAGCTTTCTCGGCGGCGGCACGTTCGGTGGCGGTGGACATGGTGATGATGAAGGCGACTCGGACGTAGAGGAAGTAGACGATCAAAAGCGAGCAATCGCGTAATCGCTGCCCAAAAACCTATTCGTCCCTCACCCCGTACAGGAACCAGAAGGGCGTGGTTTCGGAGACCTGCTCTCCCGTCGACCGTGTGCGCGGCGGACGGGATGGAGTCACCGGCAGCAATAGCAACAAGGGAATGATGGTGGGCGTGCGCGTGGAGCAGATGTGATCTGTTCGTGGCGGCTAGGGTTAGGAGACACCGCGCACTTATATAGGCGCAAACGCGTGGAGAGACGTGGGCTCGACCCACGTCCGAATCCGTGACAGCCCATGATCCGACGTCTCAGATCGTGGCCCAGCTGTCAGAGAACTCTTCGTTAGTGACTGGCAAAAATAAGCGCGTAGGTGTGAGCTCGGCTCGGCTCAATTCCGCAACCCGCGGCGCGGCGTGGCGCGTCGTGACGAGGCGTGGCGAGGTGGGCGGCGGAGGAGGAGTGCGCAAGGGTCTCATCTCTTCTCAAGCTCCAATAGCATGTAGAAGAGAAACCCTTATAAGGAGGTCCAACTCCTCTTCCACTTCCAGGGTGGGACTAAACTTCCCACTCCACCTAGTGACAATAAACCCACATGTGCCCTTAGAGATTTTTCAGGAATTGCTATATGGGCCTAGAGCCCATCTCAAATTTCAGCAATCCCTCACCAGATCTCGAAGGCCCATTGTGTCCTCTGTTCCAATTGTTGTTTCGATATACCAGTGTTTCAGTGAAGACCTGTTAAGGTTGAGCTTCACCTAGAGCAAGTAGCTACATGCCTTCACAACTAAACAATGGACTATGCCTTGAATTGTCAGTTTGGCGTAAAGAAGCTTCACCACATGTCTTACTAGTACTGGGTTGCCGAAGGCTGACCCCTCGGGTGGAGCATATAAGTCACACTCCTTGCCTATTCATGAGCTTACTAGAGATCACCCCAATCTCATAGACCATGACCAGCAGTCGGGCTCACATATGTGTGTTCATCCAAAGATCGCTCTGTAGGAAAGCATCTTGCTTACATAAGCTTTGGAACTCATTAAGACAATAGTCATCCTACCATACAGTCTTGAGAGTATTGCATCTCCAATGGAGTGGGTTACTATAGTTACTCTCCTCAGTTCACCACTGGCTTGTTTTCCCAGGTCCTACTTCACGGGATCTTCGATCACATAGGTTGGGTTACCACCATGGCAACTCATGTGGGTCTCATACCCATCTCCCTCGACGCATTATCTATCACAACACGTGATAGCCCTTTCGTAAAGGGATCTGCCAGATTCTTAGCCGTATGGACATAGTCCAACGCTATCACTCCGGAGTTTCTTAATTTTCTGACAGCTTTTAATCTCATTCTTATGTGTTTGGTGGACTTCATGTTGTCCTTTGAACTCTTCACCTTGGTGATGACAGTCTGATTGTCACAGTTCATAAGGATAACCGGAACCGGTTTATCAACCAATGGCAAGTCCATCAAAAGATCTCGAAGCCGTCTCGCTTCAACACCAGATGTGTCTAATGCCGTTAATTCTGCTTCCATTGTCGATCTCGTTAAGATCGTTTGCTTGCAAGACTTTCAGGAAACAACGCCACCTCCAAGAGTAAACATGTACCCAGTTGTGGCCTTCATCTCATCAGCATCAGAGATCCAATTTGCATCACTATACCCTTCAAGTACCGACGGGTCTCCTGTATAGTGTTAGTTCATAGTACCTTTGATAGCGCATAACTCATTCAACAGCATGCCAATGTACATCACCCGGTTTGGAAACAAACCGGCTCAGTTTGTTCACAGCAAACGCGATGTCGGGCCTTGTTGCACTCGCTAGGTACATCAATGAACCAATGATTTGAGAGTATCTCAACTGATCTATACCCGTGCCTTTGGATTTTCAAATCAACACGCTAGGATCATATGGTGTTTGAGATGGTGTGTAATCCGAATATCCAAAACGACTCAATACCTTTTCAACATAGTGGGATTGCAGAAGTGTAATCCCACCCTCATTATCTCTCAGTAGCTTGATGTTCAAGATAACATCAGCCACATCAAGGTCTTTCATCTCAAAGTTCTGAGATAGAAACGACTTGGCCTCCTCAATGACTTTGAGGTTGGTTCTGAATATCAGTATGTCATCAACATACAAGCACAGTATAAATCCTTCGCCCCCACCATGGTGATAGTATACACATTTGTCAGCCTCATTAACAACGAAACCAACAGACGTCAGAGTTGTATTAAACGTATCATGCCATTGCTTAGGTGCTTGCTTTAGGCCATATAAAGATTTCACCAACCTACACACCTTCCTTTCCTGACCATCTATCACAAAGCCATCTGGCTGTTGCATGTAAATTTCCTCGTTTAGCTCTCCATTCAGAAAAGCCGTCTTAACATCCATCTGGTGGACGAGAAGACCATGCGAGGCTGCCAACGAGAGTAATACTCGAATGGTGGTCAGTCTAGCCACATGTGAATAAGCGTCGAAGAAATCTTCCTCTTCTTTCTGGTCATAGCCCTTGGCCACAAACCTAGCCTTGTACTTTTCAATCGTACCATCGGGCCTAAGCTTCTTTTTGAATACCCACTTACATCCTAATGGTTTGCAACCATAGGGACGCTCAGTGATCTCCCATGTCCCGTTAGCCATGATGAAATCCATCTCGCTACGGACCACATCCTTCTAGTAGTCAGCTTCTGGAGAGGCATACGCTTCTGAAATAGAAGTGGGAGTATCATCCACGAGGTACACGAAGAAATCATCACCAAAGGTCTTTGCAGTCCTTTGTCTCTTTCCCCTACCAAGGGTTTCCTCGTCATCCTCCTCGGGATTTTCATCATGTGTTTGTTCATAATAATCCATAGGAATGGAAGGCTCAGGAGTCTCCTCAGATTCCTGTCTAGAAGTGCTTTGCATATCTCTCATAGGAAAAATATCATCAAAGAATGTAGCATCCTTAGACTCCATAATTGTACCGACCTTCTGGTCAGGTACCTCAGATTTCACTACTAGAAATCTATAGCCAACGTTGTTCTTAGCGTAGCCCAAATTAATGCAGTCCACGGTCTTGGGTCCAAGCTTACGCTTTTTGGGGATCGGCACATTGACTTTCGCCAAACAGCCCCAAGTACGCAAGTACAAAAGTGTTGTCCTTCTCTTCGCTCATTTCTCATAGGGAGTGATCTCATTATCCTTTGTCGGACTTTATTCAGGACATGACATGCCATCAATATAGCCTCCCCCCACCATGCCTTGGATAAACCTGATGTATCTAACATGGCGTTAACCAAATCAGTTAGAGTACGGTTTTTCCGCTCGGCAACCCCGTTTGACTGGGGTGAATAGGGAGGCGTCCTCTCATGAATAATGTCATGTTCCGCACAAAAGGAATCAAACTCACTCAAGAAGTACTCTCCACCATGATCTGATCGGACTCGTTTAATTTTCTTTTCAAGTTGATTCTCAACTTCTGCCTTATAGATTTTAAAGTAGTCTAGAGCATCATCTTTAGTATTTAACAGATACACATAGCAATATCTAGTGGAATCATCTATCAATATCATGAAGTATTTCTTTCCACCTTTAGTCAACACACCATTCATCTCACAAAGATCAGAATGTATGAGTTCTAATGGTGCCAAGTGTCTCTCCTGCGCGGCCTTGTGAGGCTTGCGAGGTTGCTTAGCTTGCACACATAAAAGGCACTTAGAACCTTTGGCTAAGGTGAAAGTCGGGATTAAATCCAACTTGGCTAGCCGCATCATAACACCGAAGCTAATGTGACAAAGACGTGAATGCCAAACTTCAAATTCATTAACATTCGAATGAATATTGTTCACGACTTTATTACAAAAATATGCGAGGGAAAGGCGGAACATCCATCCGCTCTCATAACCTTTTCCAACAAAGAGTCCATATTTCGTAACAACTAATTTATTTGACTCGAAAACCAACTTAAACCCTTCTCTACATAGAAGGGAGCCACTAATGAGGTTCTTCTTGATGGCGGGGACATGCTGCACGTTCTTCAGCTGCACGATCCTTCCCGAAGTAAACTTCAGATCGACCGTGCCAATACCATGAATAGAAGCACTCGCGCCATTCCCCATCAATACGGACATGTGGCCTATGACCTGGTAAGAAGAAAACAATGAAATGTCAGCACAGACATGAACACCTGCACATGTGTCCACCCACCAATCGGTGGACTGAAACACTGAAAAAAATAGTAAATAAATTACCGTACCCAAGTGCACCATTCTCATTGTTGCCCACAATCATGTTGATAGACTTGGAGTCCTATCTTGGCTTCTTGTACTTGTTAGGGCACTTGTTGGCCCAGTGTTCAACCGAACCACAAGTAAAGCAGCCCTCATCCTTCTTGTTCTTCTTGAAGGTCTTCTTACCCTTCTTCTTAAAGTCTGTATTGTGTTGGACACCGTTCTTTCCCTTGGGCTTGTGGGAGTTATGGTTCCTCTGGTTAACCGTGTTGGCAACAGAAGTTCCTTCGACCCCTTTTCCGTGTGAGTCCTTTGCCCTTGAATTCTGCTCAACACTCAGATGGCCAATGACATCCTCCACAGAGAATTCACGCCTCTGATGTTTCAGAGTGGTGGCAAAGTTCCTCCGGGAATTAAGGAGCTTAGCGATTATGCAGCCCGCGACAAATTTGCTCGGTAACTCACACTTAAGAAGCTCAAGCTCCTTAACAATGCATATTATCTCATGAGCCTGCTCCAATACAGAATGGTTTTCAACCATCTTGTAATCGTGGAACTGCTCTATAATATACATCTCGCTCCCGGCATCGGTGGCCCCGAACTTAGATTCGAGCGCCTCCCACAAGTCCTTGGCAACATGCACATGTAAATATGTATCGACCAGTTTATCTCCGATCACGCTAACAACTGCTCCGAGAAACACAACGGTGGCCTCCTTGAACGCCTTCTCCTGTTCAGGAGCAATCGTTCCCGTGGAGACACCGGTGACCCAGAACACATTCATAGCCGTGAGCCATAAAGTGGTCTTAGTCTGCCAACGCTTAAAATACGTACCAGTAAACTTATCCGATTTTAGTGCGGCGGCAAAGCCACTTGACGAAAAATTCCTACACATAATAGGTTTTTGGATTGTTGAGTAAATAGGCAATTTCTTGATTAAATTAATCCACGAGTAAATCACTAGCATGGCATTGACACAAATAAACGCATATTGATATTCAGTCAAGCAAGCACATACTACGCTAATTGCAGAAAGATCTACGTATAACACTAGCATGGCTAAAACAGAAAACAATAGGAGCGGGATAAACGAGTTATACCCTCCAGTAGGCCATGTAGAGGCCACGGCTTTGGTGGCAGAAACGACTTCCTCGGCGGCCTTCTTGTCGGCTTCAGCTTTCTCGGCGGCGGCACGTTCGGCGTAGGTGGACATGGTGATGATGAAGGCGACGCGGACATAGAGGAAGTAGAAGATCGGAAGCGAGCAGTCGTGTAATCGCCGCCCAAAAACCTATTCGCCCCTCACCCTGTACAGGAACCAGAAGGGCATGGTTTCGGAGATCTGCTCTCTCGTCGACCGTGTACGCGGCGGACGGGATGGAGTCACCGGCGGCAGCAGCAACAAGGGAACGATGGTGGGCGTGCGCGTGGAGCAGATGTGGTATGTTCATGGTGGCTAGGGTTAGGAGATACCGCGCACTTATATAGGCGCAGCCACGTGGAGAGACATGGGCTCGACCCACGTACGAATCCGTGATAGCGCATGATCTGACGTCTCAGATCGTGGCCCAGCTGTCAGAGAACTCTCCGTTAGTGACTGACAAAAATAAGCACATAGGTGTGAGCTCGGCTCGGCTCAATCCTGCAACCCGCGACGCGGCGCGTCGTGACGAGGTGAGGTGGGCGGCGGAGGAGGAGTGCGCGAGGGCCTTATCTCTTCTCAAGCTCCAATAGCATGTAGAAGATATACCCTTATAAGGAGGTCCAACTCCTCTTCCACTTCTGGGGTGGGACTAAACTTCCCACTCCACCTAGTGCCAATAAACCCACATGGGCCCTTAGAGATTTTTCAGAAATTGCTATATGGGCCTAGAGCCCATCTCAAATTTCAACAATGAGATGGGTCACAATCATGTAGGGCAGCTCATGTGATCATTGTATTGAAAAACAACTAGGGGCGTTGAGAACGTGGTCGAGAAGGTGCCTATGGGGCCCATGTGACCTTGGCTCACGCCCCATAGCCCGTGCCACAAGCTAGGAAAGGTGGTCGAGGGGATTGTTAGGAAATTAGGCAGTTCCCTTTAACATTGATCAAGACCAGCATCATCACAAGATTACTAACATGGCAAATCGCATATGACAGACTAGGAACATCTGGCATATGCGCATATGGACCAATGGTGTCAATCGAGATAGGTTTAGAACATAAGATTTCACGGGGAACTCCGGTGCTACAACGTCTTCAAACATGGTGGTGACGATGAGGTGGTCATCCGTCTTAGAGGAAGTAGTGTGTATGGATCAAGGACCCACCAAAATGTACATGACTCAAGCATGGTGAAAACGAGAAAAAACATAGCTTTTTCTGTTAAACTTGAGTTATAGGGATCCCACACTATTAAGAGGAGATCAAAGGGGTTCGTGAAAGATTTGCTCAAGTCAACATTTTCACTACATAATCACTTCTCATATGCAGCCCAAAAATCTTAGCCAAAACAGCCAACTAAAAATTGGCCATCCTCATATTTACTGCAGGATCATCCGGGTTGCTCCGGATAGCATCCCGGACGTCCAACTAGGCTACCAGGAGAAACCATAAAGTCTTCGCTAGAGCCAGATCAACTAGGGTTCAACCCGGACATCTAGCAGCAGCCCGGAAGCACCGTCCGACACTTACCCAGAGGGCCTTTTTGTCTGGGCTTCCCCAGACATACTGGACCCTTCACGGATCATCGGGGAAGGTGACTATCCATTACAGAAGTTTTTTCACCTAGTCAGATCATTCGGGAACCATCTCGGATGCCCGGCCTGAACAAACACACACAGAGCCACTTTTGGTGCCTATAATGCCTCTTGCCTATCCGCAGTTGACCAACCCGACATCTGGGTACTCACTCGGACATCCGGGCTTCCCCAGGTCATCTGGGATGCTGCCCCGATGATGACCCACAAGTATAGGGGATCTATCGTAGTCCTTTCGATAAGTAAGAGTGTCGAACCCAACGAGGAGCAGAAGGAAATGATAAGCGGTTTCCAGCAAAGTAATCTCTACAAGTACTGAAATAAGTGGTAACAGATAGTTTTGTGATAGGATAATTTGTAACGAGCAACAAGTAACAAAAGTAAATAAAGTGCAGCAAGGTGGACCAATCCTTTTTGTAGCAAAGGACAAGCCTGGACAAACTCTTATATAGAGAAAAGCGCCCCCGAGAACACATGGGAATATCGTCAAGCTAGTTTTCATCACGTTCATATGATTCGCGTTCGGTACTTTGATAGTTTGGTATGTGGGTGGACCGGTGCTTGGGTACTGTCCTTACTTGGACAAGCATCCCACTTATGATTAACCTCTATTGCAAGCATCCGCAACTACAACAAAAGTATTAAGGTAAACCTAACCATAGCATGAAACATATGGATCCAAATCAGCCCCTTACGAAGCAACGCATAAACTAGGGGTTAAGCTTCTGTCACTCTAGCAACCCATCATCTACTTATTACTTGACAATGCCTTCCTCTAGGCCCAAATAATGGTGAAGTGTTATGTAGTCGACGTTCACATAACACCACTAGAGGAGAGGCAACATACATCTCATCAAAATATCGAACGAATACCAAATTCACATGACTACTAATAGCAAGACTTCTCCCATGTCCCGAGGAACAAACGTAACTACTCACAAAGCATATTCATGTTCATAATCAGAGGGGTATTAATATGCATATAGGATCTTAACATATGATCTTCCACCAATTAAACCAACTAGCATCAACTACAAGGAGTAATTAACACTACTAGCAACCCACAGGTACCAATCCCGGACTTGGAGACAAGAATTGGATACAAGATATGAACTAGGGTTTTGAGAGGAGATGGTGCTGGTGAAGATGTTGATGGAGATTGTCCTCTCCCGATGAGAGGAGCGTTGGTGATGACGATGGCGATGATTTCCCCCTCCCGGAGGGAAGTTTCCCGGGCAGAACAGCTCCGCCAGAGCCTTAGATTGGTTCCGCCAAGGTTCCGCCTCGTGGCGGCGGAGTTTCATCCGAGAAGACGGCTTATGATTTTTTCCTCATTGAAAGACTTCATATAGCAGAAGATGGCCATCAGAGGGCCACCAGGGGGCCCACGAGGTAGGGGGTGCGCCTAGGGGGGTAGGGCGCGCCTCCCACCCTCGTGGGCTGGGTGTGGCCTCCCTGGTGAACTTCTTGCGCTCAGTATTTTTTATATATTCTGAAATTGACTTCCATGAAGTTTCAGGACTTTTGGAGCTGTGCAGAATAGGTCTCTAATATTTGCTTCTTTTTCAGCCCAGAATCCGAGTTGTCGGCATTCTCCCTCTTTATGTAAACCTTGTAAAATAAGAGAGAATAGGCATAAGTATTGTGACATAATGTGTAATAACAACCCATAATGCAATAAATGTCGATATAAAAGCATGATGCAAAATGGACGTATCAACTCCCCCAAGCTTAGACCTCGCTTGTCCTCAAGCGAAAGCCGAAGTCAAAAAATATGTCCACATGTTTAGAGATATAGGTGTCGATAAAAGTAAAATACGGACATGAGGGCATCATGATCATTCTTAGAACATCAACTTATATAATTCTTGTCATATGATCTCTTATGCTAGAGTAATAATTCAATCACAATTTCAAGTATGAATCATAAACTTCATTGACAACTAACAAACTATAATCTCAGTCATTGGAGCAATTGCAATTTATCATAACATAGGAAAGAGTCAATATATAAGAGCTTTTCAGCAAGTCCACATACTCAACTATCATATAGTATTTCACAATTGCTGACACTCACGCAATACTTATGGGTATGGAGTTTTAATCGGACACAGAGAAAGATAGGGGCTTATAGTTTTGCCTCCCAACGTTTTACCTCAAGGGTAATGTCAACAATAATAGTTCATGAAAACTCACATCCAATTAGCCATATATACTAGGATCTTTCCAACATACTGTGCTTGCCAAAGGATAAAATGTAAAAAGGAAGGGTGAAGATCACCATGACTCTTATGCAAGGTAGGAGATAAAAGTAAAAGATAGGCCCTTCGCAGAGGGAAGCAGAGGTTTACATGCGCTTTTATGGTTGGATGCACGAAATCTTAATGCGAAATAACGTCACTTTATATTGCCACTTGTGATATGGACCTTTATTATGCAGTCTGTCGCTTTTATTTCTTCCATATCACACGATCATATAAAGTTTATTTTCTCCCACACTAATAAGTCATACATATTTAGAGAGCAATTTTTATTGCTTTGCACCGATCACAACTTACTTGGAGGATCTTACTCAATCCATAGGTAGGTATGGTGGACTCTCATGGCAAAACTGGTTTAAGGGTATTTTGGAAGCACAAGTAGTATCTCTACTTGGTGCGATGAATTTGGCTAGCATGAGGGGGAAAGGCAAGCTCAACCATGTTGGATGATCCATGACAATATAATTTATCTCAGATGTAAGAAAACATAACCCATTACGTTGTCTTCCTTGTCCAATGTAAACTCTTTAGCATGTCATATTTTAATGAGTGCTCACAATCATAAAAGATGTCCAAGATAGTATATTTATATGTGAAGACCTCTCTTTCTTTATTACTTCCTATTAATTGCAACGATGACCAAAACTATGTTTGTCAACTCTCAACAGCTTTTATTCATCATACTTTTTCTATGTGAGCTCATTACTCTCCATGAGATCCATATGATCTCTTTTATTCTTTTTATTTCTTTCTCTTTTCTTTTATTCACTTAAGATCATGGCAAAATAATCAATGAAGGAAGTATGCCCTAGAGGCAATAATAAAGTTATTATTTATTTCCTTATATTATGATAAATGTTTATTATTCATGCTAGAATTGTATTAACCGGAAACATAATACATGTGTGAATACATAGACAAACAGAGTGTCACTAGTATGCCTCTACTTGACTAGCTCGTTGATCAAATATGGTTATGTTTCCTAACCATAGACATGAGTTGTCATTTGATTAACGGGATCACATCATTAGGAGAATGATGTGATTGACTTGACCCATTCCGTTAGCTTAGCACTTGATCGTTTAGTTTGTTGCTATTGCTTTCTTCATGACTTATACATGTTCCTATGACTATGAGATTATGCAACTCCCGTTTACCGGAGGAACACTTTGTGTGCCACCAAACGTCACAACGTAACTGGGTGATTATAAAGGTGCTCTACAGGTGTCTCCGAAGGTACTTGTTGGGTTGGCGTATTTTGAGATTAGGATTTGTCACTCCGATTGTCGGAGAGGTATCTCTGGGCCCACTCGGTAATGCACATCACTATAAGCCTTACAAGCATTGCAACTAATGAGTTAGTTGCGGGATGATGTATTACGGAACGAGTAAAGAGACTTGCCGGTAACGAGATTGAACTAGGTATTGAGATACCGACGATCGAATCTCGGGCAAGTAACATACCGATGACAAAGGAAACAACGTATGTTGTTATGCAGTTTGACCGATAAAGATCTTCGTAGAATATGTGGAAGCCAATATGAGCATCCAGGTTCCACTGTTGGTTATTGACCGGAGACGTGTCTCGGTCATGTCTACATAGTTCTCGAACCCGTAGGGTCCGCACGCTTAAAGTACAATGACGATTATATTATGAGTTTATGTGTTTTGATGTACTGAAGGAGTTCGGAGCCCCGGATGAGATCGGGGACATGACGAGGAGTCTCGAAATGGTCGAGACGTAAAGATCGATATATTGTACGACTATATTCGGACATTGGAAAGGTTCCGAGTGATTCGGGTATTTTTGGGAGTACCAGGGAGTTACGGGAATTCGTATTGGGCCTTAATGGGCCATACGGGAAAGGAGAGAAAGGCCTCACCCCTTCCCATGGGCTGGTCCGAATTAGACTAGGAAGGGGGGCGCCCCCTTCCTTCCTTCTCCTTTTCCCTTCCCTTTCCTTCCCTCCTACTCCTACTACTTGGAAGGGCTCCTAGTTCTACTAGGAATGGGGGAATCCTATTCCCGGTGGGAGTAGGACTCCCCTAGGGTGCGCCATAGAGAGGGCCGGCCCTCCCCCTCCTCCACTCCTTTATATACGGGGGCAGGGGGCACCCCATAGACACAACAATTGATCGTTTGATCCTTTAGCCGTGTGCGGTGCCCCCCTCCATCATAGTCCACCTCACTATTACTGTAGCGGTGCTTAAGCGAAGCCCTGCGTCGGTAGAACATCAACATCGTCACCACACCGTCGTGCTGACGAAACTCTCCCTCAACACTCGGTTGGATCGAAGTTCGAGGGACGTCAGCGGGCTGAACGTGTGCTGAACTCAGAGGTGCCATACGTTCGGTACTTGATCGGTCGGATCGTGAAGATGTACGACTACATCAACTGCGTTGTGCTAACGCTTCTGCTTTCGGTCTATGAGGGTACGTAGACAACACTCTCTCCTCTCGTTGCTATGCATCACCATGATCTTGCGTGTGCGTAGGATTTTTTTTGAAATTACTACGTTCCCCAACAGTGGCATCCGAGCCTGGTTTTATGCGTTGATGTAATATGCACGAGTAGAACACAAGTGAGTTGTGGGCGATATAGGTCATACTGCTTACCAGCATGTCATACTTTGGTTCGGCGGTATTGTTGGATGAAGCGGCCCGGACCGACATTACGCGTACGCTTACGCGAGACTGGTTCTACCGACGTGCTTTGCACACAGGTGGATGGCGGGTGTCAGTTTCTCCAACTTTAGTTGAACCGAGTGTGGCTATGCCCGGTCCTTGAGAAGGTTAAAACAACACTAACTTAACAAACTATCATTGTGGTTTTGATGCGTAGGTAAAAATGGTTCTTGCTCAGCCCGTAGCAGCCATGATAAACTTGCAACAACAAAGTAGAGGACGTCTAACTTGTTTTTGCAGGGCATGTTGTGATGTGATATGGTCAAGATGTGATGAGATATAAGTTGTTGTATGAGATGATCATGTTTTGTTGAAGTTATCGGCAATTGGCAGAAGCCTTACGCTCCGTTTGGATGTTAGCATTCAGTGTTGGTATTGGGTATTGGCATTTGTTTGGGCCGAATATCCCGAATGCCACCGTTTGGTTGGCCTTGGGCATTCAGCCGTGGCATTCCGGCTCGATATCGAGCAAGCCTTCCCTAACGCAAAAAACTCCAGGCCCAATTCAGTGGGTACGTGCTCGACATCGCTAGGTATTGGAAAACAACGTCGTTCCTCCCATCCCCACTCGAGACAGGTCTCGCCGGTGAGTGCCCAGGAACGGCGACGGCGCACGCACCCGATCCCGCCCACCTCCACCTCGAGCACCGATGGCCGGCCTGCCTCCACCCCAAACTCCGGCGTCCTGGCGCAGGTAGCCTATCCCGACCACCTCCACCCCGAGCTCCAGCCGCCGGTTCCACCCTCCCGCCCCGCCTCCTGCCCGAGCTCTAGCCGCCGGTTCCACCCTCCCGCCCCGCCTCCACCCCAAGCTCCGGCGGCCGGCGTGCCTCCACCCCGAGCTCCGGCGGCCGGCGCCACCCTCCCTCCCTGCTTCCACACTGAGATCCGGCAACCAGTGTGCATCCACCCCGAGCTTCAGTGGCAAGGCGTAGGTAGCCCATCTCGCCCACCTGGTCACCTCCATCCCGAGCTCCAGCGGCCGACGCCACCCTGTTGCCACACCTCCATCCCGATCTCCGGCGACCGGCATGTCTCCACTCAATTCCTCACTTTGACCATCCAAACAACGTTTGGCATTCAACCTCAATATCAAGTCTGTCTTCTGAATACCTAAACATCCAAACAAAAATATTGGCATTCAATCTCAATACCAATATACTCAGATATTGGTATTCAGCTCAATGCAATGCCAAGGCTCCCAATGCAAACATCCAAACAGAGCGTTATGGTTGTCTCTTTATTGCATAAGATGCAAGTGCCAAATAATTGCTTTACTTTATCGCTATGCGATAGTAATAGTTGCAAGAGCAATAGTTGGCGAGACAACCATGTGACGACACATTGATATAGATCAAGATGATGGAGATCATGGTGTCATGCTGGTGACGATGGAGATCATGACAATGCTTTGGAGATAGAGATCAAAGGCACAAGATGATGATGGCCATATCATGTCACATATTTTGATTGCATGTGATGTTTATCTTTTATACATCTTACTTTTCTTAGTTATGACGGTAGCATTATAAGATGATCTCTCACTAAATTTCAAGATAAAAGTGTTCTCCCTGAGTATACACCGTTGCCAAAGTTTGTCGTGCCCAGACACCACGTGATGATCGGGTGTGATAAGCTCTACGTCCATCTACAACTGGTGCAAGCCAGTTTTGCACACGCAGAAATACTCGGGTTTAACTTGACGAGCCTAGCATATGCAGATATGGCCTCGGAACACTGGAGACCTAAAGGTCGAGCGTGAATCATATAGTAGATTTGGTCAACATAATGATGTTCACCATTGAAAACTACTCCATTTCACGTGATGATCGGTGATGGTTTAGTTGATATGGATCACATGATCACTTAGATGATTAGAGGGATGTCTATCTAAGTGGGAGTTCTTAAGTAATATGATTCATTGAACTTTAATTTATGATGAACTTAGTCCTGATAGTATTTGCATATCTATGTTGTAGTTCAATAGCTCGCGTTATTGCTTCCCTATGTTTTATATGTGTTCCTAGAGAAAACTAAGTTGAAAGATGATAGTAGCAATGATGCGGACTGGGTCCGTGATATGAGGTTTATCCCCATTGCTGCACAGAAGAATTATGTCCTTGATGCACCGCTAGGTGACTGACCTATTGCAAGAGCAGATGCAGGCGTTATGAACTTTTGGCTAGCTCAATATGATGACTACTTGATAGTTTAGTGCACCATGCTTAACGGCTTAGAATCGGGGCTTCAAAGACGTTTTGAACGCCATGGAGCATATAAGATGTTCCAAGAGTTGAAATTGGTATTTCATACTCATGCCCGTGTCGAGAGGTATGAGACCTCTGACAATACTTTGCCTACAAGATGGAGGAGAATAGCTCAACCAGTGAGCATGTGCTCAGATTGTCTGAGTACTCCAATTGCCTGAATCAAGTGGGAGTTAATCTTCCAGATAAGAGAGTAATTGACAAAGTTCTCTAGTCACTATCACCGAGTTACTAGAACTTAGTGATGAACTATAATATGCAAGGGATGACAAAAGTAATTCCCAAGCTCTTCGTGATGCTAAAATCAACAAAGGTAGAAATCAAGAAAAGCATCAAGTGTTGATGGTTGACAAAGACCACTAGTTTCAAAAAGGGCAAGGGGAAGAAAGGGAACTTCAAGAAGAACGGCAAGCAAGTTGCTGCTCAAGTGAAGAAGCCCAAGTTTGGACCTAAGCCTGAGACTGAGTGCTTCTACTACAAAGGGACTGGTCACTAGAAGCAGAACTGCCCCAAGTATTTGGTGGATAAGAAGGATGGCGAGGTGAACAAAGGTATATTGGATATACATGTTATTGATGTGTACTTTACTAGTGTTTATAGCAACCTCTCGGTATTTGATACTAGTTCAGTTGCTAAGAGTAGTAACTTGAAACAAGAGTTGCAGAATGAATAGAGACTAGTTAAGGGTGATGCGACGATGTGTGTTGGAAGTAGTTCCAAGAATGATATGATCATCATCGCACACTCCCTATACTTTCGGGATTAGTGTTGAACCTAAATAAGTGTTATTTGGTGTTTGCGTTGAGCATGAATATGATTTGATCATGTTTATTGCAATACGGTTATTCATTTAAGTTAAGAATAATAATTATTCTATTTACATGAATAAAACCTTCTATGGTTATACACCCAATGAAAATGGTTTGTTGAATCTCGATCATAGTGATACACATATTCATAATATTGAAGCCAAAAGATGCAAAGTTAATAATGATAGTGCAACTTATTTGTGGCACTGCCGTTTAGGTCATATTGGTGTAAAGCGCATGAAGAAAATCCATGCTGGTGGGCTTTTGGAATCACTTGATTATGAATCAGTTGATGCTTGTGAACCATGCCTCATGGGCAAAGATGACTAAGACTCCGTTCTCTAGAACAATGGAGCGAGCAACTGACTTATTGGATATAATACATACTGATGTATGAGGTCCGATGAGTGTTGAGGGTCGCGGCGTGTATCATTATTTTCTGACCTTCACAGATGATTTGAGAAGATATGGGTATATCTACTTAAAGAAACATAAGTCTGAAACATTTGAAAAGTTCAAAGAATTTCAGAGTGAAGTGGAAAATCATCGTACCAAGAAAATAAAGTTTCTACGATCTGATCGCAGAGGCGAATATTTGAGTTACGAGTTTGGTCTTCAATTAAAACAATGTGGAATAGTTTCACAAACTCATGCCACCTGGAACACCACAGCGTAATGGTGTGTGCGAACGTCATAACCGTACTTTATTTGATATAGTGCAACCTATGATGTCTCTTACCGATTTACCACTATCGTTTTGGGGTTATGCGTTAGAGATAGCTACATTCACGTTAAATAGGGCACCATTGAAATCTGTTGAGACGACGCCTTATGAACTGTGGTTTGACAAGAAACCAAAGTTTTCGTTTCTTAAAGTTTGGGGTGGCGATGCTTATGTGAAAAAGTTTCAAACTGATAAGCTTGAACCCAAATCAGAGAAGTGCATCTTCATAGAATACCCAAACGAAATTGTTGGGTACACCTATCACAGATCTGAAGGCAAATTTGTTGCTGAGAATAGATCCTTTCTAGAGAAGGAGTTTCTCTCGAAAGAAGTGAGTGGGAGGAAAGTAGAACTTGATGAGGTAACTGTACCTGCTCCCTTATTGGAAAGTAGTTCATCACAGAAATCTGTTCCTGTGACTACTACACCAATTAGTGAGGAAGTTAATGATGATGATCATGGAACTTCAGATCAAGTTACTACTGAAGCTCGTAGATCAACCAGAGTAAGATCCGCACCAGAGAGGTACGGTAATCCTGTTCTGGAAGTCATGCTACTAGATCATGATGAACCTACAAACTATGAAGAAGCGATGATGAGCCCAGATTCCGCAAAATGGCTTGAGGCCATGAAATCTAAGATGGGATCCATGTATGAGAACAAAGTATGGACTTTGGTTGACTTGCTCGATGATCAGCAAGCAATTGAGAATAAATGGATCTTCAAGAAGAAGACTGACACTGACGGTAATGTTACTGTCTATCAAGCTCGACTTGTTGCAAAAGGTTTTCGACAAATTCAAGGGATTGACTACGATGAGACCTTCTCACCCGTAGCGATGCTTAAGTCTGTCCGAATCATGTTAGCAATTGCCGCATTTTATGATTATGAAATTTGGCAAATGGATGTAAAAACTGCATTCCTGAATGGATCTCTGGAAGAAGAGTTGTATATGATGCAACTGGAAGTTTTTGTCGATCCAAAGGGAGCTAACAAAATATGCAAGCTCCAGCGATCCATCTATGGACTGGTGCAAGCATCTCGGAGTTGGAATATACGCTTTGATAAGTTGATCAAAGCATATAGTTTTATACAGACTTGCGGTGAAGCCTATATTTACAAGAAAGTGAGTGGGAGCTTTGTAGCATTTCTGATATTATATGTGGATGACATATTGCTAATTGGAAATGATATAGAATTTCTGGATAGCATAAAGGGATACTTGAATAAGAGTTTTTCAATGCAAGACCTCGGTGAAGCTGCTTACATATTGAGCATCAAGATCTATAGAGATAGATCAAGACGCTTGATAAGTTTTTCAATGAGTACATACCTTGACAAGTTTTTGTAGTTCAAAATGGAACAGTCAAAGAAAGAGTTCTTGCCTATGTTACAAGGTGTGAAATTGTGTAAGACTCAAAGCCCGACCACGACAGAGGATAGAAAGAGAATGAAAGTCATTCCCTATGCCTTGGCCATAGGTTCTATAAAGTATGCCATGCTGTGTACCTAATCTATTGTATACCCTACATTGTTTTTGGCAAGGGAGTACAATAGTGATCTAGGAGTAGATCACTAGACAGCGGTCAAAATTATCCTTAGTGGAATAAGGATATGTTTCTCGATTATGGAGGTGACAAAAAGGTTCGCCGTAAAGGGTTACATCGATGCAAATTTTGAGCTTGATCCAAATGACTCTAAATCTCAATCTGGATACATATTGAAAGTGGGAGCAATTAGCTAGAGTAGCTCCGTGCAGAGCATTGTTGACATAGAAATTTGCAAAATACTTACGGATCTGAATGTGGCAGACCCATTGACTAAACTTCTCTCACAAGAAAAACATGATCACACCTTAGTACTCTTTGGGTGTTAATCACATAGCGATGTGAACTAGATTATTGACTCTAGTAAACCCTTTGGGTGTTGGTCACATGTCGATGTGAACTATGGGTGTTAATCACATGGTGATGTGAACTATTGGTATTAAATCACATGGCGATGTGAACTAGATTATTGACTCTAGTGAAAGTGGGAGACTGAAGGAAGTATGCCCTAGAGGCAATAATAATGTTATTATTTATTTCCTTATATCATGATAAATGTTTATTATTCATGCTAGAATTGTATTAACCGGAAACATAATACATGTGTGAATACATAGACAAACAGAGTGTCACTAGTATGCCTCTAGTTGACTAGCTCGTTGATCAAAGATGGTTATGTTTCCTAACCATAGACATGAGTTGTCATTTGATTAACGGGATCACATCATTAGGAGAATGATGTGATTGACTTGACCCATTTCGTTAGCTTAGAACTTTATCGTTTAGTTTGTTGCTATTGCTTTCTTCATGACTTATACATCACTACAAAAAAATACACTTCCGTGATGATACGTGTTTTTCACAGTAGGTCGCGTTTTTTGTCATGCATGTACATCCATGACAAATTTATGACAGGATCAAGATAGTCATACCTGTGCTGTCGTACAAGTGTTCCATGACATTACCGCAATTATCATCATGGAAGTGTCCACTTCCATGACGATAACTCGCGCGTCACAGAAGTTCTTTCGTCAAGGGTGACTGACATGTGGCATCCACCGTAACGGAACGCCGTTAAGCTATCAGGTCGGGTTTTGGATCCGATAACCCGTTGACATCCCCGACCAATGGGGATTTTCCACGTGTAAAATCATCATTGGCTAGAGGAAACACATGACGGCTCATCGTCGGGACAGATGTCATCCACTCACTGGACAGAAGGCGCCTATGATACATCGACACATGGCATGGCCCAACAAGTTTAAATGGGCCGGCCCAACTAAAGGCCCACAAGATTTTGTGGACCATAATCGGCCGGCCCAGCTAAAGGCCCATGAGATTTTGCGGACCATGATGGGCTGGCCTAGCTAAAGGCCCACAAGATTTTGCGGGCCATAATGGGCCGGCCCAGGTAAAGGCCCACAAGAGTTTCGTGTGCCGTAATGGGCCGGCCCAGGTAAAGGCCCACAAGATTCTTGCGAATCATAATGGGCCGGCCCAGCTAAAGGCCCACGAGATTTCGCCGACATTAATGGGCCGGCCCAGCTGTAGGCCCACAAGATTTTGAGGACCCTAATAGGCCGGCCCATTAACTGCCTGCCATGTTTTGGGCCAAATGCCGGCCCATATTTGATCCGATCCATTAATGGCCTGCCACGCTCCAGGCCTAATAGTGGCCCATATGAGATCCGGCCCGTTAAAGGCCTACCACGTTCTGGGCCAAATTACGGCCCAGATCAGGTCCGGCCCTTTAAGAGGCTTTGGGCTCAATTATGGCCCATATCAGATTCGGACCGTCAACTGGACAGTATGCTTTTGGGCCCACTTGCTAAAGGCCCACTTAGTAATTTGGCCTGATATTAGTTTTGCCCTGTTAAGGGCCCGTTTAACATTTCAGCCCTATATTAATTTCAGCCTGTTAAAAGCACGTCATATAGTTGGGCCTAACTACGACCCGGTTTGCATCTGGCCTGCTCGCAGCCGATATCTGATTCGGCCAAACAAGGACCGAGACAATTTTTTGGCCAGTTAAAAGCCTGTGATTTGATTCGCACAATCACGGGCCGGGGTTCATTTCGGGCTGCTGCTGGCCCGTGAGCTGTTCGGCACGTTTCAGGCCCAACCTACATCGTGATTGCATGACAGCCCGATTATGTACCGTAATTTTACGATTTGGCCGGTTTACTACGAAGACATGATATATATACAGTAAAATAACTGCAGCATCGTGAATAAGAAAAAACCTAGACTATACAATAAAGAAATTACGGCATATTACATCCACTGGGCATCAAAGTTCGCCACTATGATAATAAAGCATAAGCAGACAGCAGATTACATACACTGGGCATCAAAGATCGCCACCAGTGCAAATAAACACGCCGACAAAATAATATACAAAACCGACATCACTTCAATAGAGTTCAAGAAAGGTTAGCCTTGTTGGGGAGCTGCAGCGCAAGCAGCTGAGCAAGATGATGAGACTGCGCTTGTTCAACACTTATATCTTCCTCACTCTGAAAGATAAACAAGCAGAGAGATGACAGGTTTTGCACATAAAAGTATCAGTGCTGACAATTCATCACATTTCTTACTGACGAATAAAGTGACACACTTTAAATTTGCATTAACACAATATGGTATTGTTCAGGTCAAGACATGGCAGGAAATGACATTGTGAAGGAGTTGGCAGCTTCACGACACCACTGGATTACAGATCAAGAACTCATAAGTATCAATGGTTAGTGTGTTGTCAATTTATACCATTTCAGATTGGCATATAAAGATACGGTTTAAATAATAGTAGAATGATATGACATTGTTCATAGTTAAGACATTGCAGAATATGACATTGTGCTGTAGTGGGTAGGTTCACCACACGACTGGATTACGGATGAAGAACAGAAGCATACATGCAGTGCAAAAGAAGATCACCTGCTTTGTATAGTTTAATTTACATGGTATGAAGAAGGAACTTGGTTGTACAACTGAAAACTTAAATTAAGAAAGGACAAACTTTTGTTTATGAACTACATATAATAAACTTTAAACAAGCAATTTGATGCAAACACCAAAAGTAAACAGCTGTTGCAGTCATGCCTAACCAAATATATACAACAAAGTTTGAAGGCTTGAGATGGACAACCTTACATTATTGGTGAAGACAGGCTCTATAAAGGCCTTGTCCATGCTGATGGGGGCAATTGAAGAAGTTTACCGCTGAATCTTCTTGAAAAGCATTGCTTTTATTCTACATTTTGTTAAGAGTAAATATAGATGTGATAATATACGAAAAAATGGAGAATATTTAAGATAAGATGAAGAGTGATGCTACATAACCAAGTAGCTATAAATGTAAGTGCAGCGACACAGGCAAAAGGTACAGCCAAGAGCAATGCACAGCTAAACTTCTTCAGTACCAACCTTATGGTAAGAGTAAATATAGATCTGATGTGTAGAAAATGGAGGGCAAAGGAAAATAAGCTGCAGAGTGATGGTACATGAACAACTACCTGTCATTATAAGTACATTGATAAAGGACAGCATGTACTTACAAGAACAATGCAGAGCTAAAAAAACATTGGCATTGGATATATTCTACACTAATGTAACCATTCATACAGATCAGATAATTTGGAGCGAACAATTGATAAGCAAGCTATCATGCATACTGCTGTCACATAATGAACCAGGTATGTATGCAAGTACAGTGATACAGGACAACAGGTACTAACAAGAGCAAAGCAGCGGGCAACATATTTGCGATATCCTGTCGTTCTTGTCAAACCGGAATTCTTCTTCGAGCAGATTTCCTGCAAAAAAGATCTGTAAGGCACATGCGGAAAAGCAGAAGTTCAAATTGTCATGTGATTTCATAGACAGTACCTCATCCTGGGAACGAGACCAGTGCATAACAAGGTTTTTCCATTCAATGTCTTCTAAATTTAGCACAGGAGACTTCACCGGAAATTCATTTATAGACTTGCCATCAAAGTGTGATTTCCTCAGGTAACACCGATACTGCTGCAATGCTTCCTTGAAAAGCACAAGCAAGCTTTGCTCGTCATGACTATCCAGATTGACCCTCGCCTAGTTACAACAATGTAATGTAAATCATTGATGTGTTCAATCAGCAGAAAACAGGAAAATAATAACACTTACACGTAAGTTGGACAGGAAGATGTGAAAATGGTGTTTGTCTTCACAATAATCTTCCCATGATGGGAATATATGCACGTAGTCCCTAACAACATTGAAAGCATTGTCTTTTAAACTAGGAATAAATGGAATGGGGTTCCAATCTGCAGGAATTGGCCGTCTCTGCAGTTGGGATAGGTCTTCGGCCGGTGGACTTGCTGTACTTTTTGCTGGAGTGTGATTTCTCTGTGGTATAGCTGGTGCTATGGCAAATGAAATCGGTATACCTTTTGTTGGAGTGCAGGTCCTGTGTGGTGGGGCTAGTGGTGTGGCCAGTGAAGTATGAGTACAGTCTGCTGGAGTCGGTCCTACGTTTTGTGTCACTGGTTGTACAGCCAATATAAGTGAAGTGTTGTCTGATTTCTCCGGCACCACCACGTTTTTCAAGGACTTTGCTGGTGCTCCTTCAGGTTCGGCAATCACCCTCTTCCTTTTTGATGTCTGATGCACAAGAATAGCATTTGAGTGGAAAAACATGGTATGATGACAGATGGAATATGTATTGATAATGGATGGGCATGGCATCTCGACATATATGATGAGTAAACTAAGAAGATGGCGGTGCAACAAAGTAGAAGAAATGCAAGACAACATATGCAAGATACGCGCAATCAATAAAACCTTGCCAAATTAGAATAGGCACCTTGATGGGTGAACAGGACAGGCCATTTGCCTTTGACTCCTCGAGGTTAGAATAGTCATTAGGATGATATTCTGAACAAGAATCAACATGTGGGGAGCGTACGAGTTTCATTGCTTCTAGAATTGCACTCAATGCCTTGGTGCCAATTTTGTAAGTCATTGCAGTGTTCCACAATATTCTTCTGATGCGCGGATTCTGATATTCACTGTAATTGTGTATAATATCTGAGAACCATGAAAACATAAATAGTTGTGAGATTATCTTTGTAATGCAGATGATATTCTAATATAGGGGCGCCCCTGTAAACACTTGTGTGCTATCACTGGATTCTGATGAGAGAGATCATGTGTGCTGTAATATGGTGCGTGCATTTATATAATCTAGCACAAGTACACACAAAAATAGGCTCCAGAAGTAAGGATAGTTGGCAGATGATAGGTTCATAATATACTGTATAGAGAGTTTATTGCCAAACCATGATAACAAGAGCACACAGCAACTAGGCAGATCATAGTGTACATAACAGGGGTACACCATAATAAGGATATATAAATCGGGAAAGTGGAACTGGCTGGAAATTACGGTGTTGTATTGCCGCTAGTAATTGAAAGCCTATCGATCAAGTACAGGCCAGCTCTATCAGCTGTTGACTGCAGATGTCCCTGCTCCCCTTCCTGACAAGGAACATACTGTGCTTCCCATACAGAACACCGCACGGGCCGCCGGCCGAAACACCGGCCCCACCGCCTGTGTTCCTTCGCCACCCCCACCCCCACCCGCGTCAGGTTTTCTTCGTTCGACGAGGCCCCACCACCACCCCCCACAACCACCATCCCCACCCGAGCCCCTTCGATCGCACCGGCGAACTTCGGTGAGCTCTGAAAAATCGACTGACCCAATTTTGAAATTTAGTCTACTATGATTTAACTAGTGTGGAATATAAAAGGGGAAAACCATAAGCATTGCGAGTATGGTGTTGAGCGTGCCATGGCGGATCTGAAGGTGCAAACCAGACAAAGGCAACTTCGCAACCAAGACAAGAAATCAGAGTAAAGCAGTGGTGATCTATTTTCTTGCTGCGATAAATAAGTTGAGCAGATACGAAAGAGTACCGCCTCTGGTGCGGCACTGTGTACGCATCTGCTGAGAATTGGACGTTGCTGCGGCAGCAATGGCTGTCGGCGGCGTGGAAGCAGATCTAGGAGGGTAGACGGTGGTGGCGGGGCGCGGTGGACGAGACGCTCGTAGGAGCGGCGCCGGCAAGGTGGACGACGGCGGGGATGAAGCGAGAGGACGGGATGCAAGGATCCCGGTCCGAATCCGTGGATGAGAGAGGTCGATCTCTTGTAATGGACAGTGGCGGCGGGGTATCAGCTCCGGCATGGTGGAGGAGGACGGCGGTGGATGGGGTGGCGGACGGCGGCGGACGGAGGAGGTGGGGTGTAGAGGGTGTTTTGGCGCCCACGGAGTACGAATGGGGAAAAGGGAGGTAGAGAGGAAGGGGGAACCATGTATTCAGGGCGAGCTTGTCTCAAATGCGAGGAAATTTATGAACTTAGCCCCCGTTTCAAATTTCTACTACATCACAGCGACACTAGTCGGTTGGGGATAGGACGGTAATCTCGCATACACCAAATATTTTCCGATGAGAGTTTGTTTTTGGCGCCCACTGTGTATGAATATGAATCGGGGAGGGAGTCGATTTCGGTCGAGGACACACTGTGTTTTGGCGCCCACCGTGTATGAATCCGGGTGAGAGGCGGTTACGTCACGTTTGGGTGAAATTACAAACCTACCCCTATCGAAACCTATAGAAATCCAGCATATAGGCTTTGCGTGGCAGGGATAGGCAGTAGTGATTTCCATCTCGCAGATTTTGGTTTCGGGCGGTTACTGCGACTTTCCCCGCTTCGTTCAAATTTTGCAGAGTGCACGTTTACCGTGCCAACTAAATTCGAATCCTGTTTGTATTCTATTTTTTTCGGGCGGGATCCATTTTCAATTGGAATTACATTCTATATACATTATTTTTTAATATATACTTTCAAAAGCACAACACCATTTATACATAAATATGGTTTACAAATGGCATGATCTCAGATTCATAAGGTTGTATCCATCAATTTGGATTTTCAAATATTTGAAACCACTTTATGTTGAAATCCAATGTATGCATTCCTCGCTAACTATCTCCAATTAATGTGTGTTTCATGCGGTTTTTTTTACTTCTCAAATATGTATAATGTGTTCCACACACGCAACATATAGTGTAATCCCGTTTAGACATTAATTGCATATAAACCATGCATTGTTTGTAATTGAAGAATCTATGGATCACCAATATTGATAAACTATATAACATTACACGTGTGCCCAAATTCAAATGAATATGCATGTTTGATACACCAATTTGCGTTATGATATTATCGATGTCGTGATCTCCAGTTTAAATATTTGAATCCCCTTTAATCCAGATATTCGTCTCATATAGCTATCACTCATGCTTATATAGGACTATCTCTCTGGACCTATACGCGTTCATCGTCTCTCAGGTATCTCTCGTGCTACATGTATGTCGACAATGATCTTTTATCTTCGTAACACACTCACGGTACTCTCTCCCTCGACCTTCATCACTCTATCTCTCTCTAAGTATATCTCGCTCCCTGCTATGTGTCTCTAACTATGATTCTCCATGTGGAATCTCTTTCTCTCACACAAACACAAAACTTTGTCTCTCGGGGTCTCATTTCTCTCTACTATTCCCATGTGTGCCACTCGCACACCCCTCATACAGAGATGTCTTTCGCTCCTTAGATATGAGAACCTACGACTCTTCCTCTTCAATATCTCTTTCTCACACACAAACACAAACTCTGTCTCCCAGGGTCTCATATTTCTCCATTGTTCTCTTGTATGTCGCTCACACACACCCTCTCTCCCTAGAGATATCTTGCGTTCCCCCGTATGTCTCTCTAGCTATCACTCTCGTTGTGAAATATCTTTCTCTCTCGCAGACACAAAACTCCGTCTCTCTGGATCTCATTTCTCTCTGATATCTGTTTGTATGTGACTCACACGCACCCTCTCTCTATCTCTCTCACACCCACACACATAACCCAGCCTTCTGATCCACTCGACTCCTATCTCTAACGCACACTAGCTAGCATCTTTATCTTTCTATTTATTTGTTTCTCCATCAACCTTCTTTCTCGCCCTCACTCTTGATTCCTATCACGCACACTACATATGTTTCTCTCTACATGCAGTCAAGTGCCCTCTCACACACATATATAACTTCACCCTTTGAACCACCCGACGGTCATCTCCAACACCCAAACTAGCGGATGTCCCTCTAGCTAGCATCTCCATCTCTGTATCTATCTGTAGTTTCTCCGTCAATATTTCTTTCTCGCACGGAGTCTTGCTTCCTATCACCCACACTATATATGTCTCTCCATACATATGCATTTATAGGTTGGTCTCTTTTGCACAATCATTGCGCCTCACTCCCTCCGCTCGCCATAGATGCATGCTCCAGCCCATGCCACTATCTCTTAAAGACAAAAACACATGCTCAATTGTCGGGACTTCTTCCATGCATTCTCACATGCATGCATATTGTCATACCGATCCGTCTCTCCCATGTCGTTGATCTTATGACTTATGTCTTCTTTCTTTTATCTCGATCATGCGCACGCGCACACACACACATCCCACGTATACATGTATACCTCTCACACATGCACGTTCAAGGTCTCTATGTTTCCATACGTAGTTAATTACCCTCAATCCTAATGCCACATCGAATCATTCTCCTCTTTTGTGCACATAACTTCCGCCTGGATGTGTAAAACACACACTCACACTTAACAATCTCCTTCTAGCTACCCCCCGCCTCTCACTCTTCCCCTATATCCCCAAAACCAATAAGACCATCCCTTAGTTTAATTCCCGCCTACATGCACCATCGATATATAGTAGTCTTCCTCGATGTCTCTCGAACAAACACGTTCTCTCGAAGTCGACTCCTCTCATGCGCACACATCTGCCACTACAAAAAAGACACATCCGTGACATTTTGGGCCGAACAATTTTTTTTTCTATCATACATATGACACTTCTATGACGATAATTGTGACAAAACTCGGTATCATCATAGATGTGGTGGGCTCCTACTTCTATGACAAAAAATCATGATAGAAAATGGGCTTTTCGTCCTGGGCGGGCCGGAGACGCAGCTGCATGACATTCTTCGGGCCATCCATGACACAAAAAACCGTGGTAGAAGTGAGGGGGAGGAAAATTTCGGGGAGTTCCCGGTTATGGTGGGAGGTCAGGGGCTGAGCGATGCGTGTTTCTCTCGTACACGTACGCGCGTGTGTGCGAGGTGTTGGCTCTAACTGAACCCGAGCGAGGTGTTAGGCTCTAACTGAACCCGAGCAATTGCACTGCAGGCTACGCGTTACTGAACCCGAGTGATCGATCGATGGCTGCTAACTGAACCCGATCGAGCGATTCCTTGGCTACTGCTGCTAACTGAAGCCGATCGATGGGATGAACAGTGAGCGTTGCATGGGGGTTTGGATGAACAGTGAGAGGTGGCGTTGCCTCTGGATGAACAGGACCCCGTGGTGTGGTGGAGGGCTGGATGAACAGTAGACGGTGGAGGGGTGTCCGTGGAGGGGTGGATGAACAGGACCCTGCGGTGTGGAGGGCAGGATGAACAGTAGACGGTGGAGGGGTGCCCGTGGAGGGGTGGTTGAACAGGACCCCGTGGTGTGGAGGGCTGGATGAACAGTAGACGGTGGATGGGTGGTTGAACAGTAGCCGGTGGAGTAGCGCACGGTGGAGGCTGGATGAACAGGAGCCCGTGGAGGCTGGAGGAGGTCGACGATGGATGAACAGTAGCTCGTGGAGGCTGGAGGGGGTCGACGGTGGAGATGAACAGTATCTCGTTGAGTCCCGTTTTGTGGTACGCCACACCCCTCCCGATGAACAGGACCCCCGTTTCGACCGTAGCGCTCCAACACAAGTCTGTTTC
The DNA here is from genome assembly GCF_002162155.2 of Triticum dicoccoides. NCBI lineage: Eukaryota > Viridiplantae > Streptophyta > Magnoliopsida > Poales > Poaceae > Triticum > Triticum dicoccoides. The sequence goes on along the minus strand of NC_041392.1, from coordinate 549,905,598 downwards.
CTCCGTTTTGCGGTACGCCACACCCCTCCCGACCAACAGGACCCCCGTTTCGACCGTAGGAGGTCCGTTTCCTTCGTTTTGCGGTACGCCACACCCCTCCCGATCAACAGGACCCCCATTTCGACCGTAGGAGATCCGTTTCCTCCGTTGTGCAGTACGCCACACCCCTCCCGATCAACAGGACCCCCGTTTCAACCGTAGGAGGTCTGTTTCCACCGTTGTGCGGTACGCCAGGCCTCGTTTCCATCGCCTCTTCCGTCCAAGCCCTCCCGATGAACACGACCACACATTCCGTTCTGACCCAGCCGCGTTGCCTCCCGATGAACACGACGCATTCCGTTGCCTCCCCATGAACACGACGACGACGCTGTTTCTCTGTTCCGACCCAGCCATGTACACGAGCCCTCGCCATACGTATGCGCGAGTAGGCGTTCGAGACCCCGCCCGTATGTACACATACGTGGCCGTATTTTCTTTCTTGCACCCTGGCCGCCTCTACTACGACACGTGCGCGCCTCTACATCCACCAATATATATGTACGTACACGTTCGCGACCAGAATGACAACGCCACATACGCTTCGACCAGGTGGGTCCCGACTGTCAGGCACTTCCTTGCCTGCGAAGATGTAGCTGGTGGGTCCCAGCAGTCAGGGGGCGAATCGTTTTTTTTGCCCGGACGCACTTCCTTGCGTGCGAAGATGTAGCTGGTGGGTCCCAGCAGTCAGGGGGGCGGATCGTTTTGGTTTTTTTTGCTCGGACACACTTCCTTGCGTGCGAAGATGTAGCTGGTGGGTCCCAGCAGTTAGGGGGCGAATCGTTTTTTTTGCCCGGACGCACTTCCTTGCGTGCGAAGGTGTAGCTGGTGGGTCCCAGCGGTCAGGGGGGAAACGTTTTTTTCATGAAATACGGTGGCCCGTCCGGTGGGTCCCTGCTGTCAGGTGGAGGAATCATTATTTTCCGCGTAATAAGGAGGCACTCCTTGCTGCCGTCATGGACCCAGCTGGTCAGCCTCTCCACGTACAGTCCATGTCCGATGGAAGTCGTTTCTTGACCACGTTGACCACGCCGCGCCGAGAGCACCAGGGCAGTGGACGATGGCGAGGCCTAGGAAGGGGACGACACGGAGGCAGGGAAGACTCGGCAGTTGTTTCCCACGTGGAGGGGAGTACGACTGTACGAGGGTTTACTGGTTCGTCTGCCATCGCTGGAGAATAATAGCAGGTGTGGGTGAGTAGAGGGATGGCTAGGCCAGCGATGGGAGTACGGTCGGACGGTGAGGCCTGCGCGGCAGCACAGCCGTCCACGAGGAGGAGGGAGCAGGCAGTCCCGCGGGCGCTTGTTTGAGCGACTGGAGCAGGAAGAGCAGAGATTGAAGAAGCAAGACGGCCGTTGGATGGACATCCAACAGTCAGTACTTGTGCGTCAACCTTTTTTTAGGAAAGCCTCAAATCTATGGAAAACAGCATACAGCCCATTTGCCATTATTTCTAATAATTTACAGCCCATTTGCTAATTCTTAAGGTTTTTTGGAGCCCATATTCTTTTTCTTAGCATTGCAGCCCATATTGTGGCAACGATTAAAAAATTATACGAAATTTTGCATATTTCGGTGCGGTCCGAACTGTTTTTAATCCCAAAATTTCGACTCACATTCAAACTGATTTTAAAAATAAATGTATATCAATATAAAATCCAAAAATTCTCCACGCATAAAAATTAATGTAATTTAAAATCTTGAAATGAAAAAAAAATATTTGAAACTAATTGCCGGTTTGATGTGTTTGAAAATGTACAACACATTTCTCATTACTGATGGGCCATTTTCTTGGCCAGCCAAATGAAAGCTCTCCTCGTCTTGAAAGATTTGCAGCCCAACAGGCCTGACAAAGCGACTTACTTGGCAAATCACAAAAAACTGGGATGTGGCCGTGGACCCAGCTGTCAGCCTCTCCACGTACAGTACTCTTCCTATGGAAGTCGTTCCTTGACCACGTTGACCATGCCGCACGGAGAGCACCACGGCGGTGGACGACGGAGAGGCCTAGGAAGGGGACGACACGGCAGTGGAAGCCCGCGCGGAGAGGACTACGAGGGTTCACTGGTTCAGCTGCGGTGTGAGGCTGCCGTCGCCGCAGGGCCTGGCCAGCGGTGGGAATAGTAGGGGGCGGTGAGGCCTCTACGGCAGCACAGCCGGCCAGGGGAGGCAGGAGCATGAGGCACGACTAGCGCTGCTTTGGGCGGCTGGAGCAAGAAGACCAGAGGTTGAAGAAGCACTATGTCCGTTGGATGGACATCGTGCAGTCACTGGAGCTAGAATCGTTCATATTCACTAAGTTGACAAAGCCCTTCGTCCCCGTCAACTTAGTAGGCCCACAAGTCAGCCTCCTAGCAATGTGGATCCCAGCTAGCCGGGGGAGTATTCATTTTTTGCGTAATAAGGAGGCACTTCCGGTGGGT
>NC_041392.1:549886609-549902846 GCF_002162155.2 Triticum dicoccoides | reverse complement strand
AAATACGGTGGCCCGTCCGGTGGGTCCCAGCAGTCAGGGGGAAATGATTTTTTCGCAAAATACTGGTGGCCCGTCCGGTGGGTCCCTGCTGTCAGGTGGAGGAATAATTATTTTCCGCGTAATAAGGAGGCACTTCCTTGCGGCTGCCGTGGACCCAGCTGTCAGCCTCTGCATGTATAGTACTCTTCCTATGGAAGTCGGTCGTTGACCACGTTGACCACACTGCGTCGAGAGCACCAGGGTGGTGGACGACGGCGAGGACTAGGAAGGGGACGACTCGGAGCCGGGGAAGACGCGACAGTGGATGCCCACGCGAAGAGGAGTACGAGGGTTCACTGGTTCGGCTGCGGTGTGAGGCTGCTGTCGCCGCAGATTAATAGGGGGTGTGGGTGAGTAGAGGGATGGCCTGGCCAGCGGTGGGAGTAGTAGGGGGCGGTGACCGGTGAGGCCTCCGCGGCAGCACAGCCGGCCACGGGAGGCAGGAGCACATGGCACGACCGGCGCTGGTTGGGCGGCTGGAGCAAGAAGACCAGAGGTTGAAGAAGCACTACGACCGTTGGATGAACATCGTACGGTAACAGGAGCTAGAATCGTTCATATTGACTAAGTTGACAAAGCCCTTCGTCCCCGTCAACTTGGTAGGCCCACAAGTCAGCCTCCCACTATGCTGGGTTCCAGCTGGCAGGGGGAATATTCATTTTTTTGTGCGTAATAAGGAGGCACTTCCTTGCATGCGAAGATAGCTGGTGGGTCCGACATGTCAGCGGGGGGCACTTTATTTCACGAAATACAGAGGCCCTTCCGGTGGGTCCCAGATGTCAGGTGGAGGAATCATTATTTTGCGCGTAATAAGGAGGCATTTCCTTGTGTGCGGCCGTGGACCTAGCTGTGAGCCTCTCCATGCACAGTCTACTTCCGATGGTGTCGTTCGTTGACCACGTTGACCACGCCGCACCGAGCACATCCAAGGTGGTGGACGACGGCGAGGCCCCGGACAGCAACGAACCGGAGATGGGAAGACGCGGGAGTAGAGTCGCAGACGAAGAGGTGTATGAGGGTTAACTGGTTCTACTGCGGTGTGGTTCGGCAGTCGGTGGAGAAGAACAGGAGGTGTGGAGGGGTGGAGGGATGGCCTGGCCAACGATGGAGTAGCGCTTCATAGCGAAGCGTGCTAAGCAGAGCTGCTAGCAGCAGGAGGCGGGAGGTGGTCCCGGCGGCGCTGGAGGAAGAAGACGAGAGATTGAAGATGGATGCCTGTCATTGGATGTAAATCCAACGGCTAACATGTCAGAATCATTTGTTGACTAAATTGACAACGACTTGCATTGGCTTCGACCTATTGGCCCACATTTCAGCCTCCAAAAATGTGGCACGTATTCAACCCATTTTTTCAGAATTTACAGTCTTTTTTTTGCGCGGTATAATTTACAGTCAATTTGATGTTTTTTTGAATTACAGCCATTAGCTGGGCTGGGTGAACAAATAATGTAGCGTCCATGCGGCCCGTTTATTTTATTTCCTAAAAAATTATAGGCCATTTGCACTTTCTCGAAATACACGATTTTGCTGGGCTGATTCTAATTATAATGTTGGGTTGGGCCAGCAATGTTATCAAAAAATAAAAAGGGGCTGAGCATTTTTTTTATAAATATATTTAAATAATAAGTGATATTATTACATTCCTCCTTAAATCTTACCAAGCTTTTGTACACAATCACTAGGATTTTCGTGCCAAAACAATCCAGGATTTTATTTGTTAAGAAATTATTTTTATAAGTTAATAAGATCTGGGATATTGTTTTCTTACATATGTAAGTATCTGTTAAATATATGATGACAATAAAAATAATATATAATAACATATGAAATAATTTTTTTAGAAAAACAGGGAGCATCTCCCCGGTTCCATTGCTGAGAACGAAACCACAACATATTCTGATACAGCAGGTCAAAGAGCAATTCAAAAGCAAAGGTAGAAAAGCTACAAACTAGGGGTGTGGATGAACAAGTTCTCTGAATAACACAAATCACCCGAGCGGTGCCAAAGGCAGAGCAGATAGAGAACTCAAATGACACAAGGAGGGTCCAGCGAAGCCTTCATGGTCTTCAGCCAAGGGGCCGTGTCAGCCTGCGGCAACCAGTAAGCAAGTGGAGAGACCGGGATGGAAGGCGTAGCATGGTGGATGTCCCTCTTTTTCGGTGCCAGGTGCCCATCATCTTCATCAGAGATCTTGAGACAAGCCCACGGGTCTAGCCCCAGAGCAGGTCGAGCCTTGTTCAGCCACAAGTGATCGCCAACGGTTTCTGGAGGGATCTTTTTAGGGTTTCCACGAAGCTCATCAACTTGTCCTTATCCGATCCGGAGGAGAGAATCGCCCAGTTCCTCACCATGTTCCCGATCAACCTCAAGACCTGCGGAATGGAAATCTAGGAGGTGTTACTGAAAATCATAGCATTTCTATATTTCCAGAGGCACCAAAGGACAGCTGAGCTAATAGTGTTTAAAACTGAGCAATTTTTGGTAGCAATCCAGAATCTGGTGACAGATTCGAAGGATGAGCCAATCTGACTAGAGAAATATTCCTCAATGTGGGCCCAGAGATGTTTAGCAACTATACATTCAAAAAATAGGTGAGAACAAGACTCTTGTTCCAAACAGTAAACACAATCAAGGGGTTTGATGATGTGTCTCTTCCTAAGGTTATCCCTAGTCATCAATTTGTTTTTGGAGAGAAGCCAGAGAAATACATGAATTTTAGGGGGAACTCTCAATTTCCAGATAGCAGGGATAAACACGGGTTGAACCCCTCTAAATTTGATAACATGATAGAGGGAGCTGGAGGAATACTTCCCCTTATTATCCAGCTGCCAAATCAGGGCATCTGGCTCGGCAGTAAAGGTAATGCTTTTGTTAAAGAGAGCTTTAGGCATTGACCGTCCCAAACTCCATTGAGACTTTTGTTAATCTCATTGCGAACAGAGTAAATAGGCCAAAATTGGACTGCTAGGGGGATGTGCCAAACCAACTATCTTCCCAGAACCTGGTTCTGCTCCCATCCCCTATGTTCCATCTGTAGCCAAATTTCACAGCATGCATTTTAATCCTTTCCAGAATCTAGAGGTCTTAGGGTTGGAGGAAGGGACAAAAATATTAGGTTTATTTCCTAGGTATTTATGGGAAATAAGAAGCTTCCAGGGTTTCAGGTCTTCCTCATAGAATCTTTTAATCCAAGACCCTAGAAGACAAATGTTAATTTCTTGGAGGTTAGGTATGCCTAGGCCTCCAAAATCTTTTTTCATAGAGATTAGGGCCCAATTATCAAGGTGTAGCTTCCTATTTCCCTCAAAATCATTCCACAAGCAATGAGACATCTGAGAATTGATGAGGTTCACTGCCCATTTAGGGAACTTGAAGAAGGAGAGGAGATACACTGGAATGCTAGCCAAAAAAGCTTGTATGAGGATCAATCTACCTCTGTAAGAGAGAAGTTTGCCCCTCCACCCAGCAATCCTTTTAATGATTTTATCCAGAAGGGGTTGGATATCCTCTCTCCTCAGTTTATCATAGTGGAGAGGGATACCTAGGTACTTAATGGGGAAGTTACCTTTATTACAGACTAGAATAGAGAAGAAGTCAGCTAACTTCTGATCATCCATGTTGATAGGGATGAGTTCACTTTTAGAGTAGTTGATTCTCATACCTGAGACTTGTTTAAACCAGGTTAGAATAGTTTTCAGATTGCTAGCATGTGTGGAGTCATTTTCTAAGAAAAGTATGGTATCATCTGCATATTGAAGGCAGATGATGCCACCAGGGCAGACCTCAGGACAGAGCCCTGTAATCAGACTATGATCAGCAGCTTTGCTCAGCATTTTAGTAAGAACGTCCACTACTAAATTAAACAAAAGCGGGGAGATGGGTCACCTTGCCTAAGGCCTTTACCAGCAAGGAAAAAAAATCACGTTCACAGTTATTTCGCTTGACCCCAACAGACCCCTCATGAGTAAGTTGCTGGATCCAGCTCTCCTCTATGAAAGGCTTGGAAAAGATCTAAGAGATCATTTTTCACCAAGTCCCAAAAATGCTGGTAAAACAAGAAGGGAATCACATCAGGACCAGGAGCCCCATCAAGATAAGAGCTAAAAATGGCTTCCTTCACCTCTATCTCTGAAAAAGGGGCTTCTAGCAGCTCATTTTTAGTAGGAGAGACTTTTTTAGAAGCAGAGAAAAAATTGTTTTGTAGAGAGAACCCAGAAGGGTTTTCTTTCTTAAACAGGTCTTTGTAGAAGTCACTAGCCACTTTCAGCATCTCATCTACCTCAGTAATAGGGCCATTAGGGCCATCAAGGGAGTGAATGAGGGTTTTCCTCCTCCTCTGGTTAGCTACTGCATGGAAGTAAGCAGTATTTCTATCACTTCCAACATATCTAGCAGAACTGTGGGTTTTCCTTCTGACAGGGCAATTCTCAACTTCATGGGTAACCATTTCGCAGATAAAACAACTCTTGGGCTTGACACACTTATCCAAATGATGCCCTGGTTCCCCACAGTTGTAGCAGATCACCTCAGAGTATGCCATAAGGCCCGAAGCAGGGGAGGAGCAGTTTTCTGGATGTCCTATCTCTTCTTTTGCTGATTCTTGCCTTGAGATTTCCCACTGATCTGAGAGTCAGAACCACCAGCAGATTGATCTTGGGCAATTACAGGAGCCTGCCCAGATTGTGCCCCCATTTGGGGTGGAGGTGGGCCGTACCACTGCCCAACCGGCGCTCCCACCCAATTGTGATAGGGGAAATTCATCGGAGTTCCTGGTTCCTGCTCATCCTCCAGCCAGATGTTGTCTCTCAGGAAGTAGAAATAACCACCAGACAGCTCAATTGAAGCAGATTGCAAGCCTAATTTCAATCTTCTGCAAGTTTGGGGGAGAGGTAAGGTAGGGGATCCACCTGCTCCGGCTCCGGTGGCGTGCTGGTGGACAGGAGTCCAGTCAAGCATTCCCATCTCGCAGCACGGCGTGGATCTCCTGAATTCACTTCTCCTTTCGCCCATCGAACGAACGCAATCGGCGGCTCACTAGGGTGGGGCATCATGTGCTTCTTCGAGAAATCTCCTTCGAAGTAGATCCGCAGGGCTAGATTCAGCAACTCCCAATCCACATGATCCTTGCACATCCCAGCATACCTGCGTGAGTGAGAGAACGGATTCGGTCCTTCCTCGGCTTCCTCCCTCGCAGCTTCCTCCTCTGCTTCCCTCCATTCGCGCATGCACTGGGTTCAGGAGAGAGCGTCGTCGTGGATCCGCATCGCCCACTCCCTCCATCTCCTCCCTCGAGTCTCCCGCAGCATCGCCGGCACGACGGAATTGAGCGGCTGGAGCATCCGCGGGAAGGCTTTGTAGACATGTGGGAGATGCATCTTGTACATTTGCCTATCTTCCAGCCATTCCCCCGTGGATATGGCCGGCGACTCCATGGGGCGCGCGAGCGGACTTGCTGAGGGGGGGCAGGCGCGCCCGGAGTTAGGAGGCGGGGGGTGGCGGCGAGATCTATTTGCCAATTACTCCCTCCTTTTCGGTTTATAGGGCTCAATTCAAAAATCTCACCAACCAAGGTAGATGATGAATGGTGGAATACTTTTTGTAGTTTGCAAAAGCACCTAATTAATGCACTTGTTTTCCTCAAAAAATTATGTTTATCAATGCATAAATTGCGATGCATGCATGCATAAAGTACATGCATTGGTCAATTTTCTCTTAATACTTGCATGCAATGATTTAATGCACCTTGGAATCTGAACATGTGATGGAAAACAACCAAATTGAGCCTGATAAAATTGAAAAACTAAAATTTTGAGATAAGCCCTATAAATCGAAAAGGAGGGAGTATGTGAACTAAACAGTCAATATATAAAATAATTTAAATATATATAATATAGTTAGAAGGGAAACATAAGTTGGACCTGACGTTCCTATTCTTATATAAAAAAATAGAACATACCTCTGTGTTTTCTTCAAAAAAAAATACATAAATTGGGCTGCCAAAAATAAAACCTCGGATGGGAGGTCCATAGGCCGGTCGATACATGACAACCCTAAGAAAATACAAACAGGCCTATGGACCTCCCATCCGAGGTCGTGGGCTGCGCATGTTAAAAATGAAAGCCTAGACGGGGCAGCCCAAAACCACGTCCAACACTTGCCAAAACTTCGTCCCTCATTTTCTCTGTGTTTCGCACACTCGACATTGTGTGGGCATTTTGACTGTGCATCATATGAAGATGTGCTATGCATGAATGTTGATCAGCATGATGTTAACTGGCTGGTAGTTCCATTTTCGACCATGAATAAAACTTCCAACATGACGTTAACCCTGTTTGAAAAGTCCGTGTTAATATAAATGCTCTGCCTCTGAAAGTTGCAGTTTCTTATCTGAAACTGAACTTGCAGTTTCTTATCTGAAACTGAAACTTGCAGTTTCTTCTCTAAGAATCACATTGTCTGCACTTTTATACTCCTATGAAACTACATTTTTAAGTGCTAAAAATAGATCTCTAGAATTCATAAAATACTTCATATGCTCAATACTGCAAATCTGAAATTCAAAAGACATTCATATCTGAAAGTACTCTCAAAATACACAACACAAAACACAATTCACAACCTGCAAATACTGACAACCCTAAGCTCCTCCTGACAATTCACAACCTGCCCGACTATTGGGCTGGGGGGCAGCCCCCTCCTATTCCTCAGCGGCAGACAGCCGCCCCGTGAGACGATGTGAACGGCGAGGGAGACGATGGCGGGGAAGCATCGTCGGGCCAACTGCTTTTCTCCTCTTGCAGTTGGGTTCGGTCGACGAAGACTGCACCGGCTCGCTCTGGCAGGACACCCTCACAAACGGCACCCTGTAGATGCTCGATCCTTCAATCTCTGGTCGATGCTCCATCTGGGGTCGATACTCCCACCACCGCTCCCTCATGATCGGATTCGGTGAATCTGTTTGCTCCATGGCCCAGAGGAGCAGCTCTATGTACTCCGGCGTGACTCCCTCCAGGAGTATCGCCGCCTTTTCGCTCTGTTACAGATATTTGGCCATGGATGTCGCCGTCGCCGCTAGTTGGTCCTTGTTGTCAAACCAAGACTGTATCTCCAACATCCTAGCTAGCTTCACAGGGTCGCCGTCTGCGATCCTCACGTATTGGTTGTACTCCTCCATCGATCTACTTCTCCACGGCACCTTCACTCGCCAGCGGTGGTTTTTGAATGGAAGAGGAGAGGAGCATCGCTGGTTTTGGATTAGAACGGGAGAGGAGCGACACTGGTTTTGGATTGGAACAGGAGAGGAGGGGCGGTGGTTTTGAAATGGAAGAGGAAGGAGCAGCGCTGCATTTAGATTGGAACAGGAGAGGAGCGGCGGTGGTTTAAGAGGAGAAGAGCGGAAGAGCGGCGCTGGTCTTGGAAGTATTTTTTTGTTGTTTCGCGTATTTTGGGTCAAAGTTTGACCACGTACTCTATTTGACAAGCAAAATGTGAATGCATGTCACCAAAAATTGTACCGTTTGGTTCGTATCTGAATGTACTTTCAAATTATACTCCCTCCATTTTTTTATACAAGGCCACAAACTCATATTACATGTACCAAGGTAAAAATCAATGCTATGTTTAAGTCAATGTTGCTAGCTAGCTTGTCACCTTGATTGTCATGTTAATTAATGTGGTTTTTCTCTCCCAGGCACAACAAGCCAACCCTCTTACTCCTCATTGGTTGATTAATGTTGGGAATGCAAGCTAACCTTCTCACTCCCGCATGCACACAAGGGATATTAATGTCCTCGGGTGCTAGTACGAGGCAAATGCCATCAATTTTGCCTCGATTAATGTTAGTGGCCTTGTATAGTTGCAAATTGTAATTTTGATAGTGGCCTTGTATACAACGTATAACATATATTTTATGTGCGAAAATCATGGTCAATTATGACCCAGAATAAAAGGGAGACTAGTTAATGTGGGGTCGCTTTCTTAATTTAAGGGTAAATTGATTTTTATTTTGATCCAGTCAGAGCGCGCCGGCCCTCTCATCCAATCCTAAATCGCTGCCGCACGCTCCTCTCCCTCTTCTCCATTGCAAAACCACCTCCTCTCCTCTCCATCATCTCCATTCCAAAACCACTGTCTCGCCTCTCCCTCTTCTCTATTGCAAGACCACCGTGTCTCCTCCGTTTTCTAGACGCTTTGCTCCATGGCGCGGGCGCAATCCATGGATAGAAAATTAGTATACTGTATACTATTTAAAAGTCGAGGGCGGAGCTTTTCCTGCGCGGTAGGCGGCGGGGTAGTTCCGCCTAGTCGGTTCAACAGAGACGCGAGAAGATGAGGGAGTAGGCTGCTGCAAACGTAGGGCTGTGTGATTTGACAGCGAGCTACTGCTGGACAGGAGGGGGCCCGTGATTTGACTTGCCATTATCATTTTAACTGCAGCGCTATGACCGGCGTGAGTCTCCCAGATTCCCGACCACCTCCATACAGGTGCCTCTCCCAATGCTCCACCATGTAGTAGAGGCTGGCTCTTGCATGAGAGCCCACTTCTCCACTTTTTCCTTGCCTCTCTTTCCTCCACATATGCAAAAATGACATGTAAAGCACACTATTGTACTTACTTTTACTTGCTCCTACAGGTGCTTAAGCTTGCCACATAGGCATAAAGTCTGATGTGGCAAGTTAATCAAGAAGAGAGAGACTAGTTTGGTGACCCAAGGAAGAAACAGTGCTAAGCACGTGTACCTAGGTGAAAAGACAATTTTCAGTCTATAGCTAATTAAATGAAGCAAACTTAGCAACACCATTTCATTGGAAGAGGTCACTCCTTGGCAAATGCAATAAATACACGCGCTTACTAGCATCGTTTCTTCCTTGAGTACGAAGAAAGAGATAGAGAGGAGTAACAAAAAATACACTTATAGCCAACCTTGTTGTAGTATGAGTGACTAAGTGATGACTATGTATGACATGCCAACATCAGATAGCCTAACGCACCATGTTAAATCTCCAAGGGCGCGACCGCGCAAGCGACGCGACGGTCGTGGTAGGCGCGACCATGATACGGGCTGCTGGCAGCCCTTGGATCTGAGATCAAACGGTCGCATGCTAAGTTGCTGAAAATTTGCAGAATAACCCTCTAGGATAGGATATTCACCCATAGGTCTAGAATCACGCCATGCAACCATTCGATCTCAGATCCAAGGGCTCTCGGAAGCCTGTATGATGGGAGAATGGAAAGCCACTACCCTGCTGTTCGCACGCTAGCAGTTCGCTCCTACTCGTCCCCGCACGTTCTTCAATACTACGGCGGTTCGCTCCTAGTTGTCCCGTCCATTCACACTACGGCAGTTCCACTAATCCTAACCCTCCTCCCAAATCCATGGCGTCCCAAATCTCCATGATCGGCAGTGAGTACAAGGTTAGAACCATCACCAGCGATGAGTTCAACGTCATCTACACCCGTTCTTCCGTGACGGTGAAAGGATGCCTTTCTCGCTTCAGACGCATGTTCGAAAACTCAGATGATGAGTGGGTCGCTGGGCTAGATGTTGAGTACACCACAGTCCTGGGACGAGAGAAGGATCTAAAGGACGAAGAGAGGAAGAAGCCCGCCGTGATTCAGGTTTGCATGCATGACTTATGCTTGGTCTACCACATATGCCATGCCGATGTTGAGTGCCAGGATTTTAAGGACTTCCTCGGGAGCAACCTAGTCAAATACGTTACTGTAGACTTTGGTAACGACAAAGAAATCCTGGGTCGGATAGGCCTCGTTGTAGGCAACCCCTTCAACCTCCAGAAGAATCGGCTGGTGCCCTCTCGTCAGCCTTCAATGCTGACCCTGGCAGGAGCCATGGTTCATCCTTCGTACGGTAAACTGGTGAAACCTCCATACATGTTTCATCGTCATGCATGGCAGCGGAATGTACTAGATATAGACCACATCCAGTACGCTGCAATGGATGGCTACCTTTGCTTCAATATCTACAAGGGTTGGATGAAGAGCAACAGCCAAGTGTGCGGTTCAAGCAAAGAAGTATCGGCCAAGAGGAAGAGGGACAAGGACGAAGTCGAGGACGTGGACGAGGACTCCGAGTAAGGTGGCAGTGTCGTTGCTCATGGTGGTTCTAATGCAATGTCTACCGGAACAGTTGCAAAGTTTAATTTCAGGTGTGCTTAATTTAATTTGAGGGGTGTGTTGTGCTGAGCCCCCAGCAGAACTATGTTATGTTTTTCTCGTTACTTTAACTCTTCAGTACGTACATACTAGTATTTCTTACATTTCATCTTTTAGTTGGTATAGTACTACCACTCATTTCTTCACATTATATACGTACAATATATATGGCCAACATCATATAGCCAGCAGTTTAGTTGTCAAAGAATTTCAGGGTGCTTAGTTTTGTCAAAGAATTCCAGGATGCTTAGAGGGTGCTTGGATCCAAGGGACTTATTTTAGTCTGACTAAAAATAGTCTCTTTAAGAGGCTAAAGTTTCAAGCACCCCTGACTAAAGAGGGGCTAAAACTAGTCTTGAGACTAAATTTTTTTAGTTAGGGGTACCCCTACTAAAATGTGGATTAGTCATCTCTCTACTCATTTAACTCCCCTCCTTTAACACAGGCGAGTTCTGGATTGGAGGGTTTGGAGGATAATAAATGCTCATTAACTTGATTTTAGCCTTTTTAGTATTTGGATCCAAGCATGGGTGAGGCTAGCATGTTTTAGTCCCACTACTTTTAGTCATGGGACTAAAACGTATCCAAGCACCCTCTTAGTTTTATTTGAGGGGTGGGTTGTGCTGGACACCATTATTGTGACTAGCCTTTTTAATAGTACTATATGCATAATTTGGCGACGAGCCCTCTCTATATGTACCACCTTTTTTTTAATTTCAAGTTTTGCTCCATGGCGCAATCCATCGATACTACTGCTGTACAAAAGTATACATTTTTTAAAAGGCTAGAGGGCGGGGCAGTCTAGCTTGGTCGGTTTCACGAGAGGCGAGGGCCTTTGTGATTAGACGGCTCATTACTGCTGGAAGGCAGGGCCTTGTGATTTGATTGCTCGTATAAATGCACCGATGACCTGATCGAGGAGGAGCAAAGAACCATGCGGTATACTCAAGTTTTCCACTGGAGTAGTACTGCGACAGAGGAGCACGAAACACGGCAGCCCAGTGCCATATGGTGATAAAAAATGATCTAATTTGCTAGTCATCTCATTGTTAGCATTGTTCTATTCATTCCCTCAAAAAACATTGTTCGATTCATGCCTCACAGAGAACGTGACACGTGCGGCGAAACACTCGAAGCAAAAGATGAAACACAGGAGCAAAAGAAGAAGGAAGATTATCACCCCAAATGATCTAATTTGCCACGGAGTCGTAACTGCTTCTTCATCGCCTGCACGACCTCCATCTCCTTGCGCGTCTCCTCCGCCATATTCATCATTGTGTCCATGACGCGGCATTTCTCGACGCGAGCCTTCATCATCTGTTCCACGGCCATATTACGTACCTTGACAGCAGCCGGGTGCTCGATGCGGAGCTTCGCCAACTCTTCCTTCTGTTCCATGGCGAGGGCCTGCAGCATCTTCATCGAGGAACTACTATTCTCATGCAACTTCTTCCAGGCGGCGTTCTTCTCCTTCAACAGGGTGATCTCGTGGCAGAGATTTGCATTGTCCTCCCGAAGTCGCAGGATTTCGCCGGTCGCCTTCTTCTCCGAGGCAATGCTCTTCTTCAGCAGCATCACCAAGCCGGCGGTCAACTCCCCCTGCTGATTGAGCTCAGCGGGCATGTCATCGAGGCTCTCCTTCAGCAACTCCATCAAGCCTTGGATGAACTCTTTCTGCTTATTGAGCTGATCGGGCATGCCGTCGAGGGATAACAACTCCAGCTCCGCCGGCTCGGCATGTTTGCCTCCGCGGCTAGGGCGCTCCTGGGAGCCATCGCCTGCCCGTGAGAGATCTTTCGAGATATCTGCGTGGCGGCGAGCCCTCTCTTTTTTTCCGCAGCCTTGGTTGTCGCTCCCTTGTTATGAGTAGTTCTCGACCTAGAGCTCCGCTCACCGGCCATGACAACGACGGACGAAGAAGAAGCACTTATGAGGAGGAAAGGTAGAGTGATGTTCGGTTAGGTAGTTCCCCTTTTTATAACCTAAGTACTAGCACTAGTACTAATACTTGCATAGTGGGAACACGTTCAGGTTTGGTACGTACTACTAGTAGGTGTGAGCAGGCTTTCGAATGTGATGGGAACACGGTAAAGATTAATTGATGGTTTTGGTTTCGAGGCCCGAAACGGCTCCCGATGAGTTTAGCGGAACATAAATTTCAAGTACTACACTGCTCAAATGCGTAAATATTGAGTAGTATGTTACTGTCAAAAATTGGCACAAAATACTAAGGAGACCAATGGAAGTACTACTAGCAACCCACGATTTAACTACTCGCATGCGCGCAGTGGAGTAATAATGTCTTTCTTCCGCCCTCACGTCCACTCAATTTGCATGCTTTGTATTAATCGACCATCAATGAAGTGAACGATTTTACACGCGTCAAATTATCACATGGGGTGGATCTTGGTACAAAATTGCGTCCGCCCGTGTACCCGCGTGTGCCTGCAAGGAATGAGTGCGTGCATGGCGTGCGTGCACATCTTCGCTTCGTGCATGTACCGCCAGTATGGCTCAGGGAGGACGAGTACATTCTTCTGGAACCAGCAGCACGTCACTGTGATCAATCCACGCAAGGAGGTCGCGACAACGCCTACACATGTGCCACGTGGCTTCATGAACTGTAAGAGAGACACTGTGTAGCGTGCCATTGGTATTCTAGTTTACGTGTCTTGCACAAACTCGAAATACTAGTAAGGTACACGTGCATTGCACGCATCAGATTTTGCAACCAAATTATGAATAAATACCACACTATAGCATGTAAGCTCTGAGTCATGTATGCCTGATGTAGCCCTTCGTTTAATTCTTATAGTTCATCTCATTCAAAATCAATTAGTTTTTATAAAAAAGCTAAGAACGCGGGAATAGGAAAAACATGGGATTATAGTGGAATGTCTTCTTGAATCCTACAGGATTGTACGAGTGTTTGATTGTGCATAGAAAAAACGCAGAATTCTTTCAAAGAGGTTTGAGTGGATGGGATGTTTCCTATGAAATCTAGTGCAAATGAATCATATGGAAAAATTCCTATGGTTTACAATCCTATGAATCAAACAACCAAGATAGGAAAAATTCCTAATGATTAGAATCCTCCAAAATTCTTTTGAGAATACTTTGAATCAAAGAAGCCCTTAATATATTTTATGATTCATGGAATTGTGCATTGTAAAGCATAAAGTAAAAACAAATAATGGCAATTCAACTAGAAAAAAGTTTGGGCAGTTATGATATGGAAGAATCTAGAACAAAAGAGAACCACTGTTGTTTTGAGGTTTGTGCATTATGCTTAAGTTCAACCATGGAGTCTACTAGATTGTACATGTGGCAAAATCCGGTGGGTGGGCTAGAAGATGGTGCGAGGGGCCGAGTGGAGGGAGACTATGAAGGAATGCACAAGTGGAGATCGATATTTAGAGAGAGGGGGCGAACACGTGCGCTGATGCGCAGTGGCGGAGCCATGAAAAATAAATGAGCTAGGGGGCCAAGCATTGCTAATCCTTTATGAGGAGGGTCAATTCATGAACTTAAACCATTTTTAGCAGCAATTGTCTAATGATCACATTCATATTAGCCTTGATATATAGTGATGTTAGCGGGGAGGGGGCAGGGCCCTTACTGCCCCCTGTCTTCGCCATTGTGCACGCGTCTGAGAGATGAAGAGGAAGGCATGGATGATGAGAGGGGGATGTTGGATACATAATTAATGTGGGTGTATTAGCTATATATGTTAATCCTATATAGAGAGATATAGATTGATCGATGTGGACGTGGGAAAGAGGGTGAGACCTCACTGGATATATAGATTGATCGATTTATGTGGAAAACTATGAAAGACCTAGCTATATACACACATACATAGAGGAACATCGATCATTGCGCCTGCACGCATGAGAGATAAAGAATGCCCGATATGATGGAGAGGGGGATGTGTGTTGGTGTGTGCCTTCATGGGAGACCGACCTGAAGAAAAAGATTGCATGCGTGCGATGGATAATGCCGACTGGTAGTGTGTGTGCATGCATGCACGAGAGAAAGTTAGTGGTACAATTATAAAGAGAAGACTACTGTGTGGGTGTAAAAGAATAGCTGAATAGGTGAGGTCACAATCAATGTAATGTTGAATTCAAATATTTGAATAAGAGATCCTGATGTTTGAAACCCATGCATGCGTGAATATAACGGAGATTTGCGCGGTGTGGTTTGGAAACGAGCATGTTGTAATGTATACACATTGAACAAGGTCAGATTGATTTGAATTTGAGATACCGATGGCACACATCATTTGGCCACGTCGCATTCGTGCATGGACACACTATTCTAATTGGAGATGATGGGCGTCTTTTGCATCACATATCTATATCTATACCCCTATATATATTATATTATTTTTTTTATATTGTCTGCGGGTAACTTTAACTTTGAAAGATGGTCATTGGATGAGGCGAATCCGATGGTCCAAAGATGGAAAATTTGAGCACCACTCGCCGTTGGATATCATCTAGATTCCACCAGATTTCGCCACATGTATAATCTAGAAGACTCCATGGTTGAACTTAAGCATAATGCACAAACATCAAAACACAAGCACTTCTTATTTGTTCTAGAATCTTCCGTATCAGAATTGCCCAAATGTTTTTCTACATGATTTGCCATTATTTGTTTTTACTTTATGTCTTACGACGCACAATTCCATGAATCTTAAAATAGATTAGCTTTCTTATAAAAACTAGATGATTTTGAATGAAATGAACTATAAGAATTAAACGAACATCTACATCACGCATATATGACTCAAAGCTTTCATGCTATAATGTGGTATTTATTCATAATTTGGTTGCCAAATCTCATGCGTGCAATGCACGTGTACCTTACTCTAGTCTAAATGGTGTTTGTGTGTGCGTTGTGCGTGTTGAGGTGCAAATTGTCATTTTTTGGGTACACGTTAAGCTTGTTCTTCCGAAATTTCAAGCCGCGCCTTGTTATGCCGAAAATTCAAGCTAGCGTCTCTGTCTATCGTGCTGTGAAACTCCCGCCTCTTCAACCCGCGCCTTGTTAGCCCGAAATATTTAAGATATATCTTTGTCTCGTTGTGCTCCGACAACTCCCTCCATGTCAACCCGCGCCTTGCTATTCCAAAATTACAACAGCGCGAAAACTCCCACCTCCCGTGAAATCCAGACACGCGAAATGCCCGTGGTACCCCTGAACCGAAAGAACCACCTCAAATCGGTGGGGGTACTTTCGTAACTTACCCCACATTTCGGACAAACGCATATCTAAGCCATGGTTCCCCACTGCCATCCCATCCGCCCACCCATTCGTACACCGAGGCCGCGAAAACCCGCGACGAAACCCCACACCCTGCTCCGTCTGCCACCCAGCCGGAGCCTCTTCCCTGACGATGTCGTCCACAGCAACACCTCGACGTCCCTCATCCACCGTACCAGATGAGGATCCGTTGTCGATCTCATCGTCCCGCCGGTTCAGCCACCCCGTCCTCCACCTCCAAGGAGCTGCCCCGATGTTCCCCTCGTCTTTCACGCCACCTCCATTCCCACACCGCCGTCTTCACCTGCACCACCGGAAGAGCATCATCATCACCGTTTCCTCGGATGAAGCTGCGGCCTAATCGGCGCCACCAAAGAGGTTGTACACTAATCGCCGCATTTTCTTCTTGATTCGATCTCATAGTGTTGCCGGCGCTTGGTCCCGAGCCGACACGGCGCGGCTCCATCCACGGCGGCGTTGCCGGCCACTTCCTCCATGGCGTCGCTCCCTCAGCGGCGACGTCCACATCAGTAGGACCTGCTGCTGCTTTAGCTCTCGCTCGCGCTGCTGCTCTGGTCTTGCTCTCGGTCCCCTGCCTGGTATGCTCTTGCTATTGCTCTTGCTCGCGCTGCTGCTCTCGCTCTTGCTATTGCTTGCGATGATGCTCCGATTTAGCTACACTTTAGTCAACTGAATGGACTTTTGGGTCAGTCGATTTTCAGGTGGTGGGGGGGGGCTCGCAGGGGTGAAGG
>NC_041392.1:549879470-549886432 GCF_002162155.2 Triticum dicoccoides | reverse complement strand
CACTATCTATCTTAGGGTTCAGGATGGGGCGGTGGTCACCGGCGGTGGCGGGGCGTTGGCGGGGCGGTGGCATGGGGATCGCCGGAGAAAAAGCTTGGCACGGGGTGGCCTAGAGGGATGGCCGGGGCGGCGGCGGACCAGCGGTGGGGAGTGTTTTCGAGGCGGGTGGGGCGGCGCACCACCATCTGCGGGCGGCGGGGGCTGCTGTTTGGCCGGCTCAGGGGGGTGGAGGTTGAAGATGAATCGCATGCCCTTGATTTCGTATCCAATGGCTGCAAAATCAACTGAACAGAGATGAAAAAGTCAGTCGGCCGACGTGTAGCCTCACCTTGCTAGTGCGTTCAGTTTCGACAGCAAAATTCAGTTTCGACAGCAAAATTCAGTTTCGACAGTTAAGTTCAGTTTCGACAGTTAAGTTCAGAGATGAGCGGCTGATGTATTTTACATATAGCACTTTGTGGTTATGTATTTTACGTCATGTATTGGAGATGCTATTAGAATTCCACTCAGGTTAACGTTGTTCGTTGTCTCTCTTGTCCTGCTTTAGCCTCGGCGTCGTACAACTCATCGGAGCTGCTCCAACGACGAAACCCTCCATCACAGCGGAGGAGTACCTCGGGCTCCATCTCTAGACGCCTAAGATCTTCTTCCCCTCCTCCGACAGCCAAGTCAGCCGGAGCATCCTCACCGGCCAACCCAATCACGTTGAGATCGACATGGCTTCGCCAAAGAGGTTCTACACTTGTTGCATCTCTTTTTTACTCTACATGTTATATATATTGTCCACTGAGCACTCGTAGTAACGGGAAATATGATTATTTTATCCTACTATATGACAAGCAGTGAGGTACCAGGCAACTTAGCTATTCGTGATGGACTCTCTTGAACGCCATCATTATTTATCTCTACGCGTTTTAGTTGTGCATTTGTCGATGGGCCTGGGAGTTGAGCTAGTATGGCAGTGGCCTGGGTCCAAAGTAATAGAAGTAGCACAAAAACATTTTTTTAGTGTAGGATTTTCCTTGCTCAAGCCTGCCTACTAGAATCGCCAGTGCTTGAAAGGAAAAGTGAATGAAAAACATCGGAATTGGAAAGTTTCCTATGGTACTACTTTTCATGAATTTGGTGCAAAGGAATGGAGCAAAGGAAAACTGTAGGATTTGTTCCTTTAGTGTCGCCTTGAAAGAAAAACCGTAGGAATTCTAATTTCCACTTCTCCTCCTTTTCATATTCCTATTCATCAAGCACAAGACTAAGAGATAGTAGCATAATAGCATTATAACCGTACATTTTCTTGTGGTTTGACTTAATCTCACCATGCTTTTTTGCATCCTGTGATCTTCCAATTGTTGTGAATCAAACACCCAGATTGGCAGAAATCCTGTGTTTTTAAATTCTCTGTTTTGCACGTGCATTCCTATCCTATTCATGTCTATTTCCTATCCCTGCATTGTTAGAATCCTCAAATTCAAACAAGCCCTTACTCAATTACTTCTGTTACAGATATGTGTCAAAGAAAACCTTGTGTGGTTTGTCCTGCTCCTGCGGCGATGTGTTCCACCCCAGCTCAGCTGCTCCAATGACGGAAGGGTTCACCACAGCAGGGATCCGCTCTCCAGACTGTCTTTCACCGCCTCAGATCTTCTTCCCCGCCGCCGGCAGCCACGGCAACTGCATTAGCATCATCAATTGAGCAGATGACCTTGAGGACTACACAGGTCCGCAAGAGAGGTCGCACTCTTCCGTGTCTGCTTACGTTATGCATCGCTTAATATGATAACATGCTACATTATCGTCGTGTTCACCTATTAGACTCCGAGTCAGTTCCAAACTAATGCTGAAACTTGAGTTTTTAAATGGTTGTGGGGTACATATTGGGCCAGCAATCAGTACTCTCTGTCTACTATCTGGTTAATCTTCGGTGTCTACTATGAGTTTCATGTTGGGTGCAAACAAACATTAAAGGAGCCATTATCTGTATTTTTTAACTAAAGCTATTATCTGCCTGCTATCATTGGTTTTGGGTCTATCCATAGTTTGCTACCATCACTCTGGATTTGTGCATGCACTCCTTACATAATCTCACTATGTTTTATTCCTATGCATGCCAGTTATTGTACACAATGGAACTGATCATGTAGAGCAAAAGAGACGAGCCTTGCGTGGCAATAAAATTTCATGCAGACGTCGTTCCATGGTGGGCGCAAAGGCAGCCCCCCTCCACCCATTTCAGATCGTAGTCAAGAGGAAGATAACTGTTATGGGGGGATTCAGAAGGAGAAGACCACTCCTATTTACCCCATGAGGTCTTCACTCTAACTTGGCATGCTGATGTTGGTAATATCATGCATATGGTGCCTTGCATTGCTTACTGTATACATTAAAGATGTCATCTGCTTAGTTTAGACATGCTTTGTGTCAATGCCATCTGTTTAGTTTCTTTATCGTATATGTGAATCATGCAATGCCATCTTGTCTAGCCAGGCATCATATATGTGAATTTTGTAATGCCACCCTGGTTAGCCAGTCATCTTATATGTGAATTATATCATGCCATCATTTTTTTATTACGTGTTAAATTTGTCAACAATTTTAGTACATTCAATTACTCTTCCTGTGCATCAGCCATTTGGCACGGTCATGGAAAAATCTGGAGTGGAAACAAGGTCTTCAGAGCAGACAATGCTATCTGACGAAGCGCATGTCTTGCTGGTTACCGATAGCTCCTTAGAGGAGGATTCAGAGACAGATGACCAGTCATATTTCCCCCCGAGGTGCATGCCCTAACTTGGTAGGGTTATGTTGCTCATATCGTGCGTATGGTATCTTGCATTGCTATGTCATTTGCTTAGTTTAGACATGCTTTGTGTGAATGCCACCTGTTTAGTGTCTAATTACCATATATGTGAATTATGCAATGCCATCTTGTTGCAAGACATTATATATGTGAATTATGCAATGTTATCTTGTTGCAAGGCATTATGTATGCGAATTATGCAATGCCATGCTATTTAGGCAAGCGTCATATATGTGAATTATATCATGCCATCCTTTTTTTGTATTTCTCATTGCTTTTGTCGAGTGTATATTCAACTGCTCTTCTTGTGCATCGGCCATTTGAATTGGTGATGGAGAAATCTAGAGTGAAAACAAGGTCTTCAGAGCAGACAATGCTACCTGCTGAAGCAGATATCTTGCTGGTTACAGATAGCTCTTCAGAGGAGGATTCAGAGGTAGATGACCAGTCCTATTATCCCCCTGAGGTGTATGCTCAAACTTGGCAGGGTTATATTACTCATATAATGCATATGTTGTATTGCAATGCTTAGTTTTTACATCATATACACAATATTGAATGCCATCTCCTTAGTTGACAGATCATATATGCGATTGCCCTCTGCTCACTTCCTTAGTATATAAATCATATATTTGAATTATGTCATGCTATGATGTTTACATAGACAACATGTATCAGAATTATGGCATGCCAACCCATTTTCTAAAGACACAATATAGTTATATCATCTCATCCTATTTACATAGTCATCATATTTAAATTATGTCATTCTATCCGTGAATTATATCATGCCATCATGTTTCCACCGACGGCATGTTTGTGATTTATGGCATGCAAACCACTTTAATAGACACATCCTATAGTTATATCATGTCATCCTGTTTACATAGTCATCATATTTTGAAGTATGTCATTCTATCCTATTTAGTTAGCCATCATACATGTGAAATTGTGTCATGCTATCCTATTTAATTAGCCATCATATATGTGAAATTATGTCCTCCTATTTTGTTTGCTTAGACAACATAAATGTGAATTATTTCATGCCCTGTTTTCTTCCTACTATCCATTGCACCTGTCTATCTTACAATGTCTGTACATTCAATTACTTTTCTTGTTTATCAGCCATTTCAATTGGAGGGAGTGATGGCAGTATCTGTGGGAGTAAAAACACGGTCTTCAGAAAAGATCGTGCTACCTGTCGATGCAGGTAGAACCACGGTTGTACTTGCCCAAGAACTAGCCCCACCACACATAACCCACACTCATGCAGATTGTACCCCTACCCTGTTGGACAGAGAACCAGCTACACCCCTTCTAACCCCAACCCTAGCAGATAGACACCCAGTTCCCGTTGACACAGCACCGTCTGCACCACAGAGCACCCAAACACGAGCAGTTAGTAAGGCAACTGCAGTGCCCAAATCACGAGGACCACCACTCCGAACCCGAAGTCAACGCTTAAAGCAGAAGAAGAATTGTTCTCAGGTCAGGTTCCGTAGCTATGGTTCATACTACTTTGCTCTTGCATCACTGTATTTACTGATACCAACTAATTTCAAATTTGAAGGATGCAATTGAAACTCCAATGGCGCAACAGGTATGTTTTAAACCTGTTTCTTCAATGTGTTTGGCTGTTTGCTGTTGTCACTTGCTCTATGTTGATTTCAGTTTCAATTGAATAAACAGTTATGTTCTCATGCCATGCACATTACAAGTGTTGTTATTGTTGTGTAGTTTCCCACACTTATATTCTGTCTATGCTGCTTTGTCTTAAATAGATATGATTCGAACTATATCTATCTTGATTTGGCAACATAAACTAGAATGATATAGACCATACAGTGACCATACTACATAGATATATGTTTGTTTCATGCTTTTATCCTGTCCACCTTACTACTAAACTGGTAAACCTGAGATGTGTTTGTTTGTTTCTCTTTTAGAACGCGGATAAAATATTGGAGAAGAGTACCCTGTTATGCAATGGTAAAGGAAGTAATGCAAATAAGGTTCAAGATAGTGAGACATCCCTGTTGGTCTCCAAGAAAGCTGATAAAAACTATACTGAAGACACTGAGACAACCCCAAAGTCCTGTCTTGATGTAGTGTTCGAGTTACTGGCTACCACTGCTAGCACCAGCTCTTCGAACTCGTTGCCTGAATTAGTTCGGCTTCTTGAGTCTCAACTTCAAGTTGAAAGACATCGATCAGATGTTATGCGACAGGAAGCCGAAGGACTGAGGAAGTCCCTGCAGAATTCAGATGCATACTTTCTGGTGCAACAGCAAGCGCTGGAGGACTTAAGCGCCAAATAAGAGAAAGTTAATAAGCTTGCTAAGCATCTTGCTAGCATTATGGGTACCCAGGATATTGTTTCTAGAGCTCTTCTGAAGTGGTTTCAGTTCTGAACTTGTTTTGCTGTGGCGTTTATATGTTGTTGTGTTCCCTATATTTGCACTGGTGGCGAACTTTGATGCCTAGTGGATGTAATATGTGTAATAGCCGTGATAGCCTAGTGTAAGTTGCTTGCTTATTTATTTCCTTGTTGTCTTGTTTATTTGTTTGCTTGTAGTCAGTGCAGTTCTTTTTCTGCGGTTTGCTAGTGGCTGCAATAACCTATTTTTTAAAACTAGGGCACAATAACCATGGGCTAATATTTACTGTAGTGACACTCGGCCTCCTACGGGCCGTAGAAACTGTGCGCCTTCTACGGGCCGTATAAACAGTGGGCCTTCTACGGGCCGTAGAAGCAGTGGGCCTTCTACGGGCCATAGAAACAATGGGCCTTCTACGGGCCGTATCATCAATGGGCCTTCTACGGGCCATATCATCAATGGGCCTTATACGGGTCGTATGATCGATTGGCCAAACATGGGCCGAACAGACCGCATTCTGGCCGTAAACGGGCTAGAGTTGGAATCGTTCGTTCATGGGCCGACCATAACGGGCCATCGTTAATAGGCCATATTTGATGACGCTATGAAAACGGCCCAACGTATTAATGGACCACAAACGGGCCGACTGTAACCACAGGCTGAATTTGGCCCACAAGCAGAAAATGACAGTAATGGGCCGTAAGTAAACGAATGCTGGAAATGAGCCCAAGAATAAATGGGCTCTGAAGAAGGCCGGAAGATAACATGGGCTGGAAACGGCCCAACGGTATAATGGGCCGTTAATGGGTATAAAGTGATACACTGTTCATCACAGGCCAGTTTCACCACGGGCCGTTAACGGGTGTAAAGTGATACACTGTTCATTACGGGCCAGTTTCACCATGGGCCGTTAATAGGCCAAGAGTTACATAGGGCCTCATATTGGCCGAAAGACATCATGGGCCAGAAGTGAAAACAGGCTGGAATCATATTGGATGGCCCAGATGACGCTACTGGGCCTAATTCGGATAGGGCGTAACGGGCCTTGGGTTAGCGGGCTGTAAATGGGCTATATTCGAATAGGCCGTTAACAGGCTTTCCATGGGCCGGCCCGCCAGCTTTTGACCAAGTCAAACGGGCCGGCCTTTACACAGGAATGGGCCTCTGTTGGGCCGTGCCACGTGTCGACCTATCATAGGCGCCTATCTGACCCACTTATGAGCTGACACGTGTTTTGTCCGGCCAATAAGAATTTTACACGTGGAAATTTCCCATTGGTCGGGGCTGTTAACGGGTTATCGGATCCAAAACCTGACCCGATAGCTTAACGGCGTTCCGTTACGGTGGATGCCACATGTCGGTCACCCTTGACGAAAGCACTTCTGTGACACGCGATTTATCGTCATGGAAGTGGACACTTCCTTGATGATAATTTTGGTAATGTCATGGAACACTTCTACGACAGCACAGGTATGACTATCTTGATTCTGTCATAAATTTGTCATGGATGTACATGCATGACAAAAAAAGCGACCTACTATGACAAACATGTATCATCACGGAAGTGTATTTTTGTGTAGTGTTCTCTTCCCTCTCTACGGGCATTTTCTCTCTCGCACCCCATCATTGGTGGCCTCTGCCATACACATCACCTCTCTATGATGAAAGCCATGCACACTTAAATTACATCCGCCACAGAGGACCCCGCGACACACACACACACGCACGCACCCCCCAACACACACACACTAAGACTCCATCTCTCTCTCCCTCACACACACAGACAC
>NC_041392.1:549829720-549879216 GCF_002162155.2 Triticum dicoccoides | reverse complement strand
ACACACTAAGACTCCATCTCTCTCCCTCTCTCTCTCACACACACACAAACTAAGAGTCCATCTCTCTCTCCTCTCTCTCTCTCACACACACACACACCCCACACACATACACTAAGACTCCATCTCACACACACATGCTTTAGGCGGAGCATTTGTTCCTACCACCCTTCATCCAACCTTACACGTATGATAAACAATCACCTTTATTTACTTGCATAACATGGACAAATTCCACTTTACTTTAGTATTTAGCAAACTTATCATCTGTACCCTTATAAAAAATGAGTTGGTGGTGATGGTGTGCCTGCCATCTTGTAATACAGACCGTATGATCTATATCTGAGGATAGAAAGCAAACTATGATAATTCTACAAAAGATACCCGCACCTCTCCCCACATCATTATCTCCCACAACCTCATTGCTCAGCAATTAAAACAGGAATAAGTCTCTAGAACAATCTATCATGCATGGTGGCCGCTGCCGCCTGCCGGCGCCATCCATCCCCATGCCTCCGCCCATTCCGACCACCAGTCACCACCACGCTCCACTCCTCCTCGCCTTATCTCTCATCTTTCATTTTTTCGATGACATTCTCGAGATACCAGTTTTCCAATAAAATTCTTGAGATATCATTAGTTTTTACACATGGGATTACTCTTGCATGGGTCAATCACAACACGTGTTCTGTAAAAAAATGCATATTGATGTTCCGTGCAATGCACGAGAATCTTGCTTGTAATTATATAACGCAAATCACGAGCAGGAAGTGACATTTTTTTGACACAACCACGTTAACATGGCCACGTAAATCACTAGCTAAAGTAAATACCATTATACTTATATCCCGATGCAAAAGGTTGAGTACATGTCCGAAGAGTAGAGTCGCACACACGCACTCTGTCTCTCAGAATCTCTCTCACACACACACCGGTTACGTGACGCCCACTTAAGCAGACACGTATGTTACAATTTGTGCACCCGCGGGTACACGTAATGATGCGCATTTATTTAAGCCGGAAGGCGAACCCAAACAGTAGCTGCATTCATTCCCCTCCCACCGCCTCTTCTCTGGTCGCCGTCGCCTGGTAGCCATGGGCCGGCCGAAGGTAACAACATACGCCATACTCCCGCCGGAGCGGCGCTTTAATATGGAAATTTTCGTGGTCATGCATGCATCTTTTTGTGCTAGCACTCCTATATAAGGGTTGACCGATCGCTTCCCGCGGACGTGCGCGGGAGGTGGAAGAGGAAGGAGAAGGGAAGCGGGCTGTGGAGTAAAGTTTTTTTACCACAATTTCTTAGGAAACTGAGTGCAATAATTGAGTAGTTTTGCAAACTACCAGTACTACACCTGAAACGGTTCAAAACCTATACTCCCTTGCCAGCGTGCGCTTCCCGCGTGAAACGGTCAGCATCGCCCTGGAGCGTCAGTGCCGCATTAATGCCCGGCCAGAGCGGAGGCGACCTCTCACTGGCGCCGGCTTTGAAGTGGCGCGATGGCCGAGAGAGCGTCGCTTCCCGGTGCACGCGACTGCTCCGCATCGAGACTGGTCATAGGCCCTGTTTGGATCCATGGGTTAGAGTTAGTTTGAGCTAGTTGGGGCTCAAATAGCCCTAAACTATCCAAGCATGAGGGTTTAAATTGGAGCAAGTTGCACCGAACCCACCAAAAAAAACTATCCCACCCAAGAGGTGCTAACTGGAGATAGTTCTCATTGGGACCACTAAAAAATCACTTTTCTCTCTCCATGAAGTGCATTTATTGTCAATCTAACCCTGTCACCCAAACACCTCTTTGGCTACAGTTAGTTCAGGGTTAGTCATGAGTTAGTCTAACCTCTAGCTAAGTTAGAGTATCAAACCGGAGTAGTATAGGACATGCAAGTTGCTCAAAGCATACAGGAAAATTCGTACGTGAAAGGATTTTTTTCTTTTTGAAAATGGAACGTGAAAGGAATTTTGTTTAGAATGCTCTTGGCATGTCTCTAACATGTGATAGTTAAACGACCTCAATAGACGGCAGAAACGCCAGCCCGCCGCACTTTGATAGAGACGAGGAGGGAGAAGCGATACAGGCTGCTGGATTACTAGAGATAGGTGTCGCACAGAAGCCAAGAAATATGGTGATAGCGTGGGTTAGCCATGTACTAGTATGATAGTACTACACTGGGCTGCCGTGTTTCGTACTCTTCCAGTCCACTGTGGAGATGATTGGTTAATTTTATATCGCTGAATAATATTAAATATTATGAGTGCAGACGCTCTACCACGAGGTTCCTTGCTCCTTCTCGATCGTCCGGAATCTATGTTCTTCCACTTTATTTTTTTTACGTGAGCTTTATTCATCCTTTTGCCAACACGCAAGACATCTAGCATCAAGGTGCACGTGTTATGTAAGGATCGTTCCATCTATATGAAGAACACGTGGGACTGGAACTACGAGACGAACATGTACCCAGGAGTGGACGTACGAACCTGAGTAATGTAGCGCAGTAAGTGAAGTAGAAAAGCACAAATTGTACGAACATGCGTGGCATATAGGGTGTGTTTGGTTGCGTTCTCGTCTTAGCATAGTTGTTCCCTCTTTATGCATGCTCAACTCAACACCCCTCTTCATGCATGCTCTCTTCATGTATGCTTCTAGTGTATTTGTGCTAAACTAGTGTGGGCTCATGCGCCCTCCATACACTCTACCAAACACCCAAAAGTTGGTCAAGAAGGGAACTCTTGGGCGGCATTTGTTTCTTACTACGTACTACCACTAAATGTTGTACGTGCAATGCACGGTGATGTTATGGAGTACGTGCCTAAGTACTCTACTACTACTATATTAGTTGGAGGCACATATTAACTTTTATATTTGTTTACGTGTATGCCCCGAGACCTTCCAACTAGACGTATCTTTGTCTCCAGGTTGCACTTTGTATCGTTCATACCACTAAGTACTACTACGTGTGGTCTCCCACCCAGAAGTGGAAGAACTGGAGACGCTCTACCACGCTTTTTTTATGCTGGGCTCTACCACGCTGTTCATGTCCCACTCCTTTCGCTGATGTGTCGGACATCCAGCACGTGCCGTGTTTGGCACCCTTCGTCGTAAGAGTTGAAACGCTAGCATTCATCAGAAATAAAAAATAATTATATATCGGCAGTGATACTAGTTTTTTGCGAACCAATCAGCAGTGATACTATACCACGCGGTTTCCTTGCTCCTCGATATCAGAAAGAATACTTCCGTTCGCCAACATGTGGGACGTCGACCATCCTGGTCCACTTGCCATGCACGCAGAACTCCAAGGGAGTCAGCCAGGTCATCACACCGTAGTAACAATGACTAATGAGCCGTCAAATCACAGGACCACTTCCCACTTTGAAGTTGCTTGGACGAAGGAACCATCATGACTTTGTTGAATTCCACTTCTTGAAGAAAACTACTGTACCGGCAGTACTGGTAGCTACAGTAGTTACTCCAACAGAGGCCTCCTTTCGTTCATAGGATAGGAATATGAAAATCATAGGAAGTGAGATGACATGCATCTCAATTCCTATAGAGAAAGAGATGCCATTTGATGCTTAGGATAGGAATTTTTCCATTTAGTCTAGGCTAATGTACTGGTAATTTGCTCTAAAAACTACAGTAGTAACTAGTAGTACTGGTACATGCTCATACTCAGACACACACACACACACACTAACTACTAGTACTACTACTTCT
The DNA here is from genome assembly GCF_002162155.2 of Triticum dicoccoides. Taxonomy (NCBI): domain Eukaryota; kingdom Viridiplantae; phylum Streptophyta; class Magnoliopsida; order Poales; family Poaceae; genus Triticum; species Triticum dicoccoides. The sequence continues at coordinate 549,875,500 of NC_041392.1, read as the reverse complement.
CACATGCTGGCCAGACGCCGTCGTTCTCCTTCCCGGCTTTGTCGGCGACACCCCACCGTGCTTGGATCTTCGCCGACCTCTCCGCAGCAGCGTGTGCGTCCTTTTCTTTCTTGCGGCGGTGGGCCTCTCTTTTCTTGAGTGCTTTCTGACTTTTTCGCTCCATCTGTGCGGCTTTGGCCACCTCTTGCTCTACCGCCCATTCGGCCTTGGCATCTTCAAATTCCTCCCACATAGTTGTGAGGTCGCGAGCGGCGATGAATTCAGCACGGCGGGATGCCATCGCTTCCCTACCATTTTGTGTGCGGTCGTGGGCGGTGAGGAACTCGGCGCAGCGAGATGCCATCGCTGCCTTACCGGTTAGTATGCGGCGCGGTGGCATGAACGACGCTTGGTGAGAGCTCTGGGGTGGAGTGGCCGGACAACCGTATAGTGCATTGGTTTGTCAAGAGCTCAAGGACAGAAGACGAAGCAAATTTGGATTCCCCTTCAATTCTGGTCATTTATTACCGAGTAAAATGCATTGGCGGTCATTGAACTTGTCTTGATAGCTCACTTTGATCATTGTATATGAGATATGGTGATTATACGGTCACTGGCTCAGCGTATAGCTCTGTATTTGTCTGGTTGACCAGTCAAACAGTCCGCATGCGCCTCATCAGCTCGTGTTCTTTATCTATCTATGAGGGCCTACCTATCAATGGAGAAAGATATACTGTAAAACCAAAATTATGCTAGAGTCCAGACCTCTTCCGGAGCCCGCTCTCACCGCCCTGGCCCCTCAAGACGCCAGCTGCCCGCCGCATGCATGCATAGCAAGTATTACTCCTTATGTGGAGGAGAGAGAGGCATTGACAAAGTCAAGGAGTGGGCTCTGCAAGAGCCCATCTCTACACGTGCTCCTAGGTATAAAAAATAATTGTAAAAAAATGCATAAAACAATTGTGTCTTAAAAAAAGAAAGGTAAAAAACATTTGAGAGGAAATAGATAGAGAGAAAGTGAGAAAAAGCTGTAACCTAGGCATTACACGAGGAAGGAGGGAGTGGTGCACATGCCAAGTTCACTGGGCTGCCGTGTTTTACACTCCTCCGTCGTAACAGTGGAGAGAATAGCTTTCATCAAAAATAAACGATGAATACTCATTGCCCGTCCTCTATATCAGAAAGAATACTTTCATTCGTCGACATGTGGGACATCGACCATCCTGGTCCACCTGCCATGCACAAAATTATCCTGGTCTACCCCGGTCGTATCGCAGGCCCAACCTTTCCCACTGTAAGTTGTTCGACGAAGGAACCATCATGACTTTGTTGAATTCCGCTTCTTCAAGAAAACTTACTGTACCCGCAATACTGCTACCACACGCGAAGACTGGACGACACTGTACCACGTCATATCACTGAAACCCACTAGGCCAAACTAGCCCGCCTAGGTCATCTATTTTGGAACGGAGGGAGTACGTCTCTGCACTGCTATGATTTTGTGTTGCACGTCATATCACTGAAACCCACTAGGCCAAACTTGCCCGCCTAGGTCATCGATCGCTAAGCCTACAATTTTAGGAGCTAGGGCTATTGGTCGATCAACGAGGGATAAGTATAAGCGTACCATGAGCTCATCAGCCCCAACGTTTCTCTTCGGTGAGTGTTTTGCAAGTACTATAGCTCGCACAGTAGCTAGCCTACTAACACCAAGAATCATCAAATAAGCCCTGCTGATATGATAAACAGTTCAAACTTACATCTAATCATGCCATATATTACATCAAAAGCTGGTGAGGATATATCTGTTTCCATAACTCGGAGAGGGTTCGCATGATTCATCGCATGATTCACTATCAAACAAAAGTAGCAAGATCCGCCCACACAAGACAGTGCACTAGCCGTAAGATGGTTTGATAACACGCATCATTCTGGTAATTAAACACAGGGCAATGCAAACTACCCTGAAGGATTAGCGCGACCAACTATTTCTTGTCATCGATCTCTCAGGCAATGACCACATCACGGATAGCGGCATGGGAATCGATTTCTGGGACGATGTCTGCAGGACTGACCGCGACATCGGAATCGATCTCTGGGGCGATGTCCACAGGATGGACAGCGACATCGGAATCGATCTCCGGGGCGATGCCAACAGGACGGGCCACGACATCGGAATCATCAAGGACGTCCACCGGCACCTGCACAACCCTAACATATTAGAAAGCACATTGCAAATAATCAAAAACCACAACTATGGTAATAAGCCATTATTTTTTACCTTGTGCAGCTCACCGGGGGATCTCATCCCTGGGGATCTCATCCCTCCGGGGGCCATCTCCTCGTCCTCGATGGGGGCCATCACCTTGCCAGGGGAATATTGCTTCTCAACAGCGACTATCTCCTCAAACTCGGTCTTGAGCCTCACATAGGTGGCAATCAGAGTTCCTGGGGTAGGCACGGTGGGGCCCTTGCTGTTCTTCCAACTTCCTTTGAGGAGTTCGTCCACCAACGTCCTCAACTCTTTGGTCAATGCTTGTTTCTTGGAGTTCTTCATCTCCATGGGTTGGCCCGCCAACATGGTCAACTCGTTGGTCGGTGCTCGCTTCCTGGAGATCGCTGTCTCCAGTGGGTTGTCCGCCGACAACTCTTTGCCTAGTGCTCCAGGATCTATCAATGAACTGACAAACAAAAAGCAATCGAAAGGAAACCACAATCGCAATGAAAACGAGAAAAGAATAGGATGTGAGAATCAGTCGGTGCTTCGCAAAAAGAAGATTCTTGGAATGAAAATATAGCAGCATAACTGATTCGCCCACCTTTCCTTCGTCGGTATAGAAGAAAAATGGCAGAAGTGAGTAGCCTGGAGTGAGGTTTTCTTCAAGAAAGGGAAGAAAGGGCTTGAACGAGCGTTCCAGTGAAATGATGGTTGCTTCGTCCAGTCCAACTTGGAGGCCACCTTACCACTACTGGTAAAGGTGTGGGTTTTGTGATATGACGGGTCATGACGGCCACACCGGGGTTACAGGTGAGTCTCGGCTGTAGCACCTCGCTATGATATGGTGGATGGCACGCGGGCCCGGATGCTTTGAAATGTCCCGCATGTAGATAGAGCGGCTAGTCATATAGGAGTGCTCAATATTGTGCACCGCGACCAAGGCGGAGAGGAAAACGAGAGAACTACGTAATTAATGCATGAGTTTAATTAGGGTAGTTTTGTAAAGTACGAGATACATTCCTCCAATCGCAAAATGCCTTGGTTCATGAGATTTGAGATTTGATCCCTATAAACCGGAAGGGTGGGAGTACTGCACACGGTGTAGTCTAGTCACTTGTTGAAATCTATAGAAAGGCAAATACTCCTTTCCGGTTTACAGGGCTATACTACTCCCTCCGTCTAGGTATGTAAGTCATCTTACAAAAACCAAATAGTCCCAAAACACTTAGGCGCGGTGCATTAACTTCTACCTTGTTTCTTGTTTCTTGACATATCAACCAATAAGAGATGAGAGGTGTGCATGCTTTTAATGACTTGCAATGGCTAGTTCATTGCATGCAATGCTATTAATTAGCAAATAAACATTGGTGACCCCAGGAGGAAATGGTGCTAAGCACGTGGACCTATGCAGAATGAGTATCAACCAATGGATAATGGAGTTTAATTGTTAAACAATAGCAATTTTGTCTCATGCAAGAGCCTGGCTAGTACTCCAAGGAACCGCACCACGCGAGCGTTTGCAACTGCCACGTTCAGGTTGCGCTTGGCTCTTCGCCTCTTCGAGAAGACGAACAATAATGATCTTAATCCTACTTCTACAGTATCGAATCCACTTCTGGATGTCCGTCCACCTCATGCGGGAGGGATAGCGAAAGCTTCAACTTACTGCTCCTGCCTTTGTTTCTATGACAGGTGGGCCCAATAGGTGGTTGGCCCTCCTGTCATGCAGCCAAAGGCAGGTGCAGTTAAGGCACCGGAGCTCAGTCCGCGAGGGAGAGGGCGTTGTAGTAATCAAATTTCTCGGTCTTATACGAGTTGACGAAGATAGGGGTTGCTTGCTTGCTAGGGTTGCTCACTACGTATATATAGGCCGGAGCCTCCGCGCTTGCTTGCTAGGGTTGCTCTATTCACACACTCTCATCCTCTCTAGATTTAAACAACATAGGGGTAGTAACACTGTCTTTCTCCCTTCAAAAAACACTGGCTTTCTATCCTCACCGCTGGTTACAAATCCGGACGTATCCTCCTCCGCCGGTGAAGGGGAGGAGGGGCAGCGTTTAGGCCATCGTCGACAGTGAGGGAGGAGACCCACTGCCGGCCACACCGTTATCTCTGGCCGAGCATCGGCGCAGGAGGTCCTCCGATCCCTTCGTCGTTGCCTATGGGCGGATCCGGCCTCCCGCCGCCCACCTATCCACATCCCGATGACCTTCACGTATATCTTCGTTCGAAACCGCCTTAGCTCTACTTCCCCAGCTCGCTACATCACTGCATGTGCATCATTTTCTACCTCTTAGCCCCTCTTGATCGGATGGTCCAACGTCACATTTTTTCTTCTATTGTTAGAGGTAAAGCTACTTTATGGAGTCGAATCTTGTACTCCCTCCGTCCGAAAATACTTGTCATTGAAATGGATGTATCTAGATGTATTTTAGTTCTAGACACATCCATTTTGATGACAAGTAATTCCGGACGGAGGGAGTACTTGGTTCAAACAAGAAATAAAGTGGGGGTGGGGGGATTTAGTATGTACATCGGACTTGGTACAAACAGGAAGGAAAGGGGGTGAAAGTAGTACAGACTGGTCATCCAACCGGTCTCTTGGTCGAAAAGGGAAATATAGGGGTAACGCTGTACACAGTGGTATGACTAGGACTAGATTTGCTATCCACACATAGGAGTAGGTGGCTAGAGTGAACAAAAATGGGACCAACCCAGATATGTTTCTTGGATGTTTGTTTCTCGGGGCAACAAACTATGAATCACCATTTTATGCCCCTGTTTACGTACATGGTGCTGGACTGCTGGTGCACCCACTGTTCCATGCCCTTATACCAAATATTTAGGCTCCATTCGGAATAAAGGGGCAGAAAACATAGGTCTTGATGAAAATAGAGGAATTGGAAAGGAATGTAGGTATAAATCTATGGAACAGCGAACCGAAGGAAACTCTCAAGAGAATGTGTTCAGATGGACTACGAAATGTACAGATTTGTTTTTTAGAGTAGCATGCTTGGCAATATGAGATGCTATTTGTTTATTCAGCTGCACGGTGGCTACTCTTGTCCTCACCTCACGTACCACACATAGGTTGATTTTTTATTCCGGAAACACAGCACAGCAACCTGTCTAATGCATGGCAGCGAGCGCCTGCCTCGGGCTTCCGCCCAAAAAATGAGCAGCGCGTGGATGTTTCTAATCCTATGGAATCAGTACTACCAAACCAGCTTTCCTATGAAACATTGTTCACCTTTCCCGTGTTCCGAACGGTTGGAAGGGAAAGAATACCGTAGGAATTGTGTTCCTACGAAAATCCTGCACCAAACCTGTGAACCGAACGCAGCCTTAGCTGTTCTTAATCTAATATCCCTGGTAAAAATGAAGCCATGCCACTGTTATAATCCATGACAAGTTTAGCCAAATGTTTTTGCCTGTAATTGTTTGAGACTCTGACTGTTTCCTCTGTGCCTTTTTGTGCAAACAGGGATATCCAATTCACCTGGTTGCTGTTGTGACCTTTTGGTGCACTGCACAAAACTCTTCTTAAAAGAAGTGACTTTTGTGTTGTTTAACTGGAATGTCAGAATGAAACAGTTGGTTCATTTTGGTGGAACTGCACAAAGGGAGATTTGTGTTCCAATCCTCATCATCCATATTGGCGCCATAACCTTCCTTTAGGTAAGAATGATATTTAATGCATGTGTTCATCTCTATTTTCCGACTGCCATGAGAAAATAATGTTGTTTTTACTAGTACACTTGTACTCCCTCACTCACAAAACCAATTCTGAATTAGAAGGCCAATCATGTACTTGGTTTCATACTAGTGAGGAGAAAGAGAAACAGAGCATGAAGAGGAAGAAGAATAAGAAGAATAAACAGTGCCAAGGCGATCTTGCTGAAGCCAGAGGCCTCAGTCGAGGCCATTCAAGGGCTCCGGCAACGACTACCTTACATGTGAGACGATCCTCCAGGGAGCCCTTCCACTTCCGCTGTCTCACTTAATTAATTAGGAGTACTTAAGAACCACTAATTTATTACTGCCTAATTTTCCTGTTGGAGTTAAACAAATCTTTAGTAGGACCCTATGCTAAATCATGTATGTGTGTATGTTTGTCTATGGAGGTGAATCATGTCGTGGAGCAGGGAGGGAATATTATTAGTGTCATGACATAATAGTGCTATTGTTTTGCATGTCAATTTATGTCATTGGTTCAATGAGGCAATGTTTTGCGTATTGTCCATCATGAATTTGATGCTACTGGTTGAGTAATATGCTAATGTCTTCCTATCCTTTCTCACTAAGCTAATGAAGGTTTCACCTTGTTCCTACTTGTGCAAACAGGGATCATGTTGTGCCAATCATACATTAAATGGAACTACACAAGACAATACAATGAACTGTATCCTAGCCAGTGCTTTAACTCTGCTGGAAGTTCTTGATAATCTTTCGATATAATCTCAGCACTGGTAAGCAAGAGTGATTTCAACCATAGATTTGAAGTGCACAAAAATATATACTATTGTGTGATTCCAGTGAGTGCTTTATCATCTCTTATGGGACTACGTGAATAAGCTTTTTTCTCTCAGGTTGGTACGGGCCTAAGGCCTTCATCCATATTAGTTTGTTGTCATCTCTATTTGTATCGTGCTACTGTCATGAGAAACTCCTTTATCTTTGCACGTTAAAGTTTTGCAACCTATGATAAATGGCAATGCTTTGAGTGTTGAGTTGAGCTAATTGGCACTGATTAAATAAACTAATACCTCTCTTTAAGCAAGACTACTATGTTGCTAACTTTACCCATTAAGATAATGAGGGTGCTTCTATTTGTTAGTGTATGTTTCATAAACTAGTCCCACTATTACAGTAATCTCACTCTCTCAATATATGTGCCAACAGGGATGCTCGATTTTGGTGGAACTGCACAAAAACTTTGGGTGCTTCATTGCCTCGATAGCTTCCGTCCTTTCCTGTCAGTCGCTAAACTCCGCATACTTTCTTCCTTTGTTGTCAGTCGCTTGGCTTATCTCGGCTTCCAGCCAAAGGAAATAGTAATTGATATGCTACCTCACACAGGTTGGTACTGGTCTTTATCATGATTATTGTGCCTGTCATATGTATTGGTAATTTGGTATTGTGCTACTGTTTGCCAATTTCATAAAGGAGTAATTTGGAGCCTGAACTCGCAGGCAAATCATTACATCGGGTGATTTCAGTAGAACTGCAGAAAATGATCAGATGGACAGGTACTTATGCTGCTGCTATGTACTCCAAAGTTCACTCAGACAAGCATCGATGTTGACAAGAAGTGCCTATATTCATTCGAGTATCAACCGGCGTCAACCAATTGTCAAACTCCAAGTGTTAGGAGAGTGAACGCCAAAAATATTGCTTGGTGCATAGCCCAGAAAAACGCAGTCCAGTCTTTGGTCCCAACTTGTGCCTTTTGGTTATCGGCACATATGGTAGCGAACTATATGGCATGGAGTCTAAAGATTCCAGACAAGTTGGTTGACGCGTATATTCACCTGGCACTTAATCAATCTGCACGCCAAGGATGCTCCATTTCAGTTGAACTGCACAAAAAATTTGGGTGGTTCATTTTCTCAACCGCCTCCTTTCTCGTCTTCAATGTAGAATTTTGGTGAGATATAGGACCAAGATGACCCAGTAAACTGGTTGGATGAAAGTAGTGGCCAAGTTGCTCAAACCTCCCTCGGCACAAGGCCACTATTTGAGGATAAACCTACAAGCAAAGTTCAGATTGTTTGTGCTGCCTCTTATGTACTCAAAAGGTCACTCGTACAAGAACTAATTTTAGCAAGAAGTACCTCTGATTGAACACCATTTACCAGTCTGTACCCTAGGTAATTAAAGTTCGTCCATGGATCATATTGGTTGTGATCTCAATCATTTCGATGCATAGACATACTGAACATGTGTATATCTGAATCTTTTTGTAAATTATGTATGAATATTGTCGTGTGATCTATTAATCATTTGGATGCATAGATATGATGAGCTTGTGTATATATGAATCTTTTGAGTTGTTGATTGTGAATGTTGGCTATGGATATGAACGTGTCCTGTGAACCTGAGTTTGATATGAATGTTTACCTTTTCTGTTGTATTTGTGTGTGAACTTGTTAGTATGCCTATTGTGGGGTATAAAACGCAGGTCTCTTATAAAAGTAATGGTGTGTCCAATTTATGTTTTCCCTTCTAACCACATTATATATATTTATATTATTACTATTATTGTATATTTTATAGAGACTTATATATACATTATAAAAACATACCAACTTATAAAAGTAAATGTTTAACGGAAGTTGGCAAGGAAAATTCTGGTTGTTTTAGACTCACAGGCAAGGAAAATCCTGGTGATTACGTACAAAAGCTTGTGAATATTTTAAGGACCAATTTAATAATAGCGCACTCATTTTTATTTTGAGCAATAACTCGCTAATTTCTTAATTATATATATAAAAATGTGCCTCTCCGGTTTATTCTTTGATATTAATTGCTCCTTCTAACATAACATTATACTCCCTCCGTCCGAAAATATTTGTCATCAAAATGGACAAAAAGGGATGTATCTAAAACTAAAATACATCTAGATACATCCCTTTTATCCATTTTGATGACAAGTATTTTCGGATGGAGGGAGTATATATAACGAGCCCACCTAATACATGTATTTCAAGGAAGTGCAAATGGGCTGGGATTTCTTAGAAAATATAAATGGGCCTGATTGACGCGAAATTATTTGTTCACCCAGCCCAGCAAATGGACTATACATTCTAGAAAACATGGGTTAAATATATGCTACATTTTTGCAGGCTGACATGTGGGCCAATAGGTCGAAGCCTACGCAGGGCGTTGTCAACTTGGTCAACAAATGATTGTGTCATCCACAACCATTGGATTTATATCCAACGGCCGGCATGCACCTTCAATCTCTTGTCTTCTTCCTCCAGCGTCACCGGGACCGCCTGGTCCGGCCTCCGGCGGCTAGCAGCTCTGCTTAGCACGCATCGCTGCGAAGCGCTACCCCACCGCCGGCCAGGCTATCCCTCCACCCCTCGACACCTCATGTTATTCTCCACAGACTACAACCCCACGCCGCAACAGAACCAGTTATAACCCTTCTCCTCCTCTCAATCTACGACTCCACTGTCACGTTTTCCCATCTCTGAGTCATTCCCGTCCGGGGCCTCGCCTCGTCCACCGCCTTGCTGCGTTCGGTGCGGCGTGGTCAACAAACGAGAGTAATCGGAAGAGGACTTTACATGGAGAGCCTGACGGCTGGGACCCACGAGGTCCATGGTCGCACGCAAGGAAAGTTCCTCCTTATTAAGCTGAAAAAAATGTTTCCTCCACCTGACAGCTGGGACCCACCGGCTGTATCTTCGCACGGAAGGAAGTGCCTCCTTGTTTTGCGAAAAAAATTATTCATCCCGTTGACAGCTAGGACCCGTCGGATTTGGTGACTGACTTGTGGGCCTACTAAGCGAACGTGTATGCACGGCTTTGTTAACTTAATCAACAAATGATTCTAGCAGCTGGACCGTTGGATGTTAATCCAACAGCTGTGCTCCTTCTTCAACCTCTGTTCTTGCTCCTGTCTCCCGTGGGCGGCACCGCGGTTGTGCTGCCGCGCACCCGAACTAGTGAAGTTTCCCACTCCTCTCCATCTGCGACTCCACTGCAGCTTAATAAATAGTAACGTCTTCGGTTTTAGCCCGGTTTTCCATAGATTAACCGGGCAATTCTCTTCTTCTTAATTAATCGACGAGGCAATTCTTTTGCCTCCGTTTTGAAAAAAATAGTAACGTCTAACTGAGCTAATTAGTTAGATGCGTACACTTGGTGTAGTAGGATCTTTATTTAGTTTGATGCATACACTTGTTCTTTTCTGGTAGCCCTTTTGTAATGATGGTTGATGTTTGGTTTGGAAGAGAGAGCTGCATCTTCACTCTTCTGGCTTGCTTACTGCTTCTGTTGCACCCCCAGCCCTGGTTGCTATTGCTGCTGTTTTCAATGTACAATCAGTAGTATATTTTGTCTGTTGGTTGAATAAATGTGTTGTTAGAACGACAAACACAATGTTTTGGAAGTCGTTGCACGGTTCGATCCTTTAGTGCCCCGTACCGTACGTAGCGCATACTATTTATCATACGGAACACATTTTTTTTGAAACTCGGAACACATTTTCCATTTGTTGATAACATGCAGCCCACTAATGAAGGCCCAATAGAGAAGCCCATAATTAATTGGAAGGGAGGTTCTCACATGAATCCGGCCCAGGTACATGCTCATGGTCCCCTAAACATAAATAAGTAAATAAATAAAGCTAAATGCCCATGCACCAGTTCTTTGGGAAAATAGGTAGCCCAGTATTTCTTTTTGAAGAATACCCAAGCTAGGCCTATTTGTTTTCTCCGAATTACTGGGCTGCAAATCTTTCAAGGGCTGCAATAAATTCCATATGAATTAGAAAATGAGTAAAAATTATAAAAATAATAGCAAATGGGTTGTACACGCCACAGATTTCGAGGCTGACTTGTTTAGGCAAGGCTTTGTCAGTGAACACACGATTCTAGCAGCAGTTAGTGTTGGATGTCCATCCAACGGCCGACATGCTTCTTCAATCTCTGATCTTCCTGCTTCAGCCGCGTAAACTAACGTCGGCGGGACTGCCTGCTCCCTCCTCTTGTGGCCCGCTGTGATGCCGCGCAGGCTTCCCCGGCCCACCCTACTCCCTCCGCTGGCCTGGCCGCACGCAATCAACTGCCTCCTTATTACGCCAAATAAATGATTCCTCCCACTGACATCTGGGGCGCACCGGTTGGGAGGCTAATCTGTGGGCCTACTAAGTTGACGCGTACGCAGGGCTTGTCAACTTAGTTAACAAATGATTCTAGCACTAGTAACCGTTGGATTTGAATCGAACGGTCCTGCTGCTTCTTCAATCGCTGCTCTTCTTGCACCAGCCACCCAAACCAGCGCCGGGGAGACCGCCTGCTCCTGCCTCCAGTGGCCGGCTACGCTGCCGATGAGGCCTCATCGCCCCCTACTACTCCCACCGCTAGCCAGGCCCTGCGACGACAACAGCCTCACACCGCAGCCGAACCAGTGAACCCTCGTACTCCTCTCCGCGTGGGCATCCACTGTCGCGTCTTCCCCGGCTGCACGTCGTCCCCTTCCTAGGCCTCACCGTCGTCCACTGCCTTGGTGCTCTCGGCGCGGCGTGGTCAACGTGGTCAACGACATTCCATCGGAAGAGTACTGTACGTGGAGAGGCTGACAGCTGGGTCCACGGCCACAACCCAGTTTTTTTGTGATTTGCCAAGTAAGTCGCTTTGTCAGGCCTGTTGGGCTGCAAATCTTTCAAGACGGGGAGAGCTTTCATTCGGCTGGCCGAGAAAATGGCCCATCAGTAATGAGAAATGGGCTATACATTTTTAAAACAAATCAAACCGGCAATTAGTTTCTAATATCTTTTTTTTCATTTCGAGATTTGAAATTACATTAATTTTTATGCGTGGAGAATTTGTTGGATTTTATATTGATATACATTTATTTTTAAAATCAGTTTGAATGTGAGTCGAAATTTTGGGATTAAAAACAGTTCGGACCGCATCGAAATATGCAAAATTTCATATAATTTTTTAACCGTGGCCACAATATGGGCTGTAATGATAACAAAAAGAATATGGGCTCCAAAAAAACCTTAATAATTAGCGAATGGGCTGTAAATTATTAGAAATAATGGCAGATGGGATGTATGCTGTTTTCCACAGATTTGAGGCTTTCCTAAAAAAAGGTTGACGCACAAGCAGTGACTGTTGGATGGCCATCCAACGGCCGTCGTGCTTCTTCAATCTCTGCTCTTCCTGCTCCAGCAGCTCAAACAGGCGCCGGCGGGACTGCCTGCTCCCTCCTCCCCGCGAATGGCTCTGCTGCCGCGCAGGCCTCACCGCCCCACCATACTCCCATCGCTGGCCTAGCCATCCCTCTACTCACCCACACCTGCTGTTATTCTCTGGCGACGGCAGACGAACCAGTAAACCCTCGTACAGTCGTACTCCCCTCCGTGTGGGAAACAACTGCCGAGTCTTCCCTGCCTCCGTGTCGTTCCCTTCCTTGGCCTCGCCGTCATCCACCCCCTTGGTGCTCTCGGCGCGGCCTGGTCAACGTGGTCAACGACCAACTTGCATCTGAAGTGGACTTTACGTGGAGAGGCCGACAGCTGGGTCCACGGCCGCACGCAAGGAAATGCCTCCTTATTACGTGCAAAATAATGATTCCTCCACCTGACATCAGGGACCCACCGAAAGGACCTCTGTATTTCGCGAAAAAAATGTTACCGTCACTGACAGATCGGACCCACTAGCTATATCTTCGCACTCAAGGAAGTGCCTCCTTATTACGCACAAAAAATGAATACTCCCCCTATTAGCTGGGACCCAGTATAGTGGCAGGCTGACTTGTGGGCCTACTAAGTTGACGGGGACGGAGGGCTTTGTCAACTTAGTCAATATGCATGATTCTAGCTCCAGTGACCGTACAATGTCCATCCAACGGCCGTAGTGCTTCTTCAACCTCTGGTCTTCTTGCTCCAGCCGCCCAAACCAGCGCCGGTCATGCCTCATGCTCCTGCCTCCCATGGCCGGCTGCGATGCGGCGGAGGCCTCACTGCCCCCTACTACTCCCACCGCTGGTCAGGCCATCCCTCTACTCACCCACACCCCATGTTATTCTGCGGCGACAGCAGCCTAACACCGCAGTGAACCAGTGAACCCTCATAATCCTCTACGCGTGGGCATCCACTGCCACGTCTTCCCCGGCTCCGCGTCGTCCCCTTCCTAGGCCTCGCCGTCGTCCACCACCCTGGTGCTCTCGGCACGGTGTGGTCAACGTGGTCAAGGAACGGCTTCCATCGGACGTAGACTGTACGTGGAGAGGCTGACAGCTGGGTCCACGGCCGCAGCAAGGAAGTGCCTCCTTATTACATGCAAAATAATTATTCCTCCACCTGACAGCAGGGACCCACTGGACGGGCCACCGTATTTCGTGAAAAAAACGTTTGCCCTTGAGTGCTGGGACCCACCAGCTACATCTTCGCACGCAAGGAAGTGCCTGACAGTCGGGACCCACCTGGTGGAAGCGTACGTAGCGTTGTCATTCTGGTCGCGAACGTGTACATACATATATAGTGGTGGATGTAGAGGCGCGCACGTAGCATGTACACGTACATACAGCGGCTAGGGTGCAAGAAAGAAAATACAGCCACGTATGTGTACATACGGGCGCGGTCTCGAACGCCTACTTGCGCATACGTACGGCCAGGGCTCGTGTACATGGCTGGGTCGGAACGGAGAAACAACGGCGTCGTCGTGTTCATGGTGAGGCAACGGAATGCGTCATGTTCATGCGGAGGCAACGGAATGCGTCGTGTTCATCGGTAGGGCTTGGACGGAACAGGTGATGGAAACGAGGCCTGGCGTACCGCAGAACGGAGGAAACGGCCTTGTTTTCGATCAGCCACATTCGAAACGGGATCCTGTTGATCGGGAGGGGTCTGGCGTACCGCAAAACGGAGGAAACGGACCTCCTACAGTCGAAACGGGGGTCCTGTTCATCGGGAAGGGTGTGGCGTACCGCAAAACGGAGGAAACGGGACTTGTGTTGGAGCGCTACGGTCGAAACGGGGGTCCTATTCATCGGGAGGGGTGTGGCGTACCGCAAAACGGGACTCCACGGGATACTGTTCATCTCCACCGTCGACCCCCTCCAGCCTCCACGAGCTACTGTTCATCCACCGTCGACCTCCTCCAGCCTCCACCTGCGACTGTTCATCCACGGGCTCCTGTTCATCCAGCCTCCACCGCGCGCTACTCCACCGGCTACTGTTCAACCAGCCCTCTCCACGGGCTCCTGTTCAACAACCCCTTCATGGCCTACTGTTCATCCTGCCCTCCACCATCTACTGTTCATCCTGCCCTCCACGGGGTGGTCCTGTTCATCCAGCCCTCCACGGGGTCCTGTTCATCCAGCCCCAACCGACTCGATCGATCGGGGTCTTGTTCATCCAGAGGCAACACCACGGGGTCCTGTTCATCCACCCCCACCAGGAACTATTCGTCCAAACCCCCCTCGCAACGCTCACTGTTCAACCAGAGGCAGCATCGATCGGCTTCAGTTAGCAGCAGTAGCGAAGGAATCGCTCGATCGGGTTCAGTTAATAGCCATCGATCGATCGCTCAGGTTCAGTAACGCGTAGCCTACAGTGCAATCGCTCGGTTTCAGTTAGAGCCCAACGCCTCGCTCGGGTTCAGTTAGAGCCAACGCCTCGCACACACGCGCGTACGTGTACGAGAGAAGCACGCATCGCTCGGCCCCCGACCTCCCACCGTAACCGGGAACTCCCCGAAATTTTCCTCGCCCTCGCTTCTACCACGTTTTTTTCCGCCATGGACGGCCCAAAGAATGTCATGCAGCTGCGTCTCCGGCCCGCCCAGGACGAAAAGACCATTTTCTGTCATGATTTTTTGTCATAGGAGTAGGAGCCCACCACATCTATGATGATACCGGGTTTTGTCACAATTATCGTCATAGAAGTGCCATATGTATGACAAAAACAATTCGTTCGGCCCAAAATGTCACGGGTGTGTCTTTTTTTGTAGGGCATGTTCCTATGACTATGAGATTATGCAACTCCCGTTTACCGGAGGAACACTTTGTGTGCCACCAAACGTCACAACGTAATTGGGTGATTATAAAGGTGCTCTACAGGTGTCTCCGAAGGTACTTGTTGGGTTGGCGTATTTCGATATTAGGATTTGTCACTCCGATTGTCGAAGAGGTATCTCTAGGCCCACTCGGTAATGCACATCACTATAAGCCTTGCAAGCATTGCAACTAATGAGTTAGTTGTGGGATGATGTATTACGGAACGAGTAAAGAGACTTACCGGTAACGAGATTGAACTAGGTATTGAGATACTGACGATCGAATCTCGGGCAAGTAACATACCGATGACAAAGGGAACAACGTATGTTGTTATGCGGTTTGACTGATAAAGATCTTCTTAGAATATGCGGGAGCCAATATGAGCATCCAGGTTCCGCTATTGGTTATTTACCGGAGACGTGTCTCGGTCATGTCTACATAGTTCTCGAACCCGTAGGGTCCGCACGCTTAAAGTTTGATGACGGTTATATTATGAGTTTATGTGTTTTGATGTACCAAAGGAGTTCGGAGTCCCGGATGAGATCGGGGACATGACGAGGAGTCTCCAAATGGTCGAGACGTAAAGATCGATATATTGGACGACTATATTCGGACATCGAAAGGTTCCGAGTGATTCGGGTATTTTCGGGAGTACCGAAGAGTTACAGGAATTCGTATTGGGCCTTAATGGGCCATACGGGAAAGGAGAGAAAGGCCTCAAAGGTTGGCCGCACCCCTCCCCATGGGCTGGTCCGAATTGGACTAGGAAGGGGGGTGCCCCCTTCCTTCCTTCTCCTTTTCCCTTCCCTTTCCTTCCCTCCTACTCCTACTACTTGGAAGGGCTCCTAGTTCTACTAGGAAAGGGGGAATCCTACTCCCGGTGGGAGTATGACTCCCCTAGGGCGCGCCATAGAGAGGGCCGGCCCTCCCCCTCCTCCAGTCCTTTATATACGGGGGCAGGGGGCACCCCATAGACACAACAATTGATCGTTTGATCCTTTAGCCATGTGCGGTGCCCCCCTCCACCATAGTCCACCTCGATATTACTGTAGCGGTGCTTAGACGAAGCCCTGCGTCGGTAGAACATCAACATTGTCACCACACCGTCGTGCTGATGAAACTCTCCCTCAACACTCGGCTGGATCGGAGTTCGAGGGACGTCATCAGGCTGAACGTGTGCTGAACTCGGATGTGTCGTGCGCTTGGTACTTGATCGGTCGGGTCGTGAAGCGATGTCTACTACACAACCTTCTTCTTGTAGACGTTGTTGGGATCCAAGTGCAGAGGTTTATAGGACAGTAGCAAATTTCCCTCAAGTGGATGACCTAAGGTTTATCAATTCGTAGGAGGCGTAGGATGAAGATGGTCTATCTCAAGCAACCCTGCAACCAAATAACAAAGAGTCTCTTGTGTCCCCAACACACCCAATACAATGGTAAATTGTATAGGTGCACTAGTTCGGCGAAGAGATGGTGATACAAGTGCAATATTGATAGTACATAATAGTATTTGTAATCTGAAATTATAAAAACAGCAAGGTAACTAATGATAAAAGTGAGCATAAACGGTATTGCAATGCTAGGAAACAAGGCCTAGGGTTCATACTTTCGCTAGTGTAAGTTCCCTCAACAATAATAACATAATTGGATCACATAACTATTCCTCAACATGCAACAAAGAGTCACTCCAATGTCACTAATCATGGAGAACGAACGAAGAGATTATGGTAGGGTACGAAACCACCTCAAAGTTATTCTTTCCAATCAATCCGTTGGGCTATTCCTATAAGTGTCGCAAACAGCCCTAGAGTTCGTACTAGAATAACACCTTAAGACACAAATCAACCAAAACCCTAATGTCACCTAGATACTCCAATGTCACCTCAAGTATCCGTGGGTACGATTATACGATATGCATCACACAATCTCAGATTCATCTATTCAACCAACACAAAGGACCTCAAAGAGTGCCGCAAAGTTCTACCGGAGAATCACGACCAGAACTTGTGCCAACCCCAATGCATAGGTTCATGGGCGGAACCCACAAGTTGATCACCAAAACATACATCAAGTGAATCACGTGATATCCCATTGTCACCACAGATATCCACGGCAAGACATACATCAAGTGTTCTAAATCTTTAAAGACTCAATCCGATAAGATTACTTCAAAGGGGAAACTCACTCCATTACAAGAGAGTAGAGGGGGGAGAAAACATAAGATCCAACTATAATAGCAAAGCTCGCGATACATCAAGATCATATCACCTCAAGAACACGAGAGAGAGAGAGAGAGAGAGATCAAACACATAGCTACTGGTACATACCCTCAGCCCCGAGGGAGAACTACTCCCTCCTCGTCATGGAGAGCACCGGGATGATGAAGATGGCCACCGGAGAAGGATTGCCCCCTTCGATAGGGTGCCGGAACGGGTCTAGATTGGTTTTAGGTGGCTACGGAGGCTTCTGGCGGCGGAACTCCCGATCTATTGTGCTCCCTGGAAGTTTTAATATACGTAGGTATATATGGGAACAAGGGGTACGTCGGTGGACCGAAGGGGGGCACGAGGCAGGGGGGCGCGCCCCCTACCCTCGTGAGCACCTCCTTCATCTTCTGACATAGGGTCCAAGTCTATCCGGTAGGTTTCCTTCCAAAAATAACTTCTCCAGTTGATTTCATTCCGTTTTGACTCCGTTTGATATTCCTTTTCCTCGAAACACTGAAATAGGCATAAAACAGCAAATCTGGGCTGGGCCTCCGGTTAATAGGTTAGTCACAAAAATAATATAAAAGTGGAAAATAAAGCCCAATATTGCCCAAAACAGTAGATAATATAGCATGGAGCAATAAAAAATTATAGATACGTTGGAGACGTATCAGCATCCCCAAGCTTAATTCCTGCTCGTCCTCGAGTAGGTAAATGATAAAAACAGAATTTTTGATGCGGAGTGCTACTTGGCATAATTTCAATGTAATTCTTCTTAATTGTGGCATGAATATTCAGATCCATAAGATTCAAGACAAAAGTTTAATATTGACATAAAAACAATAATACTTCAAGCATACTAACTAAGCAATTATGTTTTCTCAAAATAACATGGCCAAAGAAAGCTATCCCTACAAAATCATATAGTCTGGCTATGCTCTATCTTCACCACACAAAAAATTTAAATCATGCACAACCCCGATGACAAGCCAAGAAATTGTTTCATACTTTTGATGTTCTCAAACTTTTTCAATCTTCACACAATACATGAGCGTGAGCCATGGATATAGAACTATAGGTGGAATAGAATGGTGGCTGTGGAGAAGACAAAAAGGGAGAAGATAGTCTCACATCTACTAGGCGTATCAACGGGCTATGGAGATTCCCATCAATAGATATCAATGTGACTGAGTAGGGATTGCCATGCAACGGATGCACTAGAGCTATAAGTATATGAAAGCTCAACAAAAGAAACTAGTGGGTGTGCATCCAACTCGCTTGCTCACGAAGACCTAGGGCATTTTGAGGAAGCCCATCATTGGAATATACAAGCCAAGTTCTATAACGAAAGATTCCCACTAGTATATGAAAGTGACAACATAGGAGACTCTCTATCATGAAGATCATGGTGCTACTTTGAAGCACAAGTGTGGTAAAAGGATAGTAGTATTGCCCCTTCTCTCTTTTTCTCTCATTTTTTTATTTATTTTTGGGCCTTATCTTCTTTTTTATGGCCTATTTTCTTTTTTTATTTGGGCTTCTTTGGCCTCTTTTATTCATTTATTTTCGTCCGGAGTCTCATCCCGACTTATGGGGGAATCATAGTCTCCATAATCCTTTCCTCACTAGGACAATGCTCTAATAATGATGATCATCACACTTTTATTTACTTATAACTCAAGAATTACAACTCGATACTTAGAGCAAGATATGACTCTATATGAATTCCTCCGGCGGTGTACCAGGATGTGCAATGATGCATGAGTGGCATGTATGAAAGAATTATGAACGGTGGCCTTGCCACAAATACGATGTCAACTACATGATCATGCAAAGCAATATGACAATGATGAAGCGTGTCATAATAATGGAATGGTGGAAAGTTGCATGGCAATATATCTCGGAATGGCTATGGAAATGCCATAATAGGTAGGTATGGTGGCTTTTTTGAGGAAGGTATATGATGGTTTTATGGTACCGACGAAAGTTGCGCGGTACTAGAGAGGCTAGCAATGGTGGAAGGGTGAGAGTGCGTATAATCCATGGACTCAACATTAGTCGTAAAGAACTCACATACTTATTGCAAAAATCTATTAGTTACCGAAACAAATTATTACGCGCATGCTCCTAGGGGGATAGATTGGTAGGAAAAGACCATCGCTCGTCCCCGACCACCACTCATAAGGAAGGCAATCAATAAATAAATCATGCTCCGACTTCATCACATAACGGTTCACCATACGTGCATGCTACGGGAATCACAAACTTCAACACAAGTATTTCTCAAATTCACAACTACTCAACTAGCATGACTCTAATATTACCATCCTCATATCTCAAAACAATCATCAAGTATCAAACTTCTCTTAGTATTCAACACACTCATAAGAGAATTTTATTATTCTTGAATACCTAGCATATTAGGATTTTAAGCAAATTACCATGCTATTTAAGACTCTCAAAATAATCTAAGTGAAGCATGAGAGTTCATATATTTCTTATAAATAAAACTACCACCATGCTCTAAAAGATATAAGTGAAGCACTAGAGCAAATGACAAACTACTCCGAAAGATATAAGTGCAGATCAATGAGTAGTCGAATAATTATGCAACTATGTGAAGACTCTCTAACATTTAATAATTCAGATCTTGGTACTCTATTCAAACAGAAATCAAAGAAAAATAAAATGACATCTAAGAATAGGAAACATCATGTGAAGAAGCAAAAACTTAGGATCAACCGATACTAACTGATAATTATTGAAGAAGAAAGGTGGGATGCCAACCGGGGCATTCCCAAGCTTAGATGCTTGAGACTTCTTGAAATATTATCTTGGGGTGCCTTGGGCATCCCCAAGCTTGAGCTTTTGTGTCTCCTTAATTCCTCTCATATCACGGTCTCCCTAAATCTCAAAAGCTTCATCCACACAAAACTCAACAAGAACTCGTGAGATAAGTTAGTATAAACCATTGCAAAAACCTTATCATACTCTACTGTAGAAAATCACTAAAATTATTATTCAACATTTCATACTAAATGCCTCTGCATATTTAATAGTCCTATCCTCAAATATAATCATTAAAGAAGCAAACATATGCAAACATAACAGCAATCTGCCTAAACAGGATAGTCTGTAAAGAATGCAGCAACATCCATACTTCCCTAGCTCCAAAAATTATGAAAGAAAATTCTCACTGTAGTAAATTTATTAGAGCTTAATATGCAAAAGGTTTCAACATTTTATCACATTCTGACTTTTCTAGGGAATTATTGCAACAGCGGTAAATTTTCTGTTTTTAAACAGCAACATGTGGACTTCTAAAATAGGCATAGTAAAGGCTATCAATGCCACTTTTATTGAAATAAAATATGCAAAACATTGTTCTAAATAACAGAAAGAAAATTCTAACAAAATAAATTGACGCTCCAAGCAAAACACATACCATGTGGCGAATAAAAATATAGCTCCAAGTAAAATTACCGATGAATGAAGACGAAAGAGGGGATGCCTTCCGGGGCATCCCCAAACTTAGGCTCTTGTCTATCCCTGAATATTACCTTGGGGTGCCTTGGGAATCCCCAAGCTTAGGCTCTTGCCACTCCTTATTCCATAGTCCATCGAATCCTTACCCAAAACTTGAAACTTCACAACACAAAACTTAATAGAAAACTCGTAAGCTCTATTAGTATAAGAAAATAAATCACCACTTTAAGGTACTGTAATGAACTCATTCTTTATTTATATTGGTGTTAAACCTACTGTATTCCAACTTCTCTATGGTTTATAAACTCTTTTACTAGCCATAGATTCATCAAAATAAGTAAACAACACATGAAAAACAGAATCTGTCAAAAACAGAACAGTCTGTAGTAATATGGATCAAACGTATACTTATGAAACTCATAAAATTCTCAAATAAATTGCTGGACCTGGGGAATTTATCTATTAATCATCTTAAAAAATAATTAACTAAATAACACTCTCCAAATAAAAATGGCAGCAATTCTCGTGAGCGCTAAAGTTTCTGTTTTTTACAGCATGATCGCAAAGACGTACCCCAAGTCTTCCCAACGGTTCTACTTGGCACAAACACTAATTAAACACATAAAACCACATCTAAACAGAGGCTAGATGTATTATTTATTATTAAACAGTAACAAAAAGCATGGAATAAAAATAAAATTGGGTTGCCTCCCAACAAGCGCTATCGTTCAAAGCCCCTAGCTAGGCATGATGATTTCAACGATGCTCACATAAAAGATAAGAAATGAAACATAAAGAGAGCATCATGAAGAATATGGATAGCACATTTAAGTCTAACCCACTTCCTATGCATAGGGATTTTGTAAGCAAACAACTTATGGGAACAATAATCAACTTGCATAGGAAGGCAAAACAAGCATAGCTTCAAGATTTTAAGCACATAGAGAGGAAACTTGATATTATTGCAATTCCTACAAGCATATATTCCTCCCTCATAATAATTTTCAGTAGCATCATGAATGAATTCAACAATATAACCAGCACCTAAAGCATTCTTTTCATGATCTACAAGCATAGAAAATTTACTACTCTCCAAATAAGCAAAATTCTTCTCATGGATAATAGTGGGAGCAAACTCAACAAAGTAATTATCATGGGATTGAAAATTGAAATCAAGATGACAAGTTTCATGGTTATCATTATTCTTTAAAGCATACGTGTCATCACAATAATCATCATAGTTAGGAGGCATGCTTTCATCATAATAAATTTTCTCATCAAAACTTGGGGGACAAAAAATATCATCTTCATCAAACATAGCTTCCCCAAGCTTGTGGCTTTGCATATCATTAGTATCATGGATATTCAAGGAATTCATACTAACAACATTGCAATCATGCTCATCATTCAAATATTTAGTGCCAAACATTTTATAGATTTCTTCTTCTAGCACTTGAGCACAATTTTCCTTTCCATCATACTCACGAAAGATATTAAAAAGGTGAAGCGTATGAGACAAACTCAATTCCATATTTTTTTTGTAGTTTTCTTTTATAAACTAAACTAGTGATAAAACAAGAAACTAAAAGACTCGATTGAAAGATCTAAAGATATACCTTCAAGCACAAACCTCCCCGGCAACGGCGCCAGAAAAGAGCTTGATGTCTACTACACAACCTTCTTCTTGTAGACGTTGTTGGGCCTCCAAGTGCAGAGGTTTGTAGGACAGTAGCAAATTTCCCTCAAGTGGATGACCTAAGGTTTATCAATCCGTAGGAGGCGTAGGATGAAGATGGTCTCTCTCAAGCAACCCTGCAACCAAATAACAAAGAGTCTCTTGTGTCCCCAACACACCCAATACAATGGTAAATTGTATAGGTGCAGTAGTTTGGCGAAGAGATGGTGATACAAGTGCAATATGGATAGTAGATAATAGTATTTGTAATCTGAAATTATAAAAACAGCAAGGTAACTAATGATAAAAGTGAGCGTAAATGGTATTGCAATGCTAGGAAACAAGGCCTAGGGTTCATACTTTCGCTAGTGTAAGTTCCCTCAATAATAATGACATAATTGGATCACATAACTATTCCTCAACATGCAACAAAGAGTCACTCCAATGTCACTAATAACGGAGAACGAACGAAGAGATTATGGTAGGGTACGAAACCACCTCAAAGTTATTCTTTCCAATCAATCCGTTGGGCTATTCCTATAAGTGTCGCAAACAGCCCTAGAGTTCGTACTAGAATAACACCTTAAGACACAAATCAACCAAAACCCTAATGTCACCTAGATACTCCAATGTCACCTCAAGTATCCGTGGGTACGATTATACGATATGCATCACACAATCTCAGATTCATCTATTCAACCAACACAAAGGACCTCAAAGAGTGCCGCAAAGTTCTACCGGAGAATCACGACCAGAACGTGTGCCAACCCCAATGCATAGGTTCATGGGAGGAACCCGCAAGTTGATCACCAAAACATACATCAAGTGAATCACGTGATATCCCATTGTCACCACAGATATCCACGGCAAGACATACATCAAGTGTTCTCAAATCTTTAAAGACTCAATCTGATAAGATTACTTCAAAGGGGAAACTCCTGACACTTGAAAACTTCTTGCTCCAATGCCTCGAGCCTTGCCTCCATGTTTCCGGTCTTCCTTGGTCCCTCAACATCCCGGATGTGCAACAACCACTCACGCATCTCAATGGTTTGAGGGTGTTACAGCACCTCCGCGAGGTAGGGGTTGATGACCTTTTCGAAGAACTGGTCCTTGGGGGCACTTGAAGATGACATGATGACCTGGATCTGTCAGAAAAACAGCTCGAAACAAAGACAGGAGATTTTTGCGTGATACGGGAGTCAAAACCTTCGGGAGATTATATAATGAATTTTTACCAACCAAAATACATGTCGTGTAAGAAAACGGAGTCCGGAAAGCGCACGAGGTGCTCACGAGGTAGGGGGCGCGCCCAGGGGGGTAGGGCGCGCCCTCCACTGCTTATTTTTCTATTTTTCTAAATATTCCAAAACGGAGAAATATTGCCTTAAAACTGTTTTGGAGTCGGTTTACTTACCGTACCACATACCTATTCCTTTTCGAAGTCTGAAACGTTCCGGAAAGTGTCCCTTATGTATTCCTCCGGGGTTACGGTTTCAATAACATTGGTTTCAACATTTATAGGATTACATGAGATATAATGTTTAATTCTTTGACCGTTCACCACCTTCAGATTTGTGCCTTCGAAATTGTTGATTTTTATGGCACCGGAATGATAGACCTCCTCGATAACGTAAGGACCTTCCCATTTAGAGAGAAGTTTTCCTGCAAAAAATCTTAAACGAGAGTTGTATAGAAATACATAATCACCTACATTGAACTCATGCTTTTGTATCCTTTTGTCATGCCATCTTTTAACTTTTTCTTTAAACAGCTTGGCATTTTCATAAGCCTAGGTTCTCCATTCATCAAGTGAGCTAATGTCAAATAACTTCTTCTCACCGGCAAGTTTGAAATGATAATTGAGCTCTTTAATGGCCCAATATGCCTTATGTTCTAGCTCAAGAGGTAAGTGACATGCTTTACCATAGACCATTTTATACGGAGACATACCCATAGGATTTTTATATGCAGTTCTATAGGCCCATAATGCATCATCAAGTTTCTTTGACCAATTCTTTCTAGATCTATTAGCAGTCTTTTGCAAAATTAATTTGAGCTCTCTGTTACTCAATTCTACTTGACCACTAGACTGTGGGTGATAAGGAGATGCAATTTTATGGTTAACATCATACTTAGCAAGCATTTTACGGAAGGCACCATGAATAAAATGTGAACCACCATCAGTCATTAAGTATCTCGGGACTCCAAACCTCGGGAAAATAACTTCTTTAAGCATCTTAATAGAGGTGTTATGATCAGCACTACTAGTTGGAATAGCTTCTACCCACTTAGTAACGTAATCAACAGCAACTAAAATATGTGTATACCCATTAGAGGAAGGAAAATGTCCCATATAATCAAAGCCCCAAACATCAAATGGTTCAATAACAAGTGAATAATTCATAGGCATTTCTTGACGTCTACTAATATTACCAATTCTTTGACATTCATCACAAGACAAACTTACGGGCATCCTTGAAGAGAGTAGGCCAATAAAAACCGGATGTGCAGTTCTATCTCCAGCATGGTGTCCTCCATAAGCCTCAGAGTGACACTTGCGTAGGATCTGCTCCTGTTCATGCTCAGGTACACAATGTTTAATAACACCATCTACTCCTTTATAAAGATGTGGGTCATCCCAAAAGTAATGTCTCAAATCATAGAAGAACTTTTTCTTTTGCTGGTATGTGAAACTAGGTGGTATAAATTTAGCAACAATATAATTAGCATAATCAGCATACCATGGAGCGGTATGAGAAGCATTTATGACATTTAATTGCCCATCAGGAAAGCTATCATCAATAGGTAGTGGGTCATCAAGCACATTTTCTAACCTAGACAAGTTGTCTGCAACGGGGTTCTTATGTGACGCCCCAAGACCGGAGCATCCGATGCTCGAGAAGACTTCCTTACGTTCCGGGTTTCGCCGTGTGTTTCATTTGTGTCTGCCCTTTTATTTGTGCATTGCATCATGTCATCATGCCATCATGCCATTAATCTTTGCACCTCAACTCACTAAATAAATTGCATGGATCTTCGGTCCATTTAAATCAAGGGAACTCACATGGTGGTTTGTCTTTATAACCTATCCTCCTGATAGTAGGGAGCTATATTCAATATTTCTTTAATTTGATATTCACCATAACACACGTGCAAAAAAATCCTCATGCCTATTTCCACTTCGAGTTTGACCTTCAAATCTTGTCCACAAGTCTGTATCTCTTTTATCGAGGTTCCTCTAAAACCTCAACATTTTTGGACCTCCCTATCACCTACTTCCTATGCAAAACCATTTGAATTATATTCAAATGATTACGTTTCAAACTTCACCCACGTGATCATTTCCATTTTTTGTGAATCGGGCTCATTTTTGTGACTCTGAGAAAATTTACTTCATGTTCAAACTCCAGTGCAATCCCTCTCGGCTTTTCTTCCAAGTTTGGGTTTCTTTGAAATAGTTAAAAAGAGAGAGGGAGAGCCAAACCAGCCCATCTGGGGTCTCCAACCAGCAGCAGCATTGGGCCGGCCTCTAAGGCCCATTTGCCCCTAGGCCCACCTAATTCTAACCCTAGCCACCTGAAGCCAGTGTTCCCTTCTCTCCCTCGATCCCTTCTCCTCCCTCGCGCCATCACCATGCACAGGAGAGAGGCGCGTCGACCCCCTCTGCCCGATCCCCATTCCTCCCTCTCGACTGTGCAACCTCCCTCACCCCTCGACCCCCTTCGGTGCGCCGCTTCCTTCCCCAAACACCGAGCACGCACATCGCCCGATCCCGTGCGTAGGCCTCCAGCTCCGTCGCTGCTCTGTCGCGGCTGCGCCGTAGCGTCGTACTCCGACGCCAGTGAGCACAGGCCGCCGTCCACCGCCGGACGCCTCCTCATGAGGGAGCGGCTAAGCCTCCCCTTCCCCGAGCCTTCCATGCGCCTCCACCTCCTTGCCAGAGCAGCAGTAGTAGCCGGCAACCACCAACGATGGTGACCCTCCAGCCGCCCCTGTCGACGACCAACGCCGTCGTGGGCGTTCCCTCACCAGTGCCTTGGCCTCCTTCCTCGTGTGCCTCTCCTGCTGCTGCACGCCACTACCACTCTGCCCGGCGAACCTCCTCACCTCCTTTGCCCCACCGGAGCCCAAGTCCGGTGTCGCCTTGCCGCCGTCGAGATGCTCCGCGTTCCTCTGCCTCCGCTCCGTTCATTGGAGTCCTTGCTTTGCGTCACCCCGCCGAGTCCCTCTGTTGGTGTGCCTCTACCGTGCTACCGCTCATGAATCCATGTGTTGCTACACTTGTCATCGGACGCCGTGGCCTCTTCTGCTTCAGGCCATGCCTAGCCCCGCGTTGACTTCCCTGGCATCTTCTTTCGCGAGACAACAACTGCAAGCCCTGCTGCCTTCGGTTGCAGCCGGTTCGATTTGTCATGTTGGACACCGACGCCGCAGATTTTGGACGCGCCAAGTTCCGTTGCAAAATGTTCAACTACATCCTATGTGGATTTCGACAAGTACCACGACATCTGTCGATCGCCAAGTACCCCTTCGGATACGCAAGTCCCTCGAAGGCTCATCGATGCCAAGTACCACACGGAAACACCAAGTACCCCTATGCGCAAAGACGCCAAGACCGTTTCGGGATTCACCAAGTACCGCTACCGATGGCTCGAACATCTACGAAACATGAACCGCTACTGTCGCAAGAATTGGGACCGACAAGTCCGAAGATGCAAGTACCACTCCAAACCATGTACGACTACCGTCGCCGAAGACCCGTGTAACGCAAGCGTCAAGTTCAACCACCGTCGCGTGAACCGCTACTTCCACGACGACCGTGAACGACTACTTCCCTCGACGAACTCGATACACTTCGAAAACGCATGCTTCGAAGGTATAACCCCGAGACGATCGTTCGAGAACGAATGCTTGTGTTGTATGAGATGCACCCTTTGTCTTCACCATGTCCGGAGTGTCTCTCGCTTCCATGCCATCGACTCATGGAAACCCGGTTACCGGGAGCACCCCACCATCTCTTGCGTGTTCCACATGTCCGCATCCTTCTCTTTTGCATCGGTATCTCAATCGAGTTACCGATACCGATATGTTGCCATGGCACCCTTCCCTTCCGCTATGGTGACCAAATGCTTCATATCATGTTCATGCCAACTTTTTCATAAATATTGCATAAAACTTGTCCATGTCATCCGCATCATGATAACAACAAATTGTTGTTGCAATAAATTACTAAGGCATATGGGGATTTACCAGATTTGTTGTTTGTTTTATCTGGCCCCATTCAAAATTCTTTAGATAGATAATTCCTTTATGTTTCACCTCTTGACATGCTTAACAACATTTAATATTGTTGGGTACATAAACGAGATCGAACTAAATAATGGATTGTGGTGTTTTGTCAATATGCATCCACCCGATGCATATTGAGCTCCACTTAATTTGTAGTGTTGTTTGTGCACTTTGCCATGCCATGTATCATTAAACCGGACATGTATCATACTTGGTTGTGCATCATGCCATGATTATGTGGTGGTTGTTTACTATGTTGTTTCCTTCTTTCCGGTGTTGCTTCTTCGGGTTAGTTCCGATAACGTCGCGTTTGTGAGGATTCGTTCGACTTCGTCCATTTGTCTTCTTCATGGACTCGTTCTTCTTCCTTGCGGGATCTCAGGCAAGATGACCATACCCTCGAAATCACTTCTATCTTTGCTTGCTAGATGCTCGCTCTTTTGCTATGTCTATGCTGCGATACCTACCACTCGCTATATCATGCCGCCCATTTTGTTAAGCCAAGCCTCTAACCCACCTTGTCCTAGCAAACCGTTGTTTGGCTATGTTACCGCTTTGCTTAGCCCCTCTTATAGCGTTGTTAGTTGTAGGTGAAGATTGGAGTTTGTTCCATGTTGGAACATGGATTTTTTGGGATATCACAATATCTCTTATTTATATTAATGCATCTATATACTTGGTAAAGGGTGGAAGGCTCGGCCTTATGCCTGGTGTTTTGTTCCACTCTTGCCGCCCTAGTTTCCGTCATATCGGTGTTATGTTCCCGGATTTTGCGTTCCTTACATGGTTGGGTTATAATGGGAACCCCTTGACAGTTCGCCTTGAATAAAACTCCTCCAACAAGGCCCAACATTGGTTTTACCATTTGCCACCTAGCCTTTTCTTTCCCTTGGGTAGGCCTGCCCAAGGGTCATCTTTATTTTAACCCCCCGGGCCAGTGCTCCTCTGAGTGTTGTTCCGAACCGAGTAGACTGCGGGGCCACCTCGGGGCAACTTGAGGTTTGGTTTTACTCGTAGGATGTCTCATCTGAGTGTGCCCTGAGAACGAGATATGTGCAGCTCCTATCGGGATTTGTCGGCACATTCGGGCGGCTTTGCTGGTCTTGTTTTACCATTGTCGAAATGTCTTGTAACCGGGATTCCGAGCCTGATCGGGTCTTCCTGGGAGAAGGAATATCCTTCGTTGACCGTGAGAGCTTGTGATGAGCTAAGTTGGGACACCCCTGCAGGGATTTAAACTTTTGAAAGTCGTGCCCGCGGTTATGGGCAGATGGGAATTTGTTAATGTCCGGTTGTAGAAAACCTAAAACTTAATTTAATTAAAATGCATCAACCGCGTGTGTTACCGTGATGGTCTCTTCTTGGCGGAGTCCGGGAAGTGAACACGGTGTTGGAGTTATGCTTGACGTAGGTTGTTCTAGGATCACTTCTTGATCATAGATTTTTTGAACGTGCTTTGCCCTCTCTTCTCGCTCTCATTTGCGTATGTTAGCCACCAAATATGCTAGTCGCTTGTTGCAGCTCCACCTCATACCTTTTACCCAACCTATAAGCTTAAATAGTCTTGATCGCGAGGGTGTGAGATTGTTGAGTCTCCGTGACTCACAGATACTTCCAAAACCAGTTTGCAGGTGCCGATGATACCGTGCAGGTGACACAACCAAGCTCAAGGAGGATCTCGATGAAGACTTCGTTCGTTGTGTTGTTTCGTTCCAGTTGATCAGTAGTGGAGCCTAGTTGGGACGATCGGGGATCTATGTAGCATTTGGGGTAGTCTTGTTTTTATTTTGGGTTCCGTAGTCGGACCTTGTGTGTAACTGGTTGATGTAATGCTTTATTCATGTATCGTTGTGAAGTGGCGGTTGTAAGCCAACTATGTATCTCTTTCCCTTATGTATTACATGGGTTGTGTGAAGATTACCTCACTTGCGACATTGCTTTCAATGCGGTTATGCCTCTAAGTCGTGCTTCGACACGTGGGAGATATAGCCGCATCGAGGGCGTTACATCTTAGCTCCCTTTCTATCAAAAATATGTAAGTCAAATTCTTGTAGCAAGAGAACCCATCTAATAAGTCTAGGTTTAGCATCTTTATTTTCCATAAGATATTTAATAGCAGCATGATCAGTGTGAATAGTTACTTTAGAATCAACAATATAAGGTCTGAACTTATCACAAGCAAATACAACTGCTAAGAATTCTTTTTCAGTAGTAGCATAGTTTCTTTGAGCATTGTCTAGGGTTTTACTAGCATATTGAATAACATTTAATTTCTTATCAACTCTTTGCCCTAGAACAACACCTACAGCATAATCACTAGCATCACACATAATTTCAAAGGGTAAATTCCAATCAGGTGGCTGGACAATAGGTGCAGAGATCAATGCTTTCTTAAGTATTTCAAATGCTTCTACACAATCATCATCAAAGACAAATGGTATATCTTTTTGTAATAAATTAGTCAGAGGCTGAGAATTTTTGAGAAGTCCTTAATGAACCTCCTATAAAAACCGGCGTGACCAAGGAAACTTCTTAAACCTTTGATGTCCTTGGGACATGGCATCTTTTCAATAGCATCAACCTTGGCTTTATCAACCTCAATACCTCTTTCAGAAACTTTATGTCCCGGGACAATACCTTCATTAACCATAAAGTGGCACTTTTCCCAATTCAAGACAAGATTAGTTTCTTCACATCTCTGCAAAACTCGATCAAGATTGCTCAAGCAATCATCAAAAGAAGATCCATAGACGGAGAAATCATCCATGAAAACCTCACAAATCTTTTCACAAAATTCAGAGAATATAGCCATCATGCATCTTTGAAAGGTAGCAGGTGCATTACATAAACCAAAAGGCATACGTCTATAAGCAAAAGTACCAAAAGGGCAAGTAAAAGTAGTCTTTGATTGATCCTTGGCTGACACAGGTATTTGGGAGAAACCAGAATAACCATCTAGAAAGCAAAAATGTGTATATTTGGATAATCTTTCTAGCATTTGAACGATAAAAGGTAAGGGGTAATGATCCCTTTTAGTGGCCTTATTTAATTTGCGAAAATCAATTACCATCCTATAACATGTAATAATTCTCTGAGGAATCAATTCATCTTTATCATTAGGAATGACAGTAATACCTCCCTTCTTAGGGACACAATGGACGGGACTTACCCACTGACTATCAGCAACGGGATAGATTATACATGCGTCAAAGAGCTTTAGTATTTCCTTTCTTACCACCTCTTTCATTTTAGGATTCAGCCATCGTTGATGATCACGAACTAGTTTAGCATCTTCTTCCAAATTTATTTTATGTTGACATAGAGTGGGACAAATGCCCTTAAGATCATCAAGAGTATACCCAATAGCAGCACGGTGCTTCTTCAGAGTTTTCAATAATCTATCTTCCTCATGCTCTGAAAGGTTAGCACTAATAATAACAGGATATATATTTTTCTCATCAAGATAAGCATATTTAAGAGTATCAGGCAACCGTTTAAGCTCAAACACGGGATCACCTTTGGGTGGAGGAGGATCCCCTAGGATTTCAACAGGCAAATTGTGTTTCAGAATAGGTTCCTGTTTAAAGAATACTTCATCTATTTCCCTTCTTTCATTCATAAACATATCATTTTCATGGTCTAGCAAATATTGTTCTAAAGGATCACTAGGAGGTACGGCAATAGAAGCAAGACCAATAATTTCATCCTTACTAGGAAATTCTTCTTCATGGTGTTGTCTACTAAATTTAGAGAAATTAAATTCGTGAGACATATCATCTAAACCGATAGTAACAACATCCTTTTTGCAATCTATCTTAGCATTAACAGTGTTTAAGAAGGGTCTACCAAATATAATGGGACAAAAGCTATCTTGTGGGGAACCAAGAACAAGAAAATCAGTAGGATATTTAGTTTTCCCACACAAGACTTCAACATCTCTAACAATTCTCATTGGTGAAATAGTATCTCTATTGGCAAGTTTAATTGTGACATCAATATCATCTATCTCAGCAGGTGCAATATCATGCATAATTTCTCTATATAGGCCAATAGGTATTGCACTAGCACTGGCACCCATATCACATAAGCCATGATAACAATCATCTCCTATTTTAACAGAAATAACAGGCATGCCTACCACAGGTCTAGGTTTATCTTTAGCACAAGGTTTAGCAATTCTAGCAGTTTTATCACAGAAATAAATAACATGCCCATCAATATTATCAGGCAAGAGATCTTTAACAATAGCAATATTAGGTTCAACTTTAATTTGCTTAGGAGGTGCATATGTTTTAATATTACTTTTACGAACCACAGTTGAAGCTTTAGCATGATCCGTTATCCTAACAGGGAAAGGTGATTTCTCAACATAAGAAGTAGGAACAATAGGATCATTATAAGTGATAGTCTTTTCTTCAACTTTAATAGGTGCAGCTACTTTTACTGCTATGGGAGGATGATATTTAAACCACTTCTCCTTCGGGAGATAAACATAAGTAGCAAAAGATTCACAGAAAGAAGCTACTATCTCATAGTCAAGTCCATATTTAGTGCTAAATTTACAGAAAACATCGGTATCCATAAAAGATTTAACACAATCAATCTTAGGTGTCATACCTGACTCCTTACCTTTGTCGAGGTCCCAATCTTCAGAGTTGCGTTTAATTCTTTCCAACAAATCCCATTTGAATTCAATAGTCTTCGTCATAAAAGAGCCAGCACAAGAAGTATCGAGCATGGTGCGATTGTTATCAGAAAGCCTAGCATATAAATTTTGAATAATCATTTATCTTGAGAGCTCATGATTGGGGCATGAATATAACATTGATTTAAGCCTCCCCCAAGCTTGAGCGATGATTTCTCCTTCGCGAGGCCAAAAATTATATATATAATTGCGATCACGATGAACAAGATGCAAATGATAAAACTTCTGATGAAATTCCAATTTCAATCGTTTGTAGTTCCATGACCCCGTATCATCACATAGCCTATACCATGTCAATGCATCTTCCTTCAAGGATAAAGGGAAGACCTTCTTCTTAATAACATCTCCGGGTACACCTGCAAGCTTAAATAATCCACAAACTTCATCAACATATATTAGGTGCTCATCAGGATGCATTGTTCCATCTCCTGCAAAAGGATTAGCTAGCAGTTTTTCTAACATACCCGAAGGAATTTCAAAGCAGACATTTTCATTTTCAGTTGGTTCAGTAGGTTGAGGAGCAACTCTTTGCTCTACTGGTCGGTGAAGATACCCCAAACAAGCCCCTCAGAGGATTACTTTCCATAGTAACAAGTGACAGTAAATTTCAGCACACTATATAAATTTTTCCTTACCAAATTCCACCTACCAAAGGCGCTTCACTCCCAGGCAACGGCGCCAGAAAAGAGTCTTGATGACCCACAAGTATAGGGGATCTATCGTAGTCCTTTCAATAAGTAAGAGTGTCGAACCCAACGAGGAGCAGAAGGAAATGATAAGCGGTTTCCATCAAAGTATTCTCTGCAAGTACTGAAATAAGTGGTAACAGATAGTTTTGTGATAGGATAATTTGTAATGAGCAACAAGTAACAAAAGTAAATAAAGTGCAGCAAGGTGGCCCAATCCTTTTTGTAGCAAAGGACAAGCCTGGACAAACTCTTATATAGAGAAAAGCGCTCCCGAGGACACATGGGAATATCGTCAAGCTAGTTTTCATCACGTTCATATGATTCGCGTTCGGTACTTTGATAATTTGGTATGTGGGTGGACCGGTGCTTGGGTACTGTCCTTACTTGGATAAGCATCCCACTTATGATTAACCTCTATTGCAAGCATCCGCAACTACAACAAAAGTATTAAGGTAAACCTAACCATAGCATGAAACATATGGATACAAATCAGCCCCTTACGAAGCAACGCATAAACTAGAGTTTAAGCTTCTATCACTCTAGCAACCCATCATCTACTTATTACTTCCCAATGCCTTCCTCTAGGCCCAAATAATGGTGAAGTTTTATGTAGTCGACCTTCACATAACACCACTAGAGGAGAGACAACATACATCTCATCAAAATATCGAATGAATACCAAATTCACATGACTACTAATAGCAAGACTTCTCCCATGTCCTCAGAAACAAACGTAACTACTCACAAACCATATTCATGTTCATAATCAGAGGGGTATTAATATGCATATAGGATCTAAGCATATGATCTTCCACCAATTAAACCAACTAGCATCAACTACAAGGAGTAATTAACACTACTAGCAACCCACAGGTACCAATCTCGGACTTGGAGACAAGAATTGGATACAAGAGATGAACTAGGATTTTGAGAGGAGATGGTGCTGGTGAAGATGTTGATGGAGATTGCCCTCTCCCGATGAGAGGAGCGTTGGTGATGACGATGGCGATGATTTCCCCCTCCCGGAGGGAAGTTTCCCCGGCAGAACAGCTCCGCCAGAGTCCTAGATTGGTTCCACCAAGGTTCCGCCTCGTGGCGGCAGAGTTTCGTCCGAGAAGATGGCTTATGATTTTTTCCTCATCGAAAGACTTCATATAGCAGAAGATGGCTGACGGTGTCCTGGACTAGGGGGTACTCACCACGTCGTCTCCCGATCTGTTAGATTGGGCCGAGGACCCCCATGGCCGTATACTCATGGGCCAGTTCGGACAGCTGCCGCATACAAGGAAGATTCCACAAGACTTGGTAATCAAGGCAAGGACTCCACCCCACCGGCGTATTCGGCTAGGACTCTTGTTATCCTAGGCCTCTGGTGCATTATATAAACCGAGGCCAGGCTAGTCGACAGACACAACTCCATATACAACAATCATACCATAGGCTAGCTTCTAGGGTTTAGCCTCTCTAATCTCGTGGTAGATCTACTCTTGTACTACTCATATCATCAATATTAATCAAGCAGGACGTAGGGTTTTACCTCCATCGAGAGGGCCCGAACCTGGGTAAAACTTCGTGTCCCTTGCCTCCCGTTACCATCGATCCTAGACGCATAGTTCGGGACCCCCTACCCGAGATCCGCCGGTTTTGACACCGACATTGGTGCTTTCATTGAGAGTTCTGCTGTGTGATCGACAAAAGGATCGATGGCTCGCCTGCAGATCAACTGCGACTTCGGCATCTTCGTCACCAGCTCGACTGGTCACCTTGGTTCGACCAAGAATTGCGCCCCGTGTTCGGATCACCATGTCCGGACGAGGGCCTTCATCAAACATCAACTCCGATCTCTATCAAAATCACGGAGGAATCATCTATGGACCTCGGGGGCTCAACGTCAACATTGCCCTCAAGCGACCGTGCTGTTTTTCTGGACAGCAAACTCGTATCTGCCACCACCACCTCCTCGAGTATCGCTTTGACGATCGTTTTGGTGGAATTGTGCGGAATTGAGTCTACAACAACCCTGGAAAATTCCGTCGAGTTCCGATGGAGGAATCTCAGGCAATCCACGATATACCGGAGCCCTGTCAAATCTGGACGGGAATTTGGATGAGTTTAGGGCATGGTGTCCACCTTCTAGCTCGGACGTCCTTTGGAAGATCCAACCGTTGATCGGCTGCGGAATTCCTATATCTACCACCTCTTAAAATTTCGGCTCGATCCGACCGTCCAAACTCCGGGAACCTTCCGATTAGTGCATCACTTTTCGGATCTGTTTTCTGCGCGAAAACGAATCCGACCCGAGTTCATCTTTTTTATGAACAGGATTTCGGACATCCCTTTTGAAGGAAGTTTTGTATGGGGTATTTTGTTTTGTTCCCGAACACATCCCACTAACTGTAAGATCTTTTAAACATGATCTTCAACATCATGCTGGTGTCAAACCAGTCCGGCAACATTACTCCACGGCTGCCGACCTGCGCTAGACACGGCATCACTTTGTTGAGCCGAGCTCAACTTCTTCGGATCATCATCTCGGCAAGCCGAACAAGAGCCCAGCATCGCGAAGGATAAATCATCACCAACATCGCCGCTCCACGGATTACACAGAGCGGGCATACCGGCATCGCCGCATGGTCGCTTCATCAAGCCGGCACCGACCATGTCACGACCTGCATCGACAGGGCCGCACTATTGCTTCTCCAAGCTGGTGTCCATCACGCCGACCTACTTCGACTCATCGGCTGACGTCGAGGCTTCGACATCTCGGCTGGACCGGGGGCTTCTCCATCTCTTCATCAACCTACTCCGGACACTTCGGCGTCACTAGCCGACCAGCTCCGTCATGTTAGCTGGGTCGAGGGCTTTGCCTCGGCGAGTCAACCTTTACCAAGCATTGCCATGCCGTCGTTTTATCGCCCATCAGGCAATGGGTGTGCGAAGCGAGTCCCAATTTTGGGAATCACCTTCCTTCGGATTGCTACAACAAATAAACTAGGTGCTATTAATCCTAGTATTTTTTTGCTTGTTTGGGTTCATTTTTCCCAAGGAATTATTACTCTGGTTTGTCCGTCATATGTACACAGGTCTATCAAATGGTGGCCGCATTAACGACAGTCGCAATGGTGGTTCGGTCAGTTTCCGTACATAGTCCGGCGAACGCCGCACTCGGAGCTCGGACCGACCTGCGAATTCAGGCTTTGCCACGCCTTTACCGCATCACGCCGACGCCCTGCATCGACATTGACTTCGGCGCCATGCCATATTTCTTTTATTACTCACTTTGCATAAATTATTTATTATGCAACGATTTTTTTTAAATTATCATTATTAGTATTATCTCCGGTTTGCACTATTTTTTGTGCATAGGAAAATGATCCGGAGACTTCGGCGTCACTCTGCCGGTCTGCATTGACCATGCTATGTCACCACTTCGGCGTGTCGAGCTCTCTGCTCCGCCACCTTGGGACTAGCTTGGGGGATGGAACCTTGCCCCGCATCAAGCTCGGACCGCGTCATCAATACCGAACACATTAACCAGCTAAGTCGCTTTCATGCTCAAAGCTTTAATTTCTAACTTGTGCTCGGTTCGACCAAGCATTATACTTTTTTGGAAAAAAGTTGCTTGTAAAATTTTTTCCTTGTCCAAACTTTGTTTGTGACGCATAAATTCAAATACCCCGTTTACTTGGGGGCTTCCTTTATGAAGCTTTTCCTATTGCATATGATTATACTTGTACGGCTTCGTTCCTTGTTCATGTATTACGCCACAATATGCACCATATTGACTTAAGCAATTTGCAAGCTGGGTTGCCTCGCTCCTGTGTTTACGCCTACGTTCCCGATTGTTCGGCTAGGGAGTAAAGGGAGCACATCTGCGATTGTCATGATCGGGTCACCCGAGCCGGACCTCAGACTGGGTGAAGCCGAAAGCTAGCGCTCTTATAGTTATTCAATGATGGTCGGCACACAACGGAACTAATGAGTACAAAAAATCTATTGCACAAGTCTCATAATAACAATGAGCACCGAAGAAAGGTATCGGTGGGGGTACTATTTTCTTCGAAGATGCTTTTTACACTTCACGGTAATATAGCATAAGTTCCCTAAGCGCGCTTTGTCTGTTACAGCCTTATGGCCTGATTGCCTGGTTATTGGAAACACCGTCGATATTCTCGACCGATGGAGTACATAACACTTTTCGGTCCTTGACCGAAGAGGAAGAAGCTGACGGTCGGTTAAGACGCGTTTAAAGTTCGGTTGAACATAGATATGATATAAGTACTTTGGTACATGCAATCATTCTTCTACCCAAGTCACTTGGGGGCTCTTAAGTTTATTTGAGCCGTTTTATAATAAGTGTTCTTCTTCTTAGTCGTTGCAAAGTTTTATTATTATTATTTATCACTCCTTGTTTGACACGAGTGTGCGGTCACTAGCCGGGGAGCCTAATTTCTCTCTCAAAGCCGCTAGAGTTTAGTTTGCTAAACTGGCCTAATGAGAAGTACTCCGCCCTCGGGATAGGAGGTTGAAGCCGTAGGCTGACCCGCTCGAAGTCTTGAGATAGGGTGTGTTAAAGGACGACAGAAGCACTTCTTTTTTCTAAGACCAATTTTCGGATTGGCACCGAACACTTGATATTGTTCGGACGTCATGTTTTTACTGACGTTTCTTGGTTTTCCAAGCTTTTTAGCACTTTTAAACTATTTGTGCTTTTCCAGCATTAGTCTCGCAGTGCAACACCGGACACCTTTAGGGATTCGGCAAAAACATTCTCAGATATTGCTATATATGCATCGGTTTCGAATTGTGTCTTCGGTCAATAGTTGGGTTGCCTGGCTCCTGGACTTGCTTCCTACGTTCCGGTTTGTTTGGCTAGGCATGCAAAGGGAGAACCACTGCGATTGTGCTTCCAGCTCGCATGGTTAAGCACCTCAGTGGAGAAAGCCGAAAACTGACTTTCACAATAAGCGTAAACTGGTCAGCGATCCGATGACTATGTTAAATGATGGGCCGTTCATAACATTGGTCGAAGTGTTTACGGTTGACCCCGACTGTCACCGAACACTACCGGGGGCTATTAACTGGCCTCCCAAACTAAATCCACAATATTTTGCTCTTACATTAGAGCTGAGGTTTAATGATCATGCTTAGCATGACAACCCAAAGAAAGGAACCGATAGCGGGACTATTTTCTTTGGAAGACATTTATTCTGTTAAACAGTAATATAACTCTCTGCGTACCTTTGTTTATAAAACCGTATGGCCAGATTGCCTTGTTTGTTGTAAATCTTTGCCCTCATAAAGGCTTTATAAAGTAGGACAAACACTCCTCGGCTACTGGCCGAGGAGGTGGAAGCTGATGGTCGGTCAACAAAGTTTTGTACAATGCGGATCTGAGCATTAATGATGTAAAGTACTTGGATACATAGAGTCATTACACATAATTTGTGATTTTACTATGGATATTGATCCTTAATTCGGCCACCCGTGCCCGCTTTAAGGCTCAGGGGCTACTGGGCTTCGGGCTTATTATTTACAAATATTAAAGGGGCACATCGATCCCCTGATCTGGTGTTGCCACCCGACCAGTGTCTCGGGGGCTACTGCATTGCTTGTCCAATGCAGAAAATTTTATGTGCAATATAGTTTCCGAGGAGATTTTGATCCTCAGGTTGGTCGGCCGCACCCAACCTGAGTCTCGAGGACTGAGCACGCCGCTTTTCGTGTCCCGAAGTATTCTGCCGAGCTAGGACTTGATCCTCAGGCCGATTTTGCAAATCAACCTGAGTCTCAGTGGCTACTGGGATCAGCGGTCTTACGTCATCCTTCAGGTGCATCTCGGGTTTTATACCGATACACACCTTGAGGGCTACTGGATATATCTCGGCAGAGAATAAATTGCACCAATAAAAAATATTGACGAAAAATCGGCCCACAGTCGGGTGGTGCACCACCTCGGAAGCAGTCCGGCATAAAGCTCGGGCGCTAGTGGCTGGCTCCATAGAGGGCATTTCCGGCATTAAGCTCGGCTAAACTCCTTCAACTTTTTTGAACCAAGGTGATATGACACCTCGGATATAGTCCGGCGTTGGAGCTGGGACACTGTCCGGCGTTGGAGCTTGGACATAGTCCGGCGTTGGAGCTCGGATACATTCCGGCGTTGGAGCTCGGAAGCGGTCCGGCATTGGTGCTTGGCTGCAAAAGATACCTCGAATGCAGTCCGGCGTTAGAGCTTGGACGCAAGAGGACACTGCCTCCCGGGAACAACTTCAAACCCGAGGTGTGGCATAAAAATAACAAGGCATTGATAAAAGCTGGAAACTTAAAGGGGCTCCTCGGATACCCGACGTGTAAACTCGCCGAATGCGGATCCTCAAGATCGAAGATAAAGAAGATTTGTTGAACCAGTTTTCAAGACCGGCGACCGAAGATGAAGAACAGTTCGGAAGAATCGAGGAGCGTCCCTAACTTGAAGACCGGTTTAGGGGGCTACTGACGGTGTCCTGGACTAGGGGGTACTCACCATGTCGTCTCCCGATCTGTTAGATTGGGCCGAGGACCCCCATGGCCGTATACTCATGGGCCAGTTCGGGCAGCTACCGCATACAAGGAAGATTCCACAAGACTTGGCAATCAAGGCAAGGACTCCACCCCACCGGCGTATTCGGCTAGGACTCTTGTTATCCTAGGCCTTTGGTGCATTATATAAACCGAGGCCAGGCTAGTCGATAGACACAACTCCATATACAATAATCATACCATAGGCTAGCTTCTAGGGTTTAGCCTCTCTGATCTCGTGGTAGATCTACTCTTGTACTACCCATATCATCAATATTAATCAAGCAGGACGTAGGGTTTTACCTCCATAGAGAGGGCCCGAACCTGGGTAAAACTTCGTGTCCCTTGCCTCCTGTTACCATCGATCCTAGACGCACAGTTCAGGACCCCCTACCCGAGATCCACCGGTTTTGACACCGACAATGGCCATCGGAGGGCCACCGGGGGGCCACGAGGTAGGGGGCGCGCCCAGGGGGGTAGGGCGCGCCCCCCACCCTCGTGGGCAGGGTGTGCCCCCCTGGTGAACTTCTTGCGCTCAGTATTTTTTATATATTCTGAAATTGACTTCCGTGAAGTTTCAGGACTTTTGGAGCTGTGCAGAATAGGTCTCTAATATTTGCTCCTTTTCCAGCCCAGAATCCCAGCTGCCGGCATTCTCCTTCTTTATGTAAACCTTGTAAAATAAGAGAGAATAGGCATAAGTATTGTGACATAATGTGTAATAACAGCCCATAATGCAATAAATATCGATATAAAAGCATGATGAAAATGGACGTAGCACCCGACATCCGGGCTCTCATAAAAAATGGCTTGAACGGGTCCTTTTCATGTGAGCTATATATACCGAGGGTTGACCACTTCACTCAAAATCATCCTCAAGAACACAAAACTACCTCTCACTCTCTCTTACACCAAATCTTAGATCATAGAGAGATTTGTGGGAGTTCTTGAGAGAAATTCCACCAAGTGATTGATCCACTCCATCTTCCTCTTTTGAAAAAAGCAAATCGTGATTTGAGCAAGTCTTGAGCATTTCCCCCTTGATCCTGTCACCCTTGGAGTTCGGAGACTCCTAGGCGGTACTGTATGAGTTCTTTGGAGAGTAATCCATTGTTGTGATTCCCCTGGAAAGTTTGTGAAGATTTGAAGACCACCTGAAGGTCTACCACTAGTGGTTGAGAATCGCATGCGTTGTGATATCTCAAGGAGAATAGGGTGAGCCTTTGTGGTATTTGTGTGCCTTCATGGTACCACCCATCCCTCCAACGATGATTAGCTTCCCTCCAAGGAAGTAACATTTGGATACATCCTCGTCTCGAGAGTTTCAGTTATCCCTAACCCTAGCTCCTTGCTTGTGATTACTTGTTCCTTGTTCTTACTTGTTATATCATATTGTGGTTGCTTGCCTATCTATTTGTTGTTGTTGATTATATTACTAGCTCTAGAATCACCCTTTGCAATTGTTATGCTCACTTTCATATTTCGCATATTGACTTAAATTGCTAAGTAGTACTAAAATTTTAATTGTACCTACTCACCCTCCCCACCTCTAGGTCCATATCGATCCTTTTCGCTCAAATCACAGCCCTTCGACCCTAGCTGCTTGAAGAGATCTAGCGAGACAATGCAGTAGGCGTCTCGAACTCCGGAATTACTAGGCTTCCCTCACCTCCGTTGACTACTTCAGTGCGGTGGGAGGAAGGGGAACCCCGGTACCTTGTTCCATGTGTGTTAAATAGTCTTAGTGTCTTAGTTAGGTCTTCGGATGCCCATGCATGTAGCTTGGGATGTGGCAATGAGGGCGACGCATAAAATCCCTCCATATGTCCCATTGAAGTGGTGGCCTTCTCGGCTTTAGGGGTTGGGTCTAGGAGGTAATGTATGTGTGGTCTTGGGTCCTTCGAATCTGGGCATACGCCTCGTATGTCTTTGTGTTGATGTCGAGGTAATGATCATCTTCTTCATGCTCTTTGTGGTGGTGGCGTTACGGGAAGCTAGCGATGTGGACGGTGGAAGACCTTCCCTTGGGATCGGGTTGAAGTTCCCCTAGATGTTTTTGACGGAGCAACTGAGGCAATGGACTTCTTTCCCTTGTGTGTCTCCTTGAAGCCACAAATTTCTCTCAAGTGGTTCATGCTCTCTCACCGTCACAATGATGTTCTCTTCATCGCCATTGCTAAGTTGGCGAAATTTTGTTCAGGAAATGATTTAGCTATGGGAGTTCCGGTCTACGCGAGGCTACTATGATGGCGGCTTCCTCACTATGACATTGGTCCAACTGGACTTTAGCATGACAACTTTTTGACCATAGGATACAATATCATGTCGGCTTTGGTAATGGAGGGGCAGTGGCGGCGCTTTCAGACTCGTGTCGGAGATTTAGTTTGTTTGCCTCTTTGAGGAACTAGTTGTAATTTCCTTGTTTTCTAAACATCTTGTGACGTTGATAGTTTTTAATATAAAACAAAGCCTTATTCTCGAAAAGGAAAGAGAGGCATTGCTCAAATCCACCATCGTATTATTGTATTCCAGCATCCTCTAGGTAGCAGCTAGTTGACGCCTCAGCACGCCAT
The DNA here is from genome assembly GCF_002162155.2 of Triticum dicoccoides. NCBI lineage: Eukaryota > Viridiplantae > Streptophyta > Magnoliopsida > Poales > Poaceae > Triticum > Triticum dicoccoides. The sequence goes on along the minus strand of NC_041392.1, from coordinate 549,833,378 downwards.
GTGGTGCCTCCCAGCACCGTTACACGTTGCACACCGACTACACGGATTTTGTTTTTTGTTGTTTTCTTGTTATTTTTCTTCTGTTTTTTGTTTTTTCTTGGTTTTTCCTATGTCTTCATTTTTTCCCATCTTTTATCAAGAGCATGAAACATAGTTTTGCTTCTCGCATGAAAGCATAATTGTGCTTCCCTCAAAAAATGAATCACAAATGTGCTTCTGCATGAAGCACAGTTGTGTTTTCATGAAAGCATAGCTATGCTTCTGTGCTTTTTTAAAAAGTGAACTGCATCATCTCGTGTGAAAGCATAGTTGTGTTTGTCTAAAATTGAAGCACAATTGTGCTTCTCGCAGCACAACCGAGTGTTTTTCAAAAGCGAAACACAAATTTGCTTTCACGGGAAAGCACAATTATACTTCTGTTATGCTTCTCACGTGGCACAATTTAGTAAAGTTTTTGAAGCATGGTTTAGTACACTTTTAAAGCATAACTTTTGTCAACAAAAGTTCGTCCAAACATATCAATATGAAATCTAGTTTTTGAATATCTCAACGCAAGTAATGCAATGGTGAAACCATACGTGATTTGGACGCGTTATTCGAGAGATAAATCATTTAAAAATCAAATATATGGAAAAACTCACGCATCTCTTCTGCACATGGGAGAAAATCCAATCAAAACTCTCTACTCCACCCGTCAGAAATGCTCTTATATTATGGGTCGAAGGGAGTGGGAGTAATTACGACAAGTGACACAACGCGGTGCACCACTTGTCACCACCAAAGGAGTTGGAGTAACCTTTGCGATGGGCAGGTGATTTTGCTTTCTATCGTGCATGCCCTGACATGTTTGGTGCGATGGGATCTATGGGCATGCATTCCCACCAGTTATGACTTACCATTTGCTTATTCGACATCTAACTTCGTTAATACTGAGCATGTGTATTGTGTTAAGCTAGGTAAGATTAACCACTGCACTCCACATGCAATGCAGCAACCTGTCGGTAGCGCGCGGCAACCGTTCCCATGAGGAGTACGTCGGTGGAAGTGCCCTCTTTGCACCAGCATGAGAATCTCTTCGATCCGTCCTCCTGATCTCGAGTTCCAGTTCCACACATTCCAGTCAAAGTCCGGCTGAAGCTTGCTCGGTACCCGGCGATGGCCTCTATATATACAGGTGCTGGGGCATTGCGGTTTCCAGTACACCAACCGTTGTTCCATTTCGCTGACAAAAAACTAGCGCAGCGCCACCGCGAATCACAAACAGTGGCACCCAATCTCTCTTGCCGTTTCCTGGCTCGGTTGCTTCTCACCGTCCTCATCACACTCTTTCTTCTCAGGGTCGACCTTGTCAGCGCCGCTCGTCATCAACGTCATTGCAATAGTAAGTACAGGAATGATACGGTTCCTACACTCTATCTAAGTACTCCCTCCGTCCCGAAATTCTTGTCTTAAATTCGTCTAGATACAGATTTATTTAATACTAAAACGTGAAACGTGATCATAGTAGGTCTGCCTCCTTCCTCGAGGAGCTCCACCGGAAGGTTACGGCCGTCTCTCTCCCGGTAGTGGTCGGGGGCGACTTTAACCTCCTCAGATTCGCGGAGGACAAGAGCAACTCGCATGTCAACTTTGCCCGCATGCAAATGTTTAATGACTGCATTGCCGACCTTGGTCTCCGCGAGATAGATAGGGTTGGTGCCATATTTACCTGGACCAACCGCCAGGCCTCTCCGACCCAGTCCGTTCTGGACCGGGTCCTAGTTTCCCCGGAATGGGACCTCCGCCGCTCCCTCGCCTCCCTCCGAGCTATCACTAGAATTGGCTCCGACCACGTCCCCCTTCTTCTTTCCTCTGCCGACGAGCGCCCCCCGATACCCTCACGATTCCGGTTTGAGACTTTCTGGCTGTCCCAGACCGGCTTCGTGGAGGCGGTTCGTGCTCATTGGGTTGAGGCTCGCGGTCACCCTCATCCTCGTCCCCCCTCGATCATTGATTCCTGGCAATTTTGTGCCAAGCGGGGCCGACAATTTATGAAGGGTTGGGTTGCCAACCTGGGGCGTGACCTTCGCGAGCGCAAGAAGACCCTGCTGTCCGCCATCCAGGCCCTCGACCTGCGCGCTGATGCGGTTGGCCTCTCGCCTAAGGATTGGCTCTCTAGGTATGACTTGGAGGACCAGCTCTCGGTCATTTACACCGACGAGGAGGCCTACTGGCGCTTGCGCGGCGCCCAGAAATGGGTTCTGAAAGGTGACGCGAACACGGCCTACTTCCAGGCCATTGCGAATGGTCGGCGTAGACGCAATACCATTCCCCTTCTTTGGGATGGGGATTCTCTGCTTCAGTCCCCCCGAGACATCAGGGCTCATGTCGATGGATTCTATAGGACCCTTTTCTCTGCCTCCCCTTGGGGAGGCTTATCTTTGGCCCTCGACTGCTGGTCCGGCCGCCAGCTTGTCTCCGCTGAAGAGAACGCGGCCCTTACGGCCCCCTTCTCCGAGGACGAGGTTTGGGATGCCATCCGCGGCATGAACCCCACCTCGGCCCTGGGTCCGGATGGCCTCCCGATGAAATTCTTCCAGTCTTTCTGGAATGTGATCAAACCGAAGATCATGGCCATTTTCGAAGAGTTCTATGTTGGGTCTATCAACCTTAGGCGCCTCAATTATGGGATCATCTCGCTCATCCCGAAGGTCCCAGGCGCCTCCGACATCCGTCAGTTTCGTCCAATCACGGTCATCAACGTGATTTTTCGGATTCTGGCTAAAGGGTACGCCCATAGGGTGACCCTCCTCGCAGACCAGATTACCCACCCCAACCAGTCCGCCTTCATTCAAGGGCGATACATTCTGGATGGGGTGCTAGTCCTTCACAAAGTCCTCCATGAGGTGCGCGCTAAACACTTTAAGGCGGTCTTCTTGAAGATTGATTTCCATAAGGCCTATGACACGGTTAGTTGGCCCTTCCTTCGAGAAGTATTGCTTCGAAAGGGCTTCGACGACCGTTGGATCTCCAGGGTTATGCAGATGGTCTCTTGCGGTCGCACTGCCGTGAACATCAATGGGGAGATCGGCCCTTACTTCCCCACCTTCTGTGGGGTAAGGCAAGGCGATCCCTTCTCCCCCTTCTTGTTCAATATGGTGGTGGACGCGCTTGCCGCCATTCTAGACACTACAAAAAAAAGACACATCCATGACATTTTAGGCCGAACGAATTTTTTTCTGTCATACATATGACACTTCTATGACGATAATTGTGACAAAATCCGGTATCATCATAGATGTGGTGGGCTCCTACTTCTATGACAAAAAACCATGACAGAAAATGGGCTTTTCGTCCTGGGCGGGCCGGAGACGCAGCTGCATGACATTATTTGGGTCGTCCATGACGGAAAAAACCGTGGTAGAAGCGAGGGGGAGGAAAATTTCGGGGAGTTCCCGGTTACGGTGGAAGGTCGGGGGCCGAGCGATGCGCGTTTCTCTCGTACACGTACGCGCGTGTGTGCGAGGCATTGGCTCTAACTGAACCCGAGCGAGGAGTTGGGCTCTAACTGAACCCGAGCGATTGCACTGTAGGCTACGCGTTACTGAACCCGAGCGATCGATCGATGGCTGTTAACTGAACCCGATCGAGCGATTCCTTGGCTACTGCTGCTAATTGA
>NC_041392.1:549816163-549829177 GCF_002162155.2 Triticum dicoccoides | reverse complement strand
GATCAATAGGACCCCCGTTTCGACCGTAGGAGGTCCGTTTCCTTCGTTATGCGGTACGCCACACCCCTCCCAATCAACAGGACCCCCGTTTCGACCGTAGAATGTCCGTTTCCTCCGTTGTGCAGTACGCCAGGCCTTGTTTCCATTGCCTCTTCCGTCCAAGCCCTCCCGATGAACACGACCACGCATTCCGTACCGACCCATGAACACGACGACGACGTTGTTTCTCCGTTCCGACCCAGCCATGTACACGAGCCCTCGACGTACGTATGCGCGAGTAGGCGTTCGAGACCCCGCCCGTATGTACACATACGTGGTCGTATTTTCTTTCTTGCACCATCGCCGCTGTACGTACGTGTACATGCTACGTGCGCGCCTCTACTACGACACGTGCGCGCCTCTACATCCACCAGTATATATGTACGCACACGTTCGCGACCAGAATGACAATGCTACGTACACTTCGATCAGGTGGGTCCCAACTGTCAGGCACTTCCTTGCGTGCGAAGGTGTAGCTGGTGGGTCCCAGCAGTCAGGGGGGAACGTTTTTTTCGCGAAATACGGTGGCCCATCCGGTGGGTCCCTGCTGTCAGGTGGAGGAAACATTATTTCCGCGTAATAAGGAGGAACTTCCTTGCTGCGGCCGTGGACCTAGTTGTCAGCCTCTCCATGTACAGTCCACGTCTGATGGAAGTCATTCCTTGACCACGTTAACCACGCCGCGCTGAGAGCACCAGGGCAGTGGACGACGGCGAGGCCTAGGAAGGGGACGACGCGGAGCCGGGGAAGACGCAGCAGCGGAAGCCCGCGCGGAGAGGAGTACGAGGGTTCACTGGTTCGGCTGCGGTGTGAGGCTGCCGTCGCCGCAGAATAACAGGGGGTGTGGGTGAGTAGAGGGATGGCCTGGCCGGCGGTGGGAGTAGTACGAGGCGGTGAGGCCTCCGCGGCATCACAGCCGACCACGGGAGGCAGGAGCATGCGGCACGACCGGCGCTGCTTTGGGCGGCCGGAGCAAGAAGACCAGAGGTTGAAGAAGCACTACGGCCGTTGGATGCACATTGTACGGTCACTGGAGCTAGAATCGTTCATATTGACTAAAGTTGACAAAGGCCCCCGTCCCAGTCAACTTAGTAGGCCCACAAGTCAGCCTCCCACCATGGTGGGTCCCAGCTAGCAGGGGGAGTATTCATTTTTTTGTGCGTAATAAGGAGGCACTTCCGGTGGGTCCGAGCTGACAGCGAGGGGAATGTTTTTTCCGTGAAATACGCTGGCATGTCCGGTGGGTCCAAGCAGTCAGGGGGGCAACGTTTTTTTCGCGAAATAAGGTGGCCCGTCCGGTGGGTCCCTGCTGTAAGGTGGAGGAATAATTATTTTGCGCGTAATAAGGAGGCACTTCCTTGCGGCTGCCTGGACCCAACTGTCAGCCTCTCCATGTACAGTACTCTTCCGATGGAAGTCGGTCGTTGACCATGTTGACCACACCGCGCCGAGAGCACCAGGGCGGTGGTCTGGACGATGGCGAGGCCTAGGAAGGGGACGACGCGGAGCCGGGGAAGACGCAACAGTGGAAGCCCGCGCAGAGAGGAGTACGAGGGTTCACTGGTTCGATTGCGGTGTGAGGCTGCCGTCGCCGCAGAATAACAGGGGGTGTGGGTGAGTGGAGGGATGGCCTGGCCAGTGGTGGGAGTAGTATGGGGGCGGTGAGGCTTCCGCGGCAGCACAGCCGGCCACGGGAGGCAGGAGCAGGCGGCACGAACGGTGCTGCTTTGGGCGGCTGGACCAAGAAGACCGGAGGTTGAGGAAGCACTACGATCGTTGGATGGACATCGTATGGTCACTGAAGCTAGAAACGTTTATTATTGACTAAGTTGACAAAGCCCTTGGTACGCTCCAACTTAGTAGGCCCACAGGTCAGCCTCCGAAACGGTGCGCCCCAGATGTCAGGGGGAGGAATCATTTTTTGTGCGGCCGAAGCTAAGAATATCCGAAATTGAAGAAGAAGCACGACATCCGTTGGATAGACATCCAACAGCCACTGCTGCTAGAACCGTGTGTTGACTATAATAAGTTGGCAAAGCCTTGCATACGTGTCAACTTATTTTTTTTAGGGGACGTGTCACTTAGTAGGCCCACAAGTGTGTGGCAGAGAACTTATAGCCCATTTACGTTTTGTAAGAATGTAAAGCCCATTTTGGAATTCTAATGGAATTTACAATAGCCCATTTATAGTTTTTTAAAAGTACAGCCCATTTTCTAGCTAGGACAATGATTAATAATTTCAACCAACCGTTGAAGACAGAGTTCAATAAAATTTCCACATTTTGATGGGCTCTGAAATATTTTTATCCAGAAATTTCTAGTCAGATTAAATATAAATTTGTATTACGGAAAAATCTAACGAAACATTGCGCGTGCAACAATGAAAATTTAAGATTTTCAAAATCCATAAATAATATTTTATAAACTAATTTCGTGTTTGGTGCATTTTTTTATATTTACTGCCCAATTTTTATAATTACATCTCATTTATTATTTTTAAAGCCCATTTTCCTGTTAAGCCTAATGCATCCCTCCTAGGAAAGATTTGCAGCCCAGCGGGTATTCCTCAAAAAGACGTATAGCTAGGCTAGCCATTTTCATCTTGAAAAGATTAGTATCTGGGCTGGATATCTGGCCTGGGCTAGACGGGCCACAGCCCGCTCAGTTAATACCCTGCTCTCCTCAATACTGCTCGAGCTGCTTGGTCCCAGCTGTCGGCCGCACCTTGTGCAATTCTCTCGTTTATATTGACTACATAGGTTGACAATGGTGTGGGACCGTGATGTCAGGAAACCAGGAGAAAGCAAAAAAATATATAGTTGTACATAATAAGGAGGTACTTGCATACGTACGGCTATGGCCCTAGTGTGTCCCTAGTGTCATCCAGTCAAAATAAAGTCATCTCCTGAATCCTCATGTTCGTTGACGATGTTAACAATGCTCGGCACCACGGCGAGCGCAACAACTCGAAGGATAATGGAGAGGGCCTCGCTGGCCCTACGGATGGTCTGATACAGCGCCCGCTACTCATTCAGGAAGCCAGGATCATCGGACACCTATGAGCACCTTCGAGAAACTGAAACGGCATGAAACGGTAAGGCCGCGCTTGGGAGCTCTGGTTTATTTCAAACCTGTATTAACATACAAGTGTAATTTACTCGTCATCGAAAATAAGGCGTAAAATATAGGCGTAATGAAACCGAGGGCCCGAGGTCTGTAAGTAAAACCGGCGGGTTACGCGTGTAATTTGAGAGACCAGTGTATATTTTACGAGCACTGCTATATGGACGACATTACCAGACGATACATGCACGACGTGCGTATCATGCCATCCATGAGCAAGGCTGAAACAGCAGCTAACGGCTAGATTAGCAATCGTCCGAGTGTCGTTCCGCGTTTTTATCGTGTGTCAAGTACTTCCGATATTTTACTAGTCGAAATCGACCAACCAAGCGCCTTCGCCCGAGACCATCTGCTTTAATTTACAAGCGTCAGCTTTACAAGCGGTTTTGGTTGGAAAACAATGATCCAATCACGACCTAATATCATGAGTTGGTCGGAAGATCATATGGTTTCACGTCTAACCAACCCGACTTGTCGCATAGGCTATGAATGAAACAACAGACGATGAACTACTTAAGCACGGAAACAACAGAAGAGGATGATCTTCTTAACAAGCAAATCACTGGCATTAGATCGACATGCAAAACAATACAAAGCATTATCCTCAGGTGGCACGGTGAACAGCTCGTGATGCCGCATGCCACAACATTCCAAGCTCAACTTTGCAATCAAACACAAGGTCTGGCATTACATAGACAATATTCAGAACAAACTCTTAACACAGGAATATCTCAGCGGAGTAACTATGTACTTCTAAACTAAACACAGGAATAGGAAAAAACACTCGACGCTTCTGGCTAACATCAATGAGCAAATTTTTACAAGGTTTTCCAATTCCAAAATATTAAACTAACGTCTTCTTGCTAACATCAATGATTAAACTTTGACAAGCTTTTCCCATTCAAAATATGTAATGCCTATGATCGTGGAGTCATGTCGCTTCTTGCGAACATCAATGATTAAACTTTGACAAGCTTTTCCCATTCAAAATATGCAATGCCTATGATCGTGGAGTCCTGTCGCTTCTTGCTAACATCAATGATTAAACTTTGACAAGCTTTTCCCATTCAAAATATGTAATGCCTATGATCGTGGAGGCACTTCACGTGTTGTTAAATTGCCAATGGTATCTGCAGACTAGTCATGTCATCGGTGTCTAATAATACTCTGTAAAGCTTCTCGGTCATTCCTTCTGTAATGTAGTGCAAACAGTGAGTGCTTCTTTCTGTAAAGTGGAACGACCAACTGGACCCAGTAATGCAGCAGTTTGCCTTGGACACATTGGCTCCTTTTGTGCAGTTGAACTAAAATCGAAGTTGGAATAAAATCGAGCTTTAATTTTGATATCCATGTAAGCAACAAAAGGTATAAGGGAAACAATTACTGAGAAATAACGGTTGATGACTTGTACTCCCAGAAGAAAAACATCTACTGATCTACCTTATCTTAATGGGAAACAAAGCAGGAGAGTAGCAATTCTCAATCAGTGTGATTCATTCATATTAACTGAGACATTATCTTAACAATGCCTTGTTTCAAGATGTATAAAGAACGAAAAAGCAGAAAAGTATCATTCCTAAAACAATGCGACTGATTCATTTTAACAGAGACATTATCTTAACAATACCTTGGTTAAACATGTAGAAAGAACTACAAAGCAGGATAGTACCATTTGTAAAACAGTGTAAGTCTGTAACTGAATTTAATAACAGAGACATTATCTGAACAATACATTTCTTAAACATGTACTCCGGCCGATCCCTAACAGAAATGGTATTCCTGCCGATCCCTAACAAGTGTTTGCAGTTTTGAACTAAGATTCAGTAGTTAATTCGGAGGAAGGTTGGTACTGACCATTCAAGACCAAGATTTGAAACAACTCGTGAGGAAGATCTCACAGAGATCTCAACACATATATGGAAATCCGGTCTCATTTTGTGCAGTTCCACCAAAATTAAGCGAAGCAAAATGTTGCAATAGCAACAAGTTGAAAAGATATCCCTGTTTTAATAGAGGCAAAAAAGGAATCAATTACTGGCCAATAAAGGAGGATGAAACATGCGGCCACAAAAATGGTAATCCAGCCAATCCCTAACAAGTGTTGCAGTTTTGAAATATAGTTAATTCTGAGAGTGGCATCAATTACTGGCTTATAAAGGGGGTGATGCTGAATTTGTTGTAACAAAGCAACAAGCATCATGTCTGGGTTGGTCCCATTTTTGTTCACTACTTAATGGGAAAAGACAGCAATACAATAGCTTCAATTCAACATTTATTTAAAACAGTACCAATACAAGTAGCACAACATCTCAAAGCACACTACACAATCATGTGGATGAAGGCCTGTACTGACCTTTCATGAGACCAACAACGATAAAATACGAATCTGCCAACACAAATAGGAAATCCAATCTCGTTTTGTGCAGTTGCACTGAAATCAAGCAAAGTGTTTCGCGTAGCGAAGCAAAATGTCGCAATAGCAACAAGTTGAATAGATATCCCTATTTAAACAGAGGCAAAAAAGGAATCAATTACTGGCTAATAAAGGAGGATGAAACATGCGGCCACAAAAATGGTAATCCCGCCAATCCCTAACAAGTGTTGCAGTTTTGAAATAAAATTCAGTAGTTAATTCTGAGAGTGGCATCAATTACTTGCTTATAAAGGGGGTGATGCTGAATTTGTTGTAACAAAGCAACAAGCATCATGTCTGGGTTGGTCCCATTTTTGTTCACTACTTAATGGGAAAAGACAACAATACAATAGCTTCAATTCATCATTTATTTAAAACAGTACCAATACAAGTAGCACAGCATCTCAAAGCACACTGCACAATCATGTGGATGAAGGCCTGTACTGACCTTTCATGAGACGACCAAGATAAAATACGAATCTACCAACACGAATAGGAAATCCAATCAAGTTTTGTGCAGTTGCACTGAAATCAAGCAAAGTTGCCGGTGTGACATTTAAGTTTTCTATAGGAACAAGTTGAATAGATATCCCTGTTTTAAGAGGCAAAAAAGAAAACAATTACTGGCCAATAAAGGAGGATGAAATATGCGGCCACAAAAAGAAGCATCTACCTTATCTTGATGGAAAACAAAGTATAAGACAGTAGCATTTCTAAAACGGTTGCATTGATTCATATTAACAGAGAAATTCTCTTAAAACAGATCAATAGTTAATTCTGAGAGTGGCATCAATTACTGGCTTATAAAGGGGGTGATGCTGAATTTGTTGTAACAAAGCAACAAGCATCATGTCTGGGTTGGTCCCATTTTTGTTTACTACTTAATGGGAAAAGACACCAATACAATAGCTTCAATTCATCATTTATTTAAAACGGTTGCATTGATTCATATTAACAGAGACATTCTCTTGAAACAACATTCGTTAAAATGTAATTTACTTTTAACAGTGGCATTGCTTCAATTTACCGACGGCATTCTTAGATTAACAACAGCAAAATAGCTGCATGGGACATGCCAGCACCATGTGCGTTCACACGTATAAATGGGTGATGCAGAGTATGTAGCCAAGCAGCATATATGCGCTGGTCTCATATTTGTTCTCTTTGAAACTTCTTCCTATGTGATTGCATCAAATCTAGTCATGCACAAACTATCCGACCCCCAGTTTTTTTCCCTTTTCAACAAAGAGATCGGTTCCTTACAGATGTGTGTACTGGGTTACCCCCTTTTTCCCTTTTCGACCTACAAAGCGGCGGGATAGCCAGTCTATACTACTTTCCGCCCCTCCTTTCTTCATTGAACCACGTCCTAGATTCTTGCTCCAGCCCACTGCACCCTTCTTTCCTCTTTGAACCAAGACCTAGATTCGACTACAGATCGAAAAAGATCCACATGCAGCTAGAGCAACGACGGTTTCAAAGAAACTTATACCTTAGGGTCGTTGGGATGTGGCAAGGCGTGTGGCGGGAGGCCGGATCTGCCCACACTACGTACGACAGCGAGAAAGAAGGGGTCGGTGGCCCTCCCGCACAGGCGCTGGGTGAAAGAGAACAAGGGCGCGGATCTGCCCACACGACGGCAGCGAACAAGGGCGCGGAGGATCTTCGTCCGCGCCAGCGCCGGCTCCGAGAGGATGGTGCGCATCGGCTTCCTCCATCGCCAACGGCGACAACGTCAACGCTGCACCTCCTCACCTCCCGCAGCGGACGGGATTCGGCCGGATCTGTGACCACCGATGAGGAGAGAGACAGAGTAGACACTATCATCTTGTTTTGATATGGAGAGGGTGAGAGAGCGAGACGCGATAAACTCTATCAAACAAGAGGCTATAATGGAGTAAAAAAATCTCTCCATAGCAATGGTTTTAAATAGAATACGCGTGTTCCCGGAAAAAAGAAACGAAAACTGGCGGACAATTTTTTAAGGGTCTGTCTAGGACACATCTAGATGTGACATAGTTATGTCACATATAAGTTGATGTCCACTCTGTTTGTGGTCTTTTCCTAGTTTTTTTGTTTCTTGTTGCTACATTATATACTTGTGGGAGCTTAGATGTGATATTCTTAAATAACATCTAGATGTGAATTAGAAAAACTGATTTTCTAACGTACCAAGAAAGAAAACTCGATCAAAAACACGCCCCCGCTTCCAGGTCGCGAGAGTCGTCGCGCGCACACACATAGACATAGACATGCATATCTGTGTTTACGTAAAATTCCATTTCCATCTCCATCTCCAATCATATTTGTCCAACTGGCACATTATTTACGTTGTTAATTATATACGCAGCAATATTAACGTACATCATCTCTTGTTTGCGCACGTCTGGACCGCTGCCACGGCCAGTCCTGACCAACCCGAACCCTCTTCATCACCCGCGCGTGCTTCCCGCCCGAAACGGTCAGTGCCGCATTCATGCCCGGCCAGAGCGGACGCGACCTCTCACTGGTGCCGCCATTGAAGCGGCGCGCCGGCCGAGAGAGCGTCGTCCGCGTCGCTTTCGGGTGCATCCGGTTGCTCCGCGTTCAAAGGTCGCAATAGCCGGCTACAACATGCATGTAAAAAGTTATTGGGAGTCCGTGCTACAGCTAGCTGTCCTCCCCCAACTCGTCAATCTCTTCCAGTAGTGCTAGTACTCTATGGCACGATCCATCGACAAGCAGGCGGGAAAGTTATGGTATACTACTCGGTTTGCGGTGAGTGGCATGCCGAGCGACCGTGTGAGACACGAACACGACAGACGTGATTTAAACGTTGGTTTTGCTCGATGGCGCGATCCAACGAAACGAAACGAAACGTTGCTTTCTCTCCGTTTCTATTTTTTGTCCGGAAAAATGGAAACTTTTCCACTCCATTTTCATTCCTATTCCAAGGTTGCCCCGTTACAACATTCCATCAAATACAAAGGAAAACTAACACGCATGCTGATGCATCTCAATGATTCACAGATCATAGCCAATATTTACTTCACAACTAAATAAAAAAGTTGTGAGAGCGTGTACGAAAGAAAAACTACTGATGGGGTCACTACGACTTAAACCCTAAACCCTAAACATGATTTAATTTCCTGGCCAGGTAGAACATGTCGAAGGAAAAATGGTTGGCACCCTCGGATCATACGATGCTTTTGTGCAGTTCCACTAAAATCGACCTGAGCATCCCTGATGGCAAAGATATTGAAGAAGTGTGATTAGAATAATAGTACTGGCACTAGTTCATGAGACATAAACTCATCACAAGTAGAAGCCAGTAGAAGTAGAGAAAAATCGACATGGAGATGGAGCTACGACAGTGGAGCAAGCCGGCTCCAAAAGGAAGATGGACTACCTGGGACGTCGGGCTGTAGCTAGAAGGGCGGTTGGGACGCGGCATCGCCCATACCGCGGTGACCCCCGATTGGGATGCACCGACTATGGGTTTTCTCCCTCGCCGATGTCGACCACGTCTACGCAGAACATTGTTTCCTTCCCCCAGCTGCGGGATCAGGCCCGTCGTTCTATGCTTGTGAAGAGAGCAACCTAAGCAAGCAGGCTTGTAGCTTAGGCTCCTGCTGGTGCATATATAGTGGTTTTCTTTTTCTCTCCATATCAACCATTTTATATTGCGTACGTGTCATTCAAGAGTGAAATGATGGTTGCTTCTTCCGACTAACTTACTGTGTGATTTGACTGCTCCTTAGTGGCCCCTACACGTACTCCCCCTACGTGTATGCAACAGTCGCACGTACACATGGACGCAAAAACACGCGCGACGCCCTAATGCATGCATGTCCGAGCACACGACAGAACACACACGGTGACGCTCAAGTGTTCAACCTACACGTGCATGCACACACATGCTCAGTCAGGGTGAGCTAGTGACCGTATGAACACCGGAAAATATATATATTGAGCGCAATGAGCGTATTATGAAGTCCACTGACCGTATTTTTACATATATACAGTGACAGACAGTGTATTTATCTCGTTTGAAATTAAGCCATGTTAACCGGAGAGGAGGTAGCATGGACTAGCATTACTTTGTTGTGTCCCGTCAACTTGCCGAACGAGGAGAAGGTTGCAGGATGGGAGAAGCTTGCGCGCGGTGGCTCGCAGGACAAGGAGAAACTTTTGACTAATTCAAGCTCTCCCTCGCTCAAGCGGTTGACGTGCAACAGTTAATTCGGTGTCAGATTGCCAGAAGCATACTACACTATACTACTAGGAACCAGATGGAGGAGCGTCTGCACTCTTATTATAATTTTAAAATGTGATAAAGCAATCTTCAACACATTTGGTTCTCTTCGAGGGTTCTCGCATGTGATAATGGAAGTTGATTGCATGGAATACTCACCGCAATTCTCGCTTAATTCTGGCTCATATCCTGTTACAAATAGTAGCGCTCAGTAATATTTCCTCTTTTTTTGTTATTCAGCATGTAAACGGGTCAGCAAACCTTGCGGCGCATTTTCGTGCGAACCGTGCTTGCTGCACTTTGAATGTGATCGAGAGCTGGCTTGATGAAACACCTCGCTTCCTACTTCTTTGTTTGGCTTCCTAGTGACCAGTGTCTTGGTTGATCGTCCTAAGAATGCTTATATATGAATAAAGCTCTCTCATTTACCCGCAAAAAAGATTAAGCCATATTAACTGGAAAGGAGGGAGTATGGACTAGCACTACTTTTTGGTGTGTCCCGTCAACTCGCAGAATGAGGAGAAGCTTGCAGGACAAGGTGAAGCTCGCTTACACCTTTGACTAATGCAACCTACACTCGGTGGACATGCATCAGTCCATTCGGTGTCAGATTGTCAGAGGCATACACTGTAGTACCCAACATGTGGAGTACCATCATTGTTCGACTTCACGAAGGGGCGAAGAGCCAAGCGCAGTACTAGTACGCATACTTGGTTTTGCACCTTCATACTACTCCACCCTCCGTCACAGTTTACAGGGTGCGATTCATTATGATGCATTTCTCTCAATGCATTTCCACCACCAGAGAGACTTTAGACGCGTTTGGTTTAATGCTCAATTAATTAGGGTGTGGTAACCGCAATCAAGTCCATAATTTTCTCTCCATGTACTGTACTACTACGGAGTGCATGCATGTGTGTACCCGGGGTGGAAGCACTGCATGCATGTGTGTACGCATTATTCCCTCTAGTAATAGACCTCGTGCTATAACTACCAATGCTATTTTTCAGGTCGATCGCTAGTCGCCTTGGTCCCACAGATTTTTTTTCTTTTTTCTGAAGCGCGCTGTATAAACAGTGACGGATGGAGTAGTATGAGCGGATTCAAAGAAGAGCGTATTGATGGTTGCTTCTTCAGAGCAACTTACAGTGGGAAAGGTGGGGCTTATGATTTGACTGCTCATTACTCACTATTAATGCGGCGCAACGACCGGGCTGAGTCTCCCATGCGGTTGTGCACTACCCCCTCAGTTCTTAAATATACTCCGGAGTATTTGTCTTTCTAAAATATGTTGAAATCTTTGTTAAGATGAATAGAATATTTAGGAACGGAGGAAGTACACATACGAAGCAAAATGAGTGAATCTACACTCTAAAATATGCCCGTTTGAAATTTGTAAAAAGACAAATATTTAGGAACGAAGGAGTATAATTTCGTGCATGGCACATGGACCCGGATGATGAAGAGGCTTCTGGCAATGCTATCAAGCTTCCATCATTTGTTTACATAATTGACGTACTATACAAATAATTTTCCAGCGACATGAAATTGTACAATGGTGTGAGCTTTTAGCTTTTGTTTCGCGTGTCTTGCCATCGATGCTCTTTCGGAAACAATAAAAAACTAACTTCCTTGCTAATGCATGTCAATTATTAGCAGATCAGAGCTAATAATTACATCACAACTGAAGACACAGTTGTGAGAAGGTGTTAAATTAAAATTGATCCATGCTTTTATTGGCAGCAACGTCCCCCCAGCTCTGTCTAAATCAACAAGGCACGTTGGGGAAAAAGTAGCTGTCTGGAGCATGCAACATTCCGATCATTTTGTGCAGTTCCACTAGAATAGAGCTGAGCGTCCCTGTTCCAAAGATATCAAGTGTGATTACGATAATAGAGGACTGCTGATGAAACAATAAACACACAAATAGAAACCGGTCACCTTTGCGGTCTCTCTTAAGACTAACTAGTTGGAGAAGATTAGGCTCGGAGTTGGGTGAGGAGGATAGAGCGAAACCAATCTCCCTTTGTGCAGTCGCACTGAAATGTAGAGACGTTGCCTGTGTTACATTTTAGTAAACTGCACAAAACACTCTTAAGAAAAAAGTGATGCGTGCAGTTCACCAAAAGGTCGCAATAGCAATGAGGTGAAATGGATAGTCCTGTTTGCAAAAAAGAGGTAGAAAGGAAACAATTACTGGCCAATAACAGTTGATGACACATGCGACGACAAAAAAGAAGCATATTCCTTGTCCTAAGGGAAGATAACAACACGGTTGTGTTTGTCTAAAACGGTGTGAGGACGAGAATGCAATATGGAAAGTACGCCGGACGAGCTACGTTTTGGGCAAAGAACTATGGAAGATCCACATGCAGCGACGTGGGAAAATGGGCAGTGGAGCAAGGCCTGAGGGGATACCTGGAGGTCGTCAGGATGTAACTAGGTGAGCGGCGGCGGGCGGAATCTGCGAGCAGGTGGTGTAGGCCCTGCCGCGCCGGAGCTTGGTCAAAGAGAACGGCGTGTACCGCAAATCGGGCTGTGCTGCCTCGGTGCCGTCGAACGGAGAAACGATGCACTTCCTTCCTTTCCCCCGGCAGACGGGATGCGGTCGAATCAGTGACCAACGGTGGGAGAGAGAGAGGCCACCGCACTCCCTTTCCCCCGGCGGACGGGATGCGGCCGGATCTGTGACCAACGGTGAGAGAGAGAGGCCACTGCACTCCCTTTCCCCCGGCGGACGGGATGCGGCCGGATCAGTGAACAACGGTGAGAGAGAAAGAGAGAGAGAGAGAGAGAGAGAGAGAGAGAGAGAGAGAGGCCACCGGAGCCTTGTGTGAGATACTCTGAAGAGCGGACTACCTTTTCCTCCATAAAAATTGTTTTATATTCTGTGTACGTGCCATTGAGCGCTATAACTTTATTTAAAAATAATGCGGCAACGCGTCAAGTCGAACTTTGTTTCGTGCACGTGTGGTACACGACCTCCCTAGGTAAACAACCGCTACAGGCATTCAAATTAGCACGTGGGCTACCATTTCGTAAAGAAATGAGCTCCACCGTGTACCCGCGCGGGTGTGGCTGGGCACGAAGCGTGAGTACGTGCACAGTGCACCTATTCTCTTCTTGTATACGTACACCACCTACGTGGGGTTGTGTGAGAGAGATACAAACCTGGAGAGATATAGTGTGTGGGTTCTTGAGAGTT
>NC_041392.1:549798367-549815928 GCF_002162155.2 Triticum dicoccoides | reverse complement strand
GGGGTTAATCAAAAAATTTAACATATGCAATGCGTGTGAAATAGAGTCCTGGATATAACATATATATAGAGGGGGCGATCCACGAGAAGAGAGTGGAGGTATCATCGGCTTGAGGTGTCTATAGAATCGAAGAGAGGGATGATGTGTGTGTGTGTGTGCGCGCGTGCGATCGATAAAGAGTGCCATCGAATTTGTGTGTGCCCACGTCAAAGATATAGAGTGGCTGGCCTACTGGAATGTGAGATGGGACATGTGCAGTTTGTCTCTGTGGCATGGATACCTACCTGCAGCGCTCGACTATCAATGTGTGGTGGGGGAAGAGGGAGGCCCAATTAACTATAGAGGTACAATGGCTGGTATATGTGTGGAGGAGGAGAGAGGCCTACCTCATGTATTAAGGAGATAGATCTGCCTCATGTATTAAGGGAGATCGATCGGCATCCATGTATATGTGCAGGAGATGAATAAGGTTGGGAGAGAGACAGAGCTAGAGTGTTGGAGGGGATGGTAGTGGAGTTGCTTCTAACAAATGGTGGGATAGGCTTGCTAGAAAAACGGAGGGCACACTCGCAATATCAATAAGAGAGGAGATGGCTACTTGTTGTCTGTGCACGTGCATGTGAGAGACGGGTCAGGAGGCATGCACGAATGATGAGGGAGGACGATGTGGCTGTGGTAAGCAGACGTAACTACATAGGAAGATCAATCGCCCTTTGTAAGAGAAAGGAGAGACATAACTTGTGAGGTACGTCGATCGATGGGGGTTAGTTAAATTCGATCTAGGTATATGTTGGGAGATCGATCGGTATACATGCATGTGTGTGTTAGAAGCAAATGAGGCACGAGGAGAAGGATAGAGAGAGAGGGATGCATGTAGGAGGTGGTACGAGAGGCATACTATATCGAGGGGGAGGAGTGTATGAGTACGAGAACGATGAAAGGAGTGGTGGGAGTGAGGCATGGACGGTGACAAGAGAAGAGGGGAAGCTTGTGTTTGTGCTAGGCACACCTGGCTAGAGAGGCATATCGATCGATGTGTGCCGTAAAGAAGGAGCTGGGGGCCTACACACACCGTGGGTGAATGACCTAAAGTGAAAACACGAATTTGCATGATGGAGCTAGAGAATGTTGAGAGAGGGTGAGAGGGATGCGGGCGTGTGCATGCACAAGAGAAAGTTAGCACTAGCTACAAAGATAAGAGGGTTGTGTGGGTGTAAAAGACGAATAGAGATCATATATACTTCATTATAAAAAGCGAATTCGGATATTTGAAGAATTTATCATAGTGTTTAAAACCGACGGATGTGTGAATATATATATAACGGTGATAAACATGGTGTGGTTATGAACATGGCATACTACATTTAATATATTTTATCTCTACTCTTATAAAAACGGAGTTGTTGATGATGGTGTGCCTGCCATCCTGCATTATAGGCCGTCTGATTTATATCTGGCGGATAGCAAGGAAACTTTGATGGTTTAAGTTGGCAATAATCATGATTGTGGATTCTTATTGAAATAGAGAAACGAATTCAAATTTAGTTCGAATTGCAACGGTAGTATAGACATTTGGAATGCACTAAAATGTTGGTATGAGTAGGTTACATGCATTATACAGCAAGCGAAAAAATTTAATCGGACATAACATGGATTCATACTCCCTCCTTCCATCTACATAGGGCGCAATGAGATTTTTAAGACCGCCTTTGACTATTGACAAGATTAATAGTACATGACATGTACAATGTGAAAATTATATCATTGAAAAAACCTTTCACAGACGAATTTAACGGTGTGCTTTGTGTAAGTTGCATGTCACTCTAATATTTGGTCAAAGTTAGCATCAAAAAACGCATTAGGCCCTATATAGATGGAAGGAGGGAATAGCTTTGAATAGCATTTGTATAGTAAAACGGGGCAAGACTCTCTTTGTGTGGTGTGAATAGTTTTATTTTTTTTCGTTTTCTTTTTGGTTGAGGGAAGTGCAAATTGATTTGGTACGTACAAGTACAATATTACGACATGTTAGGCTTGTCCCTGAAATTCAACCCGCGTCTTGTTATATCCCGAAAATTCAGATATCGTGCTCCCAAAACTGGCGCCTTCATAACCCGCGCCTTGCTATCTCGAAATTACAACGCGCGCGAAAACTCCCTCCAGCTGCCAAATCCCGGCACGCGAAATCCCCCTTCTAACCCTGAGCCGAAAGCGCCGCTAGTTCAAATCGGTGGGGGGTACTTTTGTAACACACCCTACATTTTGGACAAGCGCGTTCCTAAGTCATGCTTCACCTCCTCCCATCACCCCCTTTTCGCCATTCAAAATCCCAGGCCGCCATAACCTCTCCGCTCCAGCCGCGAAACCCCACCCTCCTCCATCTGCCACGTCACCGCTGTCCAGCTAGAGCCTCTTCCCCGACGATGTCGTCCACCGCAATAGCTCGACGTCCCTCGTCCACCTCCCCGGATGATGATCTGTCGTCCATCTCACCGTCCCGCCGGTTCAGCCGCCCCGTCCTCCACCTCCAAGGAGCTGCTCCGACGATCGCCTCGTCTATCGCGGATGCTCCATCCCCACAGCGCCGCCTTAACCTGCTCCACCGGAACCGCAGCATCCTCACTGACTCCTCGGACGAAGCCGAGGCCTACTTGGCGCCACCAAAGAGGTTGTACACTCATCGCATCGCACCTTCTCCTTAACTCGACCTCCCGGCGCCGACGGTGCTCCATCCCGCACCCCCATGGAGCGGCTACCTTGAAGCCGGCGCCGCGGGCGACATCTCCACGGCAGCTCTCCCCCAGTGCGAGGCCCCTTCAGCGGCGGCGTCCATACCAGCCGGATCTGCTGCTGCTGCTCTGGCTCTCGCTCGATCGCTCGCTCGCCCAGCTGCTGCTGCTGCTCTCCCCCTCGCTCGTGCTGCTGCTTTGCTCCGATTAAGCCACACTTCAGTCGACTGAATCGACTTTTGGGTCAGTCGATTTTCAGGGGTTGGGGGGCTCGCCGGAGTTAAGGAAGAACCACCCGCAGCGGGAACGGGGGCTCACCGGAGAGGTACCCCACTATCTATCTTAGGGTTCAGGGTGGGGGCGGGGGGCCTAGAGGGCTGGCCGGGGCGGCGGTGGGAGTTGTTTTGGGGTGGCGAGGCGGCGCTGTGGCCGGCGGTTCGGCCGGTGGTGGCTGGCGGCTCAGGGGGGTGCAGGTTGAAGATGAACTGCAGGCCCTCCCTAAACTACATGTCAAGTGCCTCTCTGCTACCATTGCGTTCAGTCTCGACAGTAGCATTTAGATTCCACAGTAAATTTCAGTTTCGACAGTTAAGTTCAGAGTCAACAGTTTTTACCTCATCTGTTGTAGTCAGGTGGTTTTTGGTGATGTTAATTTTACATCCATTTTACATCATCTATTGGAGATGCTATTAGAATCCCACTTGAGATTGACGATGTATGTCTTGTGCTGCCTCAGCCTTGACGTCTTACGGCTCACCGGAGCTGCTCCAATGACAGAACGATCCATCACAACAAAGCAGTGCCCTGGACGTCGTCTACAGATTCCTCAGATCTTCCTCCACACCTCTGACAGCCACCTCTGCCTCAACTGCTTCAGCGACCAACCCAATGATGCTGAGATCGACACGGCTACGGCAAAGAGGTTGTACACTTGTTGCATCACTTATTACTATACATTCACGTCGATCCATTAGGGCTATTTTGATTCAACGGAAAAATATCGATCCACTGGTTGTTACCATCACTCTAAATTTCTGCATGCTCTCCTTACATAATCTCACCATATTTTTTTCGTATGCATGTCAGATATTGTACACAGTCATGCTGAACATGTAGAGAAAAAGAGAAGAGTTTTGCGCGGCAATATAATGTCATGCAGACATCGCTCCATGGTGGGTTCAATGGCAAACCCTCCCCACCCCTCTCCAGATTGTAATCCAGAGGAAGATATCTGTTCTGAGGCGGATTCGGATGCCACTGACACTCCTATTTACCCCCCAAGGTGTTTGCTCTATCTTGGCATGATGATGTTAGTCATATCATGCATATGTTGCCTTGCAGTGCCTACTTTTGACATCATATATGTCATCTGCTTAGTTTAGACATGTTCTGTAATGCCACCTGTTTAGTTTCTATATCATTTATGGGAATTATGCAGTCTCATGTCTTTTAGCCAGCCATAATATATGTGAAATGTGCAATGCCATCCTGTTTAACCAGGCATCATATATTTGAATGATATCTTGCCCTTCCTTTTCTTCATTACATTTCCATTTGTCGACAATGTTTGTACATTAAACTACTCTTTCTGTGAATCAGCCATTTGGGTGGGAGATGGAGAAATCTGGAGTGAAAACAAGGCCTTCAGAGCGGACAGTGCTACCTGTCGAAGCAGATCTCTTGTTGGGTCCCGATAGCTCCTTAGAGATGGATTCAGAGACAGATGACCAGTCATATTCCCCCACTGAGGTGTATGCTCTAACTTGGCACGGTTATACTGTTCATATCATGCATACAGTGTCTTGCATTGCATAGTTTAGACATCATATACACAATATTCAACACCATGTTCTTAGTTCAGACATCATATTGAATGCCCTCTGTTTAGCATATAAATCACATATGTGAATTAAATGATGCGATCTTGATTACTTAGATAACATGTAGGTGAATTATGTCATGCGATCCTGTTTAGTTATTCATCATATCTTTGAATTATGTTATGCTATGCTATCCAGTTTAGATAGACATCATATATGTGAAATTATGTCATGCTATCCGTTTTAGTTAAACAATATACATGTCAATTATTTCATGCCCTCTTTTTTCCACACTATCTATTGCATCTGTCTCTTATACAATGTCTGTACATTCAACTATGTTTCCTGTTTATCAGCCATTTGAATTGGAGCGGGTGATGCCAGTATCTAGCGGACTAAAAACACGGTCTTCAAATAAAATAGTGCTACCTCTTGGTGGAGATAGCACCCCGGCTGTACATGCACAAGAACCAGCCCTACCACACATAACCCAAACTCTCGCAGATTGTACCCCTACTACAATGGACAGAGAACCAGCTTCACCCAATGTAACCCCAACCCCAGCCGATACTAACCCAGTTCCTGTTGACACAGCACCATCTCCACCACAGAGCTCCCAAACAAGAGCAGTTAGTAAGGCAGCTCCAGTGCCCAAAGGGCCAGTACTATCACGGTGAACCCCAACTCCACCAGTTAGTACGCCTATTCCTGTGGAGGAAGCACAACCAGCTAGTCGTAGTTTAGCATCTATCGCATTTGATGTTGTTAAATCGTATGTACGTATCTTCCCATCTTGGAAATATTATACTGAAGATGAAGGAAAATGCTAGTTGCAGGTGTTTGTCCAGGAGTTATGTGTAAGTAATGTTATTCATGGCAATTACTTTGCTTCGTCCCATACATTCTACCTCCATGATGGTTATAATACAGCAAATTTTCCCATTTTTCTCTATAGAGAAGGACCGATTTGGAAACTCAGGATGAGGTAACCTGTGCTAATACCTCTGCTATCTTCAAGAATGCTTGGTGGCAGTATCGGAATTATCTGAAGAAAACGTACTTCACCGGCAAAGAAAATCATCAAATTCCCTTACGTTCTCCTGAGACACATTTACTGGACGATGACTGGGAACGCCTTGTTCTGTACTGGTCCCGAACCAAGAATATGGTAAGGTCTATGAGCTCATTTTCTATTTTTAAGTATTATATTCTTGCGTTTTACTGTACTCTGTTCACGTAGAACAAGTGCCTAAACCTGAAGAACAATTGGTCTAATTTAAGATTCCATTGCTACCATAGCATATAGATATATGTTTGTTTAATGCTTTTATTATGTACTAGTACTTGGCAATAGAAGACTTGGTAGTTTAATCCTGTCCACCTTACTAATGAACTGGTTCACCGAAATGAGTTTCATATAGTAGTACATGCTAAACTTGTTATGTGTCTGCTTGTTTCTTCTTTTAGAATGCTGACAGAATATTGGGGAAGAGTGCCTTATTAAGCAACGGTAAAGGAAGTAATGCAGATAAGGTTCAGGATAGTGACACATCCTGCCTTGGTTTATTGTTGGAGTTACTGGCCACTACCGCTTGCACAAGCTATTCAAACTCACTGTCTGAATCAGTTCGGTTTCTTGAGTCTCAACTACAAGCTGAAAGACATCGATCAGCTATGCTGCGACAAGAAGCGGAAGGACTGCGGAAGTCCCTGGAGCATTCAGATGCATACTTTTTGGTGCAACAGCAAGCGTTGGAGGATTTTAGCACCAAACAGGACAAAGCTAACCAGCTTGCTAAGCTTATTGCCAGCATGGTGGATACCCAGGAAAACGTTTCTTGAGCTCTTCTGAAGTTGTTTCAGTTATGCTCTTGTTTTGCTGCCGCGTTTATTTGCACTGATGGCCAATTTTGACGGCCAGTGTATATGATATGCTGCTTTGTTCCCTATATTTGCACTGGTGGCGAACTTTGATGCCCAGTGGATGTAATATGTGTAATAGCCGTGATAGCCTAGCGTTAGTTGTTTGCTTATTTATTTCCTTGTTGTCTTGTTTATTTGTTTGCTTGTAGTCATTGTAGTTCTTTTTCCGCGGTTAACTAGTGGCTGCAATAACCTATTTTTTAAAACTAGGCCACAATAACCATGGGCTAATATTTACTGTAGTGACACTGGGCCTCCTACGGGCGTAGAAACAGTGGGCCTTTTACGGGCCATAGAAATAGTAGGCCTTCTACGGGCCGTATCATCAATGGGCCTTATACGGGCCGTATGATCGACTGGCCAAACATGGGCCAATAACAGGCCGCATTATGGCCGTAAACGGTCTAGAGTTGGAATCGTCCGTTCATGGGCCGACCATAACGGGCCATCGTTAATAGGCCGTATTTGATGACGCTATGAAAACGGGTCAACGTATTAACGGACCACAAACGGGCCGACTGTAACCACGGGCTGAATTTGGCCCACAAGCAGAAAATGACAGTAACAGGCCGTAAGTAAACGAATGCTGGAAATGAGCCCAAGAATAAATGGGCTCTGAGAAGGCCGAAAGATAACATGGGCTGGAAACGTCCCAACAGAATAACGGGCCGTTAATGGGTATAAAGTGATACACTGTTCATTACGGGCCAGTTTCACCACGGGTCATTAATGGGTGTAAAGTGATACACTGTTTATTACGGTCCAGTTTCACCACGGGTCGTTAATAGGCCAAGAGTTACATAGGGCCTCATATGGGCCGAAAGACGTCATGGGCCATACATGGGCCAGAAGTGAAAACAGGCTGGAATCATATTGGATGGCCCAGATGATGCTACTGGGCCTAATTCGGATAGGGCGTAACGGGCCTTGGGTTAGCGGGTTGTAAATGGGTATGCGAACAGGCCGTTAACAGGCTTTTCATGGGCCGGCCCGCCAGCTTTTGACCAAGTCAAACAGGCCGGCCTTTTCACAGGAATGGGCCTCTGTTGGGCCGTGCCACGTGTTGACATATCATAGGCGCCCATCTGACCCACTGACGAGCTGACACGTGTTTCGTCCGGCTAATAAGAATTTTACACGTGGAAATTTCCCATTGGTCGGGGCTGTTAACGGGTTATCGGATCCAAAACCCGACCCAATAGCTTAACGGCGTTCCGTTACGGTGGATGCCACGTGTCGGTCACCCTTGACGAAAGCACTTCTGTGACGCGCGATTTATCATCATGGAAGTGGACACTTCCGTGATGATAATTTTGGTAATGTCATGGAACACTTCTACGACAGCACAGGTATGACTATCTTGATTCTGTCATAAATTTGTCATGGATGTACATGCATGACAAAAAAACGACCTACTGTGACAAACACGTATCATCACGAAAGTGTATTTTTTTGTAGTGAGATAAGGCTAAGGCTGCTGGCCATATTCAGGGGATCACTCCCCACCTGGCTGGCGGCTCCAGGATCTCCCTCCTCCAGTATGCCGACGACACCATTATCATGGTCAAAGGCTCGGAGTCGGATATCGCCAACCTTAAGTTCCTCCTCCTCTGCTTCCAACAAATGTATGGCCTTAAGATAAACTTCGACAAGAGTGATGTGATGGTGATGGGCTACTCTCGGGCCGAGTCGCTTGCCATTGCCAACCGGCTTAACTGCCGCCTCGGCGCCTTTCCCACAACTTACCTGGGAACGCCCATTAGCGACTCTCGGCTCACCGTCGCGGACCTGCGCCCGACCGTGACCAAACTCCAAACGCGCATCGAACCTTGGCAGGGTAGATGGTTGTCAAAGGCGGCTCAGGCCATTCTCATTAACTCATCCCTCTCCAGCCTCCTCCTGTTTCTCATGAGCTTCTACAGCCTCCACGAGACCCTGCACCATGAGATCGCCAAAATTCAGTCCCGCTTTTACTGGGCCGGCGACAACAATAAGCAGAAATACCATATGGTTAGCTGGCCTGACATCTGCAAGCCTAGGGATCAAGGAGGCCTCGCGGTCATGTGCTCCAAACGCATGGATATCGCCCTCCTATCCCGTTGGCTCTGGCGGATCTCGCAGGGCCAGGGGGGTCTCTGGCTTGACATCATTCGGAACAAATATCTGCAAGGCCAACCCCTCGCCTTTTGTCAGAGATCTGGTGGCTCTCAGTTCTGGCAGTCGGTCGTCCAGCTGCTCCCGGTCCTTCGCATCGGGACATCCATCTAGGTGGGCTCCGGATCGATGACACTGTTCTGGTTTGACAGATGGGCTGGAGACTCCCCCTTCGCCGCGCGCTTCCCCGACCTCTTCTCCATCGCAGTAGAACCCTTGATCTCTGTTGAGAGGGCCCTTATTGACCTAGGGCGCCTTGCTTTTCGGAGGCCCTTTGGCCCCCCGGAATCCGCCGCCTGGCGCGAGTTGCTGGACTGCGTTGCTCTTCATGAGCCTGTGGTGGATAGTAGCCTTGACCGGGTGAGATGGCGTCTCGAACCTTCGGGACAATTCTCCACCAAGTCTCTGTACCATGCCATCGCTCCCTCCTCCACCCCTCCCCCCCTTGTGACGGTGTGGTCCATCCGCCTGCCCCTGAAAATCCGGATCTTCATGTGGCAGTGGATTCGCGGTCGACTCCCGTCTGGCGTTGAGGCCCGCAAGCGCAATGGCCCGGGCTCCGGCCTCTGCCCACTTTGTGGCGTTCCCGAGGACTCGAATAACATCTTCTTCTCCTGCGTATCCGCGCAATTCGTGTGGAGTTGCTTCCGTGGCGTGGTGGGTGGAAATTGGTGTCACACCAACTTCCCTGACCTATATGACGAGCTCCAATCCTCCCCCTTGTCTTCTCGCCACATTAGGTGGCTTGAGATTGGTGTCCTCGCTTGGACCCTCTGGACGGTCCGCAATAAGCCTGTGATCCAGCGTGTTCCCCTTCGACGGGCTACTGACGTTATCTTCAAACTGTCTGCTTTCTTGCAGCTTTGGTGGCCGCTTAGCCGCCCCAAGGACCGCGACGCCATCTCAGCCTTCATCGTTGACCTTCGCTCGATGGTTGTCCGCCTGTCTCCGCCGCCCCCGCCGCCACCGCCGAAACCTGACTAGTTGTTGGGCTCCCCAGCTCTTTTCTTTTAGTTTTTTTTGGGCTTGTTGAGCTGTGTCCTCAGCAGAACCTTCTTCTTGTTTGTGAGACTTGGGTGCGTGTGGACTAGTCCTTGTATTTGTGCTCTGTGGCGGTTTGCTTTATTTATAAAGCGGGGTGAAAGCCTTTTTCGGTAAACATGACTTGATATATCCGTATTTAGACAAATCTAAGACAAGAATTTTAGGACGGAGTGACTATATGGTTATATCACATTCAATTACCGATGTATCACGCTCTTCTCTTAGGCCTCTTTTGATTTGAAAGAGTTCTGTAGGATAGGATTTTTATAGGGAAAAATCCTTTAGAGTCCTTCGGTTTATTTGTAGGAATATAATTATATTCATATGGAGGAATTCTTTCTATCCTAAATGAAAAAAGATGACCTGATGTAATAGTCCTACTTCTTCGTCTGGTAGTTGCAAAAAGAGATGTTTAAAAAGTTTGCTCGGGCCCTGTGTGGCTGATCCTATTTGCTATAGTTTTTCTTCTGAACCTGCTACTCTGGCTAGATCCGAGAGCTTTGAAATGTTGGGCTGGGTGCTTTGCCCCGTTTTTAATAAAAATAAGATGGGGAAAACCCTTTTTCATCAAATAAAAAATTTCTTCCTATCCCTCACATTTTATAGAAAAATAAATATTAGCCTAGACTCGATAGAAAATATACTATGGTGTGAACCAGAGCATATCTCTCTTACTATTTCTATTCATAGAATTTGAAATACTTGACATCTCATTTCCTATCCTATAAACCAAAGAAGGCCTTAGTATATGTTTTTTTAGAAAACATTCTTATATGTTCATGGCCTGATATACGTTTTGAGCATTGTCACAGTATTTTCGCTGCATAACCCGAACGGCTGCCCGCCAATCCCCGATCCAGGTCACGGATAGCCGCAGTACGCAGAGCACACGAGATCCCGAAAGCATCTGCGACGGCCCTTGGATGAGCTGGATGGTTTTTTAGGCTACGTGCCCATAGCTGGTTTTCTGCCTACAAGTGGGATTTTCCCGTTAATTTATCGTTCTAGTACTAGTGTAATTTTTTTTGCGGGTTAGTACTAGTGTAATTCCTCTGAATAAATTATACTGTTAACCGTGGTCATTCAGTAGGTGGGAAAACAGGCATGTCCCACTTTTGTATTGAGAAAAGACATGTGTATCATTTGTTTGCGCATTAATCCTGCATTTACTCCTAAATTTCACATCTCAAATTGTATCAGTTGTATCAGAGTTCATTAGACAAAACACACCCTTTTTCTTCACGTGTAGACAAAACATACCCTTGATTGGGCCTCAAATGGCAGTCATGTTCATTCGGAACTCGTGAGTGCAAAACGCAGAAATTGAAAATCGCCTTTGCACCAACTAAACATAAATACATATCACAAAAGTTAAGTACCGGATGCAATCAAAAGAACGAGAAACATGGCCTATAAATGATGTTCTGGCTAGAATAGAATAGACCTAACAACAGCTAATCCCGCCTTCCACTCAGTAAGACACTCAGTTACTGGTCCGGTTACACCATCGTAATTATCGTCTGAGCAAGCGCCTCAAGTAAAGATAGACATGAATGCAAAAGTGTAATCCAAGTCAAGCACCAGAGATGCACGAGGGTAATTCATCATGTTCAAATAAACAAACTTAAGGATGAGAGTTGCTACCACCAATTGCAAAGTGACGGTGATTTTGTAAGAAAAACCTGCAAGGGTGCAAAAGCAAAAGAATTCGAGGCAACGACCAGTAGGTACATTTGCTTCCTGGGCCCAGTGGAGTTGTACTTCGCACAATATGGGTGTCCAGGGCAACTCGGCATACCCCTGATGGTTGAAATTCGTATACAACAAATTTAGGCTTCGTTCGGTTTGCAGGAATTATGCAGGAAATTATGCAGGTTCATTTTCCTTCGGAAAAACAAACTGTGATGCGTTCGGTTCAAAGGATGACTGGTCGCTCGTTACATAGGAAAGTGAACCTGGCCTGTACATTTCACGGGAATTAGAAAATCCAGTGGAACCCAATGTTTGGGTGGAAGCGCGATGCAGGTGTCAGCTAGCCGAATAAAAAAATCCTTACATGCATGCGAATCAAGCGAGACGCACCGTAGGTCGCATGTCCGGGTGAATAAAAAAATATATTATTCCTGTTGCAGGAAGGCTGCATGCACTAGCGTTAATCCTTCTTTCCTTTGCTTCTACTGCTTCGCGCCGAACACCGGAAAATTCTGCATCCGCTGCTTCACATTCCAAAGTTTCCACTAGTCAAGCAAATCATGTTCCTGCAAAGTTATCTATTCCATTGTTTTCAATCCCTGCAGTCCGAACGGGCCCTTAGGTGGAAGACATGTTGGAGGCTTGGAGCAGCTTTAGCAGATTGCAATACTCAAACGACTTAATCTGATATCCCTAGGGAAAGCTGCTCCCTCCAAAAACTTGTTGCATGATCTATGGCCCAGCTATCTTACTCCCTCCGTTCGGAATTACTTGTCGCAGAAATGGATGTATCTAGACATATTTTAGTTCTAGATACATCCATTTCCGAGACAAGTAAGTCCGAACGGAGGGAGTATCTGTGAAGGGCCTTACAGCTTGCTCAGGGTAAGTGACTCATCAGGTTTGAAGCATTCATTATATACCACTATTAGCAGACATCAGTTGTTCTATATGGTAGCATGGACGCGGAAGCCAATTTCATAACCAGATCCATCTCCATAAGATGGCATCAACACCCCGTTTTGACCATCACGTAAAATCTCCTTTTCCCTTTTTACCAGTAAAAACTAACGTGATAGCTTTTTGGTGAACCTGTCATATTCTACGCTACCTCATTCCTACAGTTTAGATTTCTCACCGACTCTCAGTCTATTTTGTGCTGATGATGGGCTTAACTTGCATTCATTACAATGCTCGCGGACTAGGGTACTAATCAAGCAGCAGGACATCACGTAGGAAAACAGGGAGAGCAAGAAGTAGGACACAACTTAAGCTTCTCAAGGACATTATTCAGGCTTTCGGCTTAATATAAAGACAAGGGTTTCCTCCCTATGTAACACAAATCCTACCATACAAAGGGTTGAAGGCACTACTTGGTAGTAAAGATAGTTGCCTAGACATAAATCTGAATATCTGATGACTCATATGACAGCTCAAATATAAAGGGGCAGCCCCAGTGCATGTAGCTCCCGCTTGCGCAGGGTCTGGGGAAGGGTCCGACCACTTTGGGTCTATTGTACGCAGCCTTTCCCTACATTTCTGTAAGAGGCTGTTTCCAGGACTTGAACCCGTGACCTCATGGTCACAAGGCAGCAGCTTTACCACTGCGCTAAGGCTCCCCTTCCCCAGCTCAAATATGTTGATTTTTTTTTTATCGCATAAACCAGAATGTGAAAAGAACTTGACATGTTGTAACTTGTAACACCTATTAAAACTGTTCCTTTTTTACACCTAAACTGTTGAGTCTAACATCTTTAAACTAAACATGAGCATAGAATGCACGCAGCGAACATGATAGGGAACATGCTAGTCAACAAAATAAAACACATAATGTCTGCAAAATCTAGATCAACATTATGTATGAAGGGCAATTCAGGCACATTAAACTTACAAGACAAGTGGAAGTGTTGACTTCCTCAAATAATCTAGAATACCTCTTATAAGTTTATCTTGGAACAAGATGCACCCATTCCCAGTGTCTAGTCACTGCTCCATGTAATATGCAAGGATGCAATTTCCCGGCAGCTGTCAACTATGATCGCATCAGGGTGAAGCTTTCAAGTAGTATCCACCAACAAAACTGCTGTCAGAACTCAGAACTGCTTCCTTTTGCTCCTAAACAAACTATCCCTCTTAGAATACACAAAAAAGAAACCAAAAACAAAGACTCCAGACAAGGAAACTGATAGCCATGGGAATGGTGGGTCTTTGAAGCAAACCAGTGAGGCATCCAGCTCCTGAGAAGCCTGATACACCAACATGTAAATGGCATACATATCATGATCTGAAGATCTCAAAAGGTACATTGCCTTGTTGTAATCCAGGCGGGACATGGCTGACACCACCTTCTCCAACTTATAAGTGAGCAGATTCCACCTTTGAATGAACTCAACATGCCTTTTCTTTCTAAGGAGTATATTTTCCCCACCATGGGCAGCCAGTGACTCCAGAACCTCAACTGTACTAGTGATTGTGTAGTTGAGGGTGGTAAGAAGAACATTCCTACGGGCTGCATCTTTCTGCACAAAAGACAGTGATTTGGTCTCTGAGAACGGCCCAAATGGTGTATGTCCAGTGCTCCAAGTGTAATCAACGACCGTGGCATTGTGCTCAGGGCTCCATGACTGGTGTGTTGGTGAGACGCCAAACATGGTCTGCAGAACTGAGCCGATGATCGGACGGTCGAGATTTCTAGTCATTGTAATTACATGTCGACCATTACAGCTGTAGTCACTGACCGTTTGCGAGCTCCTTGTCCTCACAGCAACCACCATATCACGGAAAGCCACCGCTTGGTGGTACCTATCTAACAACAGAAGCTTATCGAAATCCAAATCAAAAACATAAACTGGCACAACCTTGTCATGCTCATCATCATCATGAATCCCAGCCACACGATGCAACTCATCCGACGAGTCTGACAGCACCTGCCTCATCCGCTTGGAGTCCAAGTACTCACTCACTATCATCGTGTAATTCTCAAACAAGAACCTGGATGTAAATGAGTGTGTTGAGCGGGCAATTGCAAATGAGCAAATTGAGCACTCAGAGTACTTGACACTGTGCGAATCAAACTTCAAGCTCTGGCCATCGAAGGGCAGATCTCCATCCCGAATCGACTGTTCAATTGCACTCCAATCGAGTCCAACAGGATCTTTCTCTTCACCATGGATGTGAACAAAACGAATAAGCAAAGAGCTCTCAAAATGCACTGGGATTCTGAGCGAAGGCACTAGCAACGACTTGTAAGCACTGAGAACCAGTGAGGCCAGATCCGCAAGGAGCGCCTTGTCCGACTTGGGGCGGCCGTGGAGAGCAGCAAGAGGATGAAACTCACCACGAGGGAGGACGCCTTCGCCGGAGAGCGCCGGCCCGTAGTCCACCGGGCCTGCACCGAGGTCGATCCAGATGTAGCGCTCCTTGCCGGTCCAGAGAGGGGCGAGGCAGCGGGAGAAGGCAGGCGAATGGCCATCGGCAGAGGAGGAGGCCGCGGTGTAGGCGTACGGACGCGGCTGCGGGCCGAGGTCGAGCAAGTAGATGTAGACGGCCGGGGAGGACGCCGAGCCGGCGTGCGCTCGGTAGTCCTCGGCGATGATATCGTCGACGATTTTGTAAGGCACGGAGGAGAGGGCGTTGGAGTGGAAGGGCGCGGGGGCTGCATTGAGGTGGGCTTGGACGGCGGTCGCGGCGCGGGTCACGAGGTCGGAGGACGCGGCGGGGGCGGCGACATCGAGGTGGATGCTGTGGGAGAGCGCGAGGCGGTGCGGGGGGCGGCTGGAGAGGAAATGGGAGGAGGACACGGCGGATGAGACAAAGGAAGGGAGGAGGCCGGCGGAGGTGGGCGGGAAGGAGGAGCCGGCGAGGCGGACGTTGACGGGGACGGCGGCGGAGAGGGAGAGGAGGCGAGACGGGAGGATCGGGGACGGGGCGGAGAGCGCGCGGCGCAGGCCGGCGGGGAGAGAGGCGAAGGTGTCGTTGGCGGCGGAGGGGTCGCGCGCGGCGGCCGACGCGAGGAAGGCGTCGAGGCCGGCGAACGCGGCCGCGCTGGCGGCGGGGGCAATCGGAAGGAGGATGAGGGGGAGGAGGAGGAAGGGTAGGGTTTGGGGTGGGGATTCGGCCATGGTGGCGGCCGGCGAGCGAAGACGGGACAGAGGTGCTGGGTTCAGTCCAGGGCTAGATCGATCTGAGATGGGGAAGGAGACTGAGACGATGCACGCTAGCGAGGATCTTCTGCCGCAAGGATGTGTGTAGTCCCGTGTGTGTCTCGACTGCTGATTGACTATATCTGGTTGTGAGTGTGCTATTTTTCTCTGTATAAGTCTTTTATAGAGATAGCAAACATGCCCGTGTGTTGTGATGGAAGAAAACAGCCCTCACACGCCATTATTCACTGAGCATGGTTAAAGATCTCACCCTCATGACCATAACATAATAAATATAACTAATACCTTATTCTCAGGTCCACATCCTCCATTTTAGTATAACACAAGACACATGTTTCTTCTTGTCGTCTTTGTCGTCCTCATTGCCGGTGGTCGTGCTACCAATTGTCACTAATCTAGGTTGGCCAGGTCCAATAGCTGGATTGTTGAGTCGCCTTTGTGTCCGGCGAAGATCAAGAGCGTTGACCAAAATTTTTCTTTATCATCTGGGTAATATAATAGGGAAAAGCACGGCACATTATATATGTCCGTGTCATCATGTAAATTGAGTAGTTTATGTCAGATAGACCATGAAACCTTAGTTGGACTTTTCATGCATTTTGATGGGAGTCACTGGGCCGAGTGGTCGTACATAAAGAGGCGACAGACAAAAAGATTCCTTCCATATCCCTAATTTAATAAATTGAACTAAAACCATGCATTAGGTGGGCACATTTAAAAATTCCGCCAAGTTTTATTAATAGGTATAGATTAAAACAATTTAGCTACAGTACCTCCCAATTTTAAAGAAAACATGTTTTAAAAAATGTTTGCCTTTTCAAATTGAAAATTCAAAAATATTTGTGTTTTTCAAATGTTTGCAAAAGCAAAAATAATCACAACAGTATCTCCTAGTTTTTTTAAAAAATGTTTTAAAAAATACTCAGGTTTTTAAAAATAATTAAAAGGGAAATATTGTTGTTTTTTAAAAAATCAAGTTTGAAATTTGTACTAACAACTTTGCAAAAAAGCGTTCTAAAATATATTCACTTTTTCAAAAAAAAATCTTTTCATCTCAGTATCTGCCGCGACTGCGTGCTCATTTTTATTCAGCTACGGGATGGATAGGCAATCGTTGAAGAGAGGGTGGTGCACAAAGGACTTCCGCCGGGATTTTCGATGTAAGAGCACACATGATGTTTTTTGTATGACCGTATGACTTCAATGTGACATTATAGATTAGATCGTCAGTATGTATATAGTGACAACACATATCTCCCAGTAAATTAACCATCGTACTGATGATAAAAAAGCCATACACACAACCCTTATGTTGAGTTACTGATATCACACAGGAAAAATGTCGTATACTTCACCTAGTGTTCAAGCATGTTGTGTGTGTTCTCACTATGAAGTCCTTATTGTTGGGAACGTAGTAATTTCAAAAAATTTCCTACGCACACGCAAGATCATGCTGATGTATAGCAACGAGAGGGGAGAGTATTGTCTACGTACCCTCGTAGACCGGCAACGGAAGTGTTGACACAACGTAGAGGAAGTAGTCGTACGTCTTCCCGATCCGACCGATCCAAGTACCGAACATACGACATCTCTGAGTTCTGCACACGTTCAGCTTGATGACGATCCCCGGACTCCGATCCAGCAAAGTGTCGGGGAAGAGTTCCGTCAGCACGACGGTGTGGTGACGATCTTGATGTTCTACCGTCGCAGGGCTTCGCCTAAGCACCGCTACAATATTATCGAGGAGTATGGTGGAAGGGGGCACCGCACACGGCTAAGAAAACGATCACGAGGATCAACTTGTGTGTCTAGAGGTGCCCCCTGCCCCCGTATATAAAGGAGCAAGGGGGGAGGCCGGCCGGCCCTAGGGCGCGCCAAGGAGGAGGAGTCCTCCTCCTAGTAGGAGTAGGACTCCCCTCTTTCCTACTCCTACTAGGAGGGGAAAGGAAGGGGGAGAGGGAGAAGGAAAGGGGGGCGCCGCCCCCCCTCTCCTAATCCAATTCGGGAGGGGGCGCGCGGCCCACCCTGGCCGCCCC
>NC_041392.1:549646524-549798122 GCF_002162155.2 Triticum dicoccoides | reverse complement strand
GTAACCCTCCAGCACTCCGGTTTTCTCCGAAATCACCCGAAACACTTCCGGTGTCCGAATATAGCTGTCCAATATATCAATCTTTATGTCTCGACCATTTTGAGACTCCTTGTCATGTCCGTGATCACATCCGGGACTCCGAACAAACTTCGGTACATCAAAATATATAAACTCATAATGAAACTGTCATCGTAACGTTAAGCGTGCGGACCCTACGGGTTCGAGAACAATGTAGACATGACCGAGACATGTCTCCGGTCAATAATCAATAGCGGAACCTGGATGCTCATATTGGCTCCCACATATTCTACGAAGATCTTTATCGGTCAGACCGCATAACAACATACTTTGTTCCCTTTGTCATCGGTATGTTACTTGCCCGAGATTCGATCGTCGGTATCTCAATACCTAGTTCAATCTCGTTACCGGCAAGTCTCTCTACTCGTTTCGTAATACATCATCTCGCAACTAACTCATTAGTTGCAATGCTTGCAAGGCTTATGTGATGTGCATTATCGAGAGGGCCCAGAGATACCTCTCCGACAATCGGAGTGACAAATCCTAATCTCGAAATACGCCAACCCAACATGTACCTTTGGAGACACCTGTAGAGCTCCTTTATAATCACCCAGTTACGTTGTGACGTTTGGTAGCACACAAAGTGTTCCTCCAGCAAACGGGAGTTGCATAATTTCATAGTCATAGGAACATGTATAAGTCATGAAGAAAGCAATAGCAACATACTAAACGATCGGGTGCTAAGCTAATGGAATGGGTCATGTCAATCACATCATTCTCCTAATGATGTGATCCCGTTAATCAAATGACAACACATGTCTATGGTTAGGAAACATAACCATCTTTGATTAACGAGCTAGTCAAGTAGAGGCACACTAGTGACGTTTAGTTTGTCTATGTATTCACACAAATATTATGTTTCCGGATAATACAATTCTAGCATGAATAATAAACATTTATCATGATATAAGGAAATAAAATAATAACTTTATTATTGCCTCTAGGGCATATTTCCTTCACTTATCGCATAGATGTATAACTTCATGTGTTGTCACGATATATGCAAGATTTCTCCATCACAGTTCAATCTTTGCTTAGTGTGTTGTGCATCAATTCTTGGTTCTTTTGTTCTGGTTGCATATTTTTGTCTTTTTGCCTTTCCCATGAACACTTTTTTATCTTCTGTGTTAGCTCTATGTTTGCATTTTTTTCGTGTGATTTTTTTGCAACCATGTCAAATGTTTAGTTCTTTTGCTTAGTTGATAGGCTTCACATCACCTTTTTAGTTTTTCCTATTTTTCTTCATTGGTCATTCATACATACCGCTCTGTATCTCTTTTTCTTCTTTGTTCTTTGCCATCCATGACTCGAGATTGCCATCCAAATTGCTTTCCGGCATGAGAGTTTGGATAATATATGAATCTGTTGTTGATTAAAAAACTGATAGAAAATTTGAATCATAAATAGAGAATATTTAGCAACTTATAAATAAATCTAATTAAGATGGACATACGCATGAGAATATATGTGTTGTTTGCATGCTAGAGTGTCATGTCAATTTAGATAGGAGAAAATTGATATTAAAATAAGAACATTACTATATACAACATGTTTTTCGTATATATTTATAGATTAGTATGCCGATGCCTATTGACAAAGCATACCACACCGGCATATTAACCATTGCACGGGCACCAGACAATAAAAATGCCATATATGCAATACTTCAAAAGTAATTTTACATGAATGCAATTGTTTTTGTTTGTCCATAGTATCAATGTTTGGGTCAAAAGGATGTATAAGTTGGTTGCCTTGTTTCTCTATACCACCTTTAACATGACCATCTTCAAGGACATCAAGCATGTCATCTTCTTTCTGATCCGGAACAACAACCTTATTGAGAACAATTAAAGACTCTGTGGCCATGACATGTAATTGCCTATCAAAAAAATGTAGAACTAAACCCGCAATCGTGTGCATGTAGATTCGGAGAAGAAGAAAAGATGCATGCACGGCCAAGCGATTTTGATGGTAAAGGAGCGTGTCCTTCCTAGTTAGTTCTTCTTTCTTTAATCTACGTAGTTATTTATCAAATCTAGCTAATCTGTATTCGGTGAGTGTTCCCGTGTCTAACACACTTGGGTGTCCGTTGCAGACAACTTATACAGCTGTGTAGCTCAAGAAGAAAAGACAACTAAATGTGTCATCCCACATGCACCGCTGTCTATCTCTCCAACCTCATCTTCTCAGCCGCCCTCATCCCCATCTCTCCCCACGTGTTCTTCTCCCCCACACTCCTGATTCCCTTTCTCTCTTCTATCCCCTTCTCTCTGTCCAACGAGGAACAACACTCCAGTCCCTCTCAATGGCCGTCGGTGCTTCAAGGCTTCCCCGTAGAGCTCTCGATCCAGGAGGCCACCACTCAGCCCCTCGACCGCCTCCTCCTTCCTCTTTGTCCTCGCGCATGCCGCCCCACCGGAGCTCCAGTGCCTCCCCACAACACCTCCTTTCTCCTTCTTCCTCTCTTCCTCCCCCTACATCTCAGTCCTTTCATTTTCCCTTGGTCATGAGCAGAGGAAGCATGCAGGGGGCCTCACCGCTGCCGCCACCACGGCCGTCGCACCGCCGCCGCCTCCGAGTTTGCCGGCCGTTGGCGAACATCTCCTCTGCGACCGGCGCCGCGACCCTCTGCCTCGCCTCCATCATACGTAAGGATGATGACGACCGCGCCGACATCGATCCATTGCGGTTCGTCCCTCGCCTCGCTCGTGTGGGGCGCACCTGCGCGTGGACCGCCGGTCAGGCAAGCCGCCCCTCGTTGGCGGGAGCGCCAGTGCCGCTTGCCTGAAGCATCTGATGGCGGCCCAGACGTTGCTTCGACGGCGACCAGGACTCCTCTTTGCGTTCGTTTTGTTACCCATTTGCATCTCTGCCATCTGAGTCAATTGTAAATTGATAACCCACAAGTATAGGGGATCTATCGTAGTCCTTTCGATAAGTAAGAGTGTCGAACCCAACGAGGAGCAGAAGGAAATGATGAGCGGTTTTCAGCAAGGTATTCTCTGCAAGCACTGAAACTATAGATAATAGATAGTTTTGTGATAAGATAATTTGTAACGAGCAAGAAGTAACAAAAGTAAATAAAGTGCAACAAGGTGGCTCAATCCTTTTTGTAGCAAAGGACAAGCCTGGAGAAACTCTTATATAGAAGAAAGCGCTCCCGAGGACACATGGGAATTATCGTCAAGCTAGTTTTCATCATGTTCATATGATTCGCGTTCGGTACTTTGATAATTTGATATGTGGGTGGACCGGTGCTTGGGTGCTGTCCTTACTTGGACAAGCATCCCACTTATGATTAACTCCTATTGCAAGCATCCGCAACTACAAAAGAAGTATTAAGGTAAACCTAACCATAGCATGAAACATATGGATCCAAATCAGCCCCTTACGAAGCAACGCATAAACTAGGGTTTAAGATTCTGTCAATCTAGCAACCCATCATCTACTTATTACTTCCCAATGCCTTCCTCTAGGCCCAAATAATAGTGAAGTGTCATGTAGTCGACGTTCAGATAACACCACTAGAGGAGAGACAACATACATCTTATCAAAATATCGAACGAATACCAAATTCACATGAGTACTAATAGCAAGACTTCTCCCATGTCCTTAGGAACAAACGTAACTACTCACAAAGCATATTCATGTTCATAATCAGAGGGGTATTAATATGCATATAGGATCTGAACATATGATCTTCCACCAAATAAACTGACTAGCATCAACTACAAGGAGTAATCAACACTACTAGCAACCTACAGGTACCAATCCAGACTTAGAGACAAGAATTGGATACAAGAGATGAACTAGGGTTTGAGAGGAGATGGTGCTGGTGAATATGTTGATGGAGATTGGCCCCCTCCTGATGAGAGGAGCGTTGGTGATGACGATGGCGATGATTTCCCCCTCCCGGAGGGAAGTGTCCCCGGCAGAACAGCTCCGCCGTAGCCCTAGATTGGTTCCGCCAAGGTTCCGCCTCGTGGCGGCGGAGTCTCGTCCCGAAAGCTTGCTTATGATTTTTTTTCTCGGACGAAAGACTTCATATAGCAGAAGATGGGCATCAGAGGGCCACCAGGGGGCCCACGAGGCAGGGGGCGCGCCCAGGGGGTAGGGCGCCCCCCCACCCTCGTGGCCCCCTCTGGTACTTCTTGCACTCAGTATTTTTTATATATTCTAAAAATAGCTTCCGTGAAGTTTCAGGACTTTTGGAGCTGTGCAGAATAGGTCTCTAATATTTGCTCCTTTTCCAGCCTAGAATCCCAGCTGCTCGCATTCTCCCTCTTTATGTAAACCTTGTAAAATAAGAGAGAATAGACATAAGTATTGTGACATAATGTGTAGTAACAGCCCATAATGCAATAAATATTGATATAAAAGCATGATGCAAAATGGACGTATCAACTCCCCCAAGCTTAGACCTCGCTTGTCCTCAAGCGGAAGCCGATAACGATAAATATGTCCACATGTTTAGAGATAAAGGTGTCGATAAAAATAAAATACAGACATGAGGGCATCATGATCATTCTTAGAACATCAGCTTATGTAATTGTTGTCATATGATCTCTTATGCTAGAGTAACAATTCAATCACAATTTCAAGTATGAATCATAAACTTCATTGAAAACTAACAAACTATAATCTCAGTCATTGAAGTAATTGCAGTTTATCATAACATAAGAAAGAGTCAATATAAGAGCTTTTCAGCAAGTCCACATACTCAACTATCATATAGTCTTTCACAATTGCTAACACTCACGCAATACTTATGGGTATGGAGTTTTAATCGGACACAGAGAAAGATAGGGGCTTATAGTTTTGCCTCCCAATGTTTTACCTCAAGGGTAATGTCAACAATAATAGTTCATGAAAACTCACATCCAATTAGCCATATATACCAGGATCTTTCCAACATATTGTGCTTGCCAAAAAATAAAATGTAAAAAAGGAAAGGTGAAGATCACCATGACTCTTATGTAAGGTGGGAGATAAAAGTAAAAGATAGGCCCTTCGCAGAGGGAAGCAGAGGTTGTCATGCGCTTTTATGGTTGGATGCACAAAATATTAATGCAAAAGAATGTCACTTTATATTGCCACTTGTGATATGAACCTTTATTATGCAGTCTGTCGCTTTTATTTCTTCCACATCACAAGATCATATAAAGCTTATTTTCTCCCACACTAATAAGTCATACATATTTAGAGAGTATTTTTTATTGCTTGCACCGACGAGAACTTACTTGAAGGATCTTACTCAATTCATAGGTAGATATGGTGGACTCTCATGGAAAAAGTGGGTTTAAGGGTATTTGGAAGCACAAGTAGTATCTCTACTTGGTGCAAAGAATTTGGCTAGCACGAGGGGGAAAAGCAAGCTCAACGTGTTGGATGATCCATGACAATATACTTTATTTCAGATATAAGAAAACATAACCCATTACGTTGTCTTCCTTGTCCAACATCAACTCTTTAGCATGTCATATTTTAATGAGTGCTCACAATCATAAAAGATGTCCAAGATAGTATATTTATATGTGAAACCTCTCTTTCTTTATTACATCCTATTAATTGCAACGATGACCAAAACTATGTTTGTCAACTCTCAACAACTTTTATTCATCACACTCTTTATATGTGAGCTCATTACTCTCCATAAGATCCATATGAACCCTTTTATTTCTTTCTATTCTTTCTCTTTTCTTTTATTCACTCAAGATTATAGCAAAATAATCAGGCCCTTGACTCAACACTAAACTTTATTATATATAGCTCACAGACTCGATTACATAGATGGATCATAAAGCAAAACTCACAACTAGATCATACTAAAACTTTATTCTACTAGATCAAGATATTATCAAAAGGATCGGACTACGAAAAATGATAAAGATAAAAGTTGTGATGGTGATACGATACCGGGGCACTCCCCCAAGCTTGGCAGTTGCCAAGGAGAGTGCCCATACCCATGTGATTATATCTCTTTTGCCGGTGAAGGAGTTGGAGTTGTTGATGATGTAGGCTTGTCGTCCCTCTTCCAAGGCATAGGCTCACCATCATAGAAGGATGATCAAGTCTCCTGAGTCCTCAAATCTTGTCGGGGGTTTGGTGTGACATATGCCAACGGGTGGCTTATCATGGTGGGGGCGAGTAGAACGTCGCCGGTGCCTGGAAACGGGATGAGGCGAAGACATGCACGCCGGCGAATCTTACCCAGCTTCGGGGCTCTCCGGGGAGATAATACCCCTACTGCTGCTCTGCGGGGTCTCCGCATGATCACTATGGCCAAAGTGTTTACACGGTTGCTCCTTGAGCTGTTTTCTGGTGGTAGGAGGGGCAAGGCTAGCTCTCTCCCTTCTATATGATCTGTTCTAGAGCTAATGGGTTCCAACCCTTTGCATGGGTGCCCTGGGGGTTTATATAGGCCTACCCCCCAGGGGTATAATGGTAATCTGGCTTGGCGCGGGCCCAGCCGTCAGTGTCTCTGGCCTCCGTCTTCTCTGCTGACCGCTGGGGCCCACCGACTGGCGGCCCCGCCGACTGGCCGGGTACGGAGCCGACAGGCCGCGTTCGCCGCGGGCGGGTCTTGCCGGCTGCTGATTACTGTAGCCATACTTCTGATGACGCGGGCTTGCTCATGAGGTCGTGGCAATAGCCCCGCCGCCTGGTGGGCGATCACTATTGCCACTCCCCATCTCATCTTGATTAATGGCGCGTGGGCCCCGAGGGAGGGCTCGGCCGACTCCCCCGGGCCGACTCCCGAAGGGTCTGACTGGTGGTTCTCCCGCCGTCTCCCGCCATCTCCCGAGGTCTCACTAACTGGTGGGCCCTGCTGCCTCCAGGCCGTACAGACAAGCCGTCGTGGGTGCAGGATTCGGCCCTACGGTGCTGATGTCAGGGCCGGCATGGCAACAGTGCCACGCCGCACGGAGATCTTCCGGGGTACTGCGTGCTATGGCCATGCCTGCCCTTGGTGAGGGGCGGGGGTGGGCTTTGCTGTAGCCACACCCCTGCCCCGTCCCCTTTGATCAGGTCATGGGGTTTGTTGGAGTCGCAGGCCGACTCCCCAAAGCCGGCTTCTCTGGAAGTCGTCCCTGGGACTCGGCCGTGAGCGGGCAGTCGGCTGCCTTGCCGTTGACTCCTCAGGAGGCGGCTCTTTCTCCTGGGGTCTTGAGGGGCGCAGCCTGCCCCGATGTCTTGAACGGTTATGGGACTCGGGTTGGCCTACCCGTGGCCCATTACTCCGACAGTAGTCCCCGAAGCTGGTGAGGCGCCGTGGACGATCGGCCGAGAAGTCTCAGCAGTTTCTCTTTCCGGGTGCTCAACACGTGGTCTTTGATTGACTTCTGCCGGGCCGACTAGAAGGAGTCGGACTTGCTCAACTCGGACTCACTCAATTCCGACTCGCTCAGTATTTCGAACATCGCGGTGGGATTTAAGTGGCGTGCTAGCTAAGCCTCCAGGTCGCCGCCCGTTTTTGGCCTGTCACGCGAGGGCACGTGGCTAGGCCATCCTACCAGCCTACGCACGCGACGGGACAGGCCCATAGGTGGGGCCCGCCACTTCTGCGCCTCGGCGCCCGAGCAGATCCGCTGCGGCCCCGGTGGACGGTTGGGATTCCCGTGGAGTTACTGCGTGCAGTAACTTTATCATGGATCGTGGGGGGCGTGGGGTTGTGGGCGCAGTAAATCCCCATGTCCGCCCCCTCGGCTTCGCAGCCCATGAGGCTATAAGTAGGGGGAAGAGGGGGGCATGCGCGCCCCTCCTTCCCACTACTCCTCGTTCTCTTCCTCCTTGCTGCTCCTTGCTCTCCTCCTTCCTCTTCTCTTCTTCGCTCCGCCGCACGCCCAAGCTCCAGCGAACGCTGCGGCGACAGCTCGCTATGAGTTCTTCCTCCGCCGCCGCGCCTCCCCTAGTGCGCACCGGCACCTGGGACGGCTCCAAAGTTCATGAAGACCACATTGAGTTCCTCCGCCAGACCCGTCGGCTTCCCGGCGAGGATCGCATGCAGGTGCGTCTTGCGCCGAAGGGGGAGATTTCCCTCGCACCGCAGGAGGGCAAGCGGGTCATCTTCCGCTCGCACTGCCTGCGCGGGCTGGGGCTGCCGGCGAGCAGTTTCTTCCGGTCCTTCCTGGAGTTCTACGGCCTCCAGCCGCACCACCTCACCCCCAACGCAGTGGTGCTGTTGTCCGCCTTCGTGGCCATGTGCGAAGGCTTCCTCGGAGTCCTCCCCACCCTCGGGCTCTGGGGGGAGTTCTTCTTCTCCAAGCTCGGCACCCGGACTGCAGGCGTGCCGGCTCAGTGCGGCGCTTTCATCGTCGTGCGAAGGTCGGGGGCCGACAATCCCTTCCCCTCCATTTCGTTGATCAAGTCGGTGAAGATGTGGTAGAGATCCTACATCTACGTCAAGAACGCCTCTGCGAGGGGAGACTGGGTCAACTTGCTGGCTTTCGAAGCCGACCCGCCGGCTGGGCGACTGCCCAACTGGTCGTACCGGGCCAAGTCGCTGACACCTGTGGGAGCCGGCGCCATCACGCGACTCCGAGTGCTGACGCAGTCGGAGGGTCTGACTGGTCCGGATC
Organism: Triticum dicoccoides; assembly: GCF_002162155.2. Lineage (NCBI taxonomy): Eukaryota > Viridiplantae > Streptophyta > Magnoliopsida > Poales > Poaceae > Triticum > Triticum dicoccoides. The sequence continues at coordinate 549,789,465 of NC_041392.1, read as the reverse complement.
TGCTGGCCGCCTTTGTTTCGCACCGAGTTCTCCCACTCCAAGGCCGCCCTCATATGATATGCCAGATGAGCGGGCACCGCGACCCGAGTCGGATGTGCTCCAAGGACATGCCTCACGAAGAGGTGGCCTTCATGGTGAATTACCTCTCCGACAGCAGGCTCCTGGAGGACTGGCGATTCGGCAAGGAGCCGTACTCCCGCGCCAACCCCCCTCCCATGGCGAGTCGCCTTTCTTTTCTTTCTTTGGATTGTCTTCTTCTTGCCGAGTTTTGTTTTGACCAGTCGGCTTTGGCTAGAATCCCCTCCTTCACCCACCAGCCGGCACCTCGGGGCCGGCCCGCGAGTTCCTCGCCGACCGGGCGGAGAGCGACGTCGATGACCCCGATCTGGGGGCGGCGGCTCTGGAAGATGACACCGAGGAAGGAGGAACAGCGGGCGACTTCAGGCCTTCGGCCACTTTCGCCGACTGGCCTGACGACGACGCCGAGGGAGAAGTCGCCCCTCGCCATCGGCCAGGAGCCAGCCAGCCTGGCGCGGGTTCTTCTGCCGCACCGGGCGCTCCAGGCGGCGGGAAGAAGCGCAGGGCCGTGCCGACCTTGTTCGGCAGTCGGCCGAAGAAGCCCAAGGGTTCGGCTGCGGCGACCCGGCGGGACGAGGCGGCTGCGAAGGCCATCCTCTTCCATAAGGAAGTGAAGAAGCCGCCGTTGGTCTCCACGTAAGTATTCTGTCTTCAAAGTTTTATTCTTTCTTCGTGATTTGTCTGAGTCTCTGCTTGCCCCTCTTGCTTCAGGGCTGCCCTCTCTCTTGAGAAGGTCACCGCCGCCTCCGTCATGGGGTCAGCGGAGATGTCCGCCACCACTCGGCGGATTGACCCCGCTGCTGACCTCCGGGAGGCGACGGAGCGGAATGCGCAGGAGAAGCGCAATGAAGAAGAGGCCCTCCGCCTGGAGAAGGCGGAGGCCGACAGGGCGGAGGCCTCCGCTAAGAAAAAACTAGCGGAGACCGAAGCCGCCGCCGCGGCGAAGCAGCAGGCTGAGGAAGCCGCACGCCGCCAGTCGGCAGTGCTCGTCACCCTGTTGAACTCTGCGCCACCGCCTCCAGAGTTCATGGGGCAGACCGGGGAAGCCGGCGGGGAGAACCCCGTCGTGGAGGGGGAGGGCGGCGACCCCTGTACGCCGGATGCGAACGTTCCACCGCCGCCGCCGCCGCCGTCTGAAGGTGCGCAGGGCGAGCAGCTGGCGGGCCCTCCGGTGCCGCCGACCGAAGATGAGGCCATGGCGAGGCTACTCCTCCAAGTCGGCTCGCCAACGCGCCGCCGTCTGGAGAAGGCGACTTCGGCGCCCCGTCCCCTGGAAACCGGCGCTGCCAGCTCGGCGATCCCAGACGCCGAGGCGACGAGCGCCGCGCCCATTGGGTGGGTGCGAGGAGACGGCACAGGGCCGCTGAACCAGGCACTTCTGGACCTCCAGGCGAAGCTTCGTGCTGAGGGCGATGCTCTCCAGAATTGCACCAAGGCGTACCTGGCATCGCGGGCAGCCGTCTGGGTATGTTTTTCCTTTTGGCCTTTGTTTTTCTTGTTCCTCTCTGTGGGGGCGCGCCAGCGCACCCACTGGGTGTAGTCCCCGAGTTTCGGGCTGGCTGCTAAGCAGGAAGCCTTGAACTCCAATTGATGAACTTTGGGTATTAACTTCTTGTCTGAAACGTTCATCGCAGGATTACCACAACCTCCGCGTCACTGCCTTCAACCGTAACGTTGAAGAGCTGGGCAAGCGGACCGCTGATCTGTCGGAGAGCCGGAGTAAGTCCTTTTCCTTCTTTGCGGGGGCGCGCTGGCGCACCCGCGGGCTGTAGTCCCCGAGATTCGGGCCGACTACTGAGCAGTCGGGCCGGATCTCCCCGGCGACCTTCTTTACTGGTGGCTTGACGCCTTCTTTCTTTCTTCTTCTCAGGGGCCAACGCTGCTCTTCAACAGCAGCTGAGCGACGCCAACTCCGCTTTGCGCGCCAAAGAGGAGGAGTGCAGCAAGCTCGCCACGGAGCGCGATCTGCTAGCCACTCAATTGGCAGAGCAGAAGGAGCTGCTTGTGAAGTCGCAGAGGGAGGCGGAGGAGACGGAAACCGCCCTCTTGGCCGAGTTCATGAGCGAGCGCTCCTCCTGGTCTGACAAGGAGGCGCTGCTGTCCTCCGGCTTCCATGAGATTGAAGACATCGTTGATGGTGAGCCTCTTTATTTTCTTTCTTCGAGCTGCCGATTTAAGTCATGCTGACTCCTGGTTTTTGACTAGCTTCTTCGTTTCTTTGCGTCATTGCGGACTTCTTCCCTAGGCAGTCGCAGGCGCCATCTAAGCCATCGAGGCTGACCGTAAAGGTCGGAGGGCGCAGAGATTGCCGCCGATGCCCCCCGAACTCTTGACGAGCACATCCTGAGCATCGAGGCTCGCCTCCGACCGGCTCACCGGATGCTGCGCCGGCTTCAGCGTGTCGGTGCCCAAGCGATTGCCACCCTGTGGCCGGATATGCAGGCTCCGCGCACCCCCAGCCTGACGGCCGACTGGCTGGAGGTCGCGGCTGGTCGTCTTGAGGCCTGGAAGGGCTCTTCGGCCCGAGCTGGAGCGCGCCGGGCCTTGGAGTTCGTCAAGGCATGGTATCCGGGGCTGGACCTAGACCGGCTGGCCACACTTCGGTCGGAGGCCCAACCGGAGCTGGCGGCTGCGGAAGACGCCCTCGTCAAGCGTGTTGCAGCGATCGCTGAGTACACCGACACCAGCATCTTCGTCCTCGAGCGGTCTGAAGACGGCGAGGAGATACCGCCGGAGTGGTTTGGGATGAACCCAGACTACGGCGAGGACTCGGCGGAGGTGATTGGCTCCAGCGTCGAGGAAGAGGGCGAGGCGGAGGACGGAGGCGAGGCGGAGGCACCAGAAGATGGAGCAGACGGCCAGTCTCAGCTCGACCGTGCCTCCAGCAATGAGCCGCGTGCAACCGACCCGACTGCTGCCGGAGGCGATCAAGCCAAGACTAGCCAGCCGGCCGCCCCGACGCCTGGCGTTGGTGCCTCCTCCGACCCTCTGAGTCCGTCTGCTGCTTCCTAAGCTGCCGCTGTATCTTTGTTTTGTCTGCTTCAGTAGTCTTTGAAGAACTTTGTTAATTCGCACAATTCCACCCACGGGGTGTATTTTGAACCTCTACTCGACAATTCGGCCAAGGGCCTATGTTATGTAAATATATATATCTGAGTTCTATCTTTTCTTGCTCAATACTCTTTTGGATTTTTTCCTTTGCCGCTTTCTCTTAGTTGCCTGCCTTGCCAATCGGACAGCCGCTCTGCGGACTGTCGCTGGATCAAGTGCTAGGCTACTTTGGGAAAGCAAGTACTTAGCCGTTTTCAAGATTTTTTGAGCAAGTTAGATAGAAGACGACAATCCGACTATCCGAGAGTCGGTTTGCGAGAAAGGCTGGAAGCTGTCTTGAGCTATGTTTTATGCTTCGAGTCCTTAGCCATTTTTCATGCGAATGCCCATTCTACCTTACTGCTGCCCACTGTACAGTTGCTCTGCGAGCTGCGGCTTCTGACAGGAGACGGTTTAGGCGTTTACACACTACTTGTCCGACTGCAGGAAGCATTTCATAGTGCAAGGCAGCAAGTCCCCGGGCCGACTTGTCGAGCCCGGTGCCAAACGGCATAAAAAGGAGTAACATACTCGTAGTCATAATTTTTATCATACAAACAAAAGAGGGCAGTCCCCGAGCTCGCCTCGGGGGGCCCGAAGTCTTGGTACTTTAATACAAAAGGTAGCGTGGTACATACTGCATCAACTGTAAAATCTTTGGAGGAGATTTTCATTCCATGGCCGCTCTGTCTCCTTGCTGGAGTCGTCCCTCTTGCGTGCTCGGGGCTTTTGAGCGTCGATCAGGTAGTAGGAATTGTTGCCCAGTACTTTGCTGATGATGAAAGGGCCTTCCCAAGGTGCCGACAGCTTGTGCTGGCCGGCTGTTCGCTGGATCAGCCGGAGCACAAGGTCGCCTTCTTGGAAAGATCTTGGCCCGACCTTCCTGTTGTGGTATCGGCGCAGGCTCTGCTGGTAGATGCTGGACCGGCTGAGTGCCAACAGCCGGCCCTCTTCCAGTAGATTGACGATGTCTTGTCGTGCTTCTTCTTCTTCCTCCTCGATGTACATGGTGACTCGTCGGGAGTCAAACTCTATGTCCGTTGGGATGACGGCTTCGGCACCGTAGATGAGGAAGAAGGGCGTGAAGCCGGTTGACTTGTTTGGAGTCGTGTGCAGACTCCAGAGGACGGCTGGCAGCTCGTCGAGCCAGCAACCAGCCGAGCGCTCCAGAGGCTCGATCAACCGAGGCTTGATGCCAGACAGGATGAGGCCGTTTGCTCGCTCCACTTGGCCGTTTGACTATGGATGGGCGACGGACGCTAGGTCCAGTCAGATGCCCTGTGTTGCGCAGAAACGGGCCAAGGTGCCTTTGGCGAAATTTGTGCCGTTGTCGGTGATGATGCTATGTGGTATGCCGTACCGAATTGTGATATCGGAGATGAAAGTTACGGCAGTCGGACCGTTCAGCTTCTTGATTGGCTTTGCTTCTATCCACTTGGTGAACTTGTCCACTGCGACAAGTAAGTGAGTTAAACCACCTCGTGCTGTTTTGAGTGGTCCCACCATGTCTAGACCCCAAACTGCGAACGGCCAGGCAATGGGGATGGTCTTGAGTGCAGAAGCTGGCTGGTGCGGCTTGGAGCTGAACTTCTGACACCCTTTGCATTTTTGGACCAGCTCCTTGGCCTCTTCCAAGGCAGTTGGCCAGAAGAAACCATGTCGAAAGGCTTTGGCGACGAGTGCTCTTGAAGCCGCATGGTGGCCGCATTCGCCTTGATGGATGTCTTTGAGAATCGCTTGGCCTTACTCTGGCTCTACGCAGCGTTGGTAGACACCAGTGACGCTGCGCCTGACCAGCTCTCTGTTGACTATGGTGTAGGCTGCTGCCCGGCGTTGTATTTGCCGAGCTGAAGTTTCATCCGTCGGCAGCTCTTTGTTCACCAGGAATTTGAGGATGGGCTGGGCCCATGAGGGTGCTGCTACTTCTTCGACTGCCAGAACTGTGACTTGGACGAGGGCGGTTGGGCTGGGAGGTGGCGGGGTGGAGTCAACAGCTGCTTGCTGGGTTGTTGAAGTCCCCAGGCCGACTGGCGCGGTCCTTGGGCCGAGTTCTGGAGTCTTCGAGTCCGCCACCGCAGTCCCCGGGCCGGATTTGGCTGTGGCCGCTTTGGGGTCTTCCGCCAAAATCCTCGTTCCGGCTGCCGGAGCTCTGGAGTCGGATCCGACGTCTTCAGGAGGAGCTGGCACAAAAATGGAGTCTGATTCTAGTGAAGGCTTGACAGACGGCTTGAGGAGGTATTGAAGGGCGACACCAGATGGTATTGCTTGGCGGGTAAAGCCGATTCGTGCTAATGCATCTGCTTGGTCGTTGTCATTCCTTGGCACATGGAGGAACTCGCACCCTTTGAAATACCCACTGAGTTGCTGCACGAGGAAACGGTAGCTCGCCATGTTTGCATCTTTCGCGTCCCAGTCGCCACATGATTGCTGGACCACTAAGTCCGAGTCGCCATAACACAAGATCCGGCGGATGCCAAGCTCTTTGGCAAGCCGGAGCCCGTGAATGAGCGCCTCGTACTCGGCGACGTTATTGGAGGTGGCGAAGTGGATTTGCAGCGCATACTTGAGCTTGTCGCCTTTGGGAGAGGTGAGGACGACGCCGGCTCCCAAGCCAGTGCGCATCTTGGAGCCGTCGAAATGCATCCGCCAATGGGTGGAATGAGGTGCTGGAGGTAGGTACTGGGTCTCGGCCCAGTCGACGAGGAAGTCGGCCAGTGCTTGTGACTTGATGGCGGTGCGGGGCTGGTAGTGGATGGTGTAAGGAGCCAGCTCTATGGCCCACTTGGCCACTCGACCAGAAGCATCTCAGCTACCAATGATCTCGGCAAGCGGGGCTGTGCAGACCACCGTGATTGGATGCTCTTGAAAGTAAGGCTTCAATTTCTTGGCAGCAAAGTGTACGCCATAGCACATCTTCTGGTAGTGGGGGTAGTTCTGCTTGGAGGTCGACAGTACCTCGCTCAGGTAATATACCGGTCTCTGGACAGGCAGCGCCTTGCCTTCCTCCTTGCGCTCCACTACGATGACCGTGCTGACTACTCGGCTGGTGGCGGCGATGTACAGGAGCATAGGTTCCTTGGGAGTCGGAGCCGCCAGGACGGGTGGAGTAGTCAGCATCTTCTTCAACTGGTGAAAAGCTTCGTCTGCCTTATGGTTCCACTCGAAAAAAGTGGTTTCTTCATCAGTTGGTATAAGGGGAGAGCTTTCTCGCCCAGTCGACTGATGAATCGGCTGATGGACACCAAGCAGCCGGTGAACTTCTGCACGTCTAGCAGTCGGCTGGGTACCTCCATTCTCTCAATGGCCTTGATTTTTACCGGGTTGCATTCTATGCCGCGTTCAGGGACCAGGAAGCCAAGGAGCTGGCCGGCTGGTACTCCGAAGACACACTTCTCGGGGTTGAGCTTGATCTGGAATCAGCGCAGGTTCTCAAAGGTCTCCTTGAGGTCTTCCAGCAGTGTCCCGCGCTTTTCTGTCATCACCACCATGTCATCCATGTAAACGTGGGCATTCCTGCCGAGCTGCTTGAGGAGGCACTTCTGCATGCAACGCTGAAAGGTGGCGCCGGCATTCCTTAAGCCGAACGTCATGGTGAGGTAGCAGAAGGCTCCAAACGGCGTGATGAAGGCGGTCTTCAGTCCGTCAGCCGGGCTCAGCTTGATCTGGTGATATCCTGAGTATGCATCCAAAAAACTCAACAGCTCGCATCCGGCTATGGAGTCTATCACCTGATCGATTCTTGGTAGAGCAAACGGGTCCTTGGGGCAGGCCTTGTTGAGGCTCGTGTAGTCAATACACATTCGCCACTGCTTGTTCTTCTTTAGTACCAGGACCAGATTTGCTAGCCATTCTGGAAAGAATACTTCCATAATGAAGCCGGCTGCTAGGAGTCGGGCTATCTCTTCTCTGACAACTCTTCTCTTCTCTTCTGATAAGCGGCGCAGGGGCTGTCTGACCGGCTTTGCATCAGATTGGACATGTAACTTGTGCTCGGCGAATTCTGTCGGTACACCTGGCATGTCTTTGGGGGACCATGCAAAGATGTCTCGATTCTCACGGAGGAAATCGACGAGCTCGCCTTCCTATTTGCTGTCGAGGTTTGCACCTACGACGGCGTACCTCTCTGGGTGCTCCGGGTCCAATGGTATCTTCTTTGTCTCTTTCGCTGGCTTGAACGAACCCTCAGTCTCCGACTCTTTTGGGTTGGGCGACACCTCAGGCTGCTTGCCGGCCATCGCCACAACTCGCTCAAGGAGCCGCTTCTCAGCCGCGATTACCAAGGACTCGGCCAGCCGACTGCTCTCTGCTGCGCAAGCAGACGACTTCCGGTAGTCGCCAGCCACAGTCAGAATTCCCTTGGAACTGGGCATCTTCATCTTGAGGTATGCGTAGTGGGGGACCGCCATGAACTTGGCCAAGACAGGTCGGCCAAGCAGCGCATGGTATGGGCTCTCAAGATCCACCACCTCAAACCAAACGGGCTCTCTACAGAAGTGATCTTTGTCCCCAAAGAGGACGTCCATCAGGATCTTGCCAATTGGCGAGCAGGAAAGCCCAGGAACAATGCCGTGGAAAACAGTTCGGCTGTTCTGAAGCTGTCTTTGCTTGATTACTAACTTCTCCATGGTGTCCTTGTACAGGATATTGATGCTGCTGCCCCCGTCTATCAGAACTCGCGAGAAACACGCGACTCGTTTGTCCATAGCAAAGGTGGCGTTCAGGACCAAGGCGTAGGAGCCCGGACTCGGCATCACTTCTGGGTGGTCAGCCCTGCTCCAGCTGATGGGCTTCTCAGACCAGTGCATGAACTCTGGCGTCTCCGACGCTACCGCGTTCACCTCTTGTCGCTGCAGCCGCCTGCTGTGTCGATCATCAGCCACACTAGTGAACACCACATAGGCTCCATGCTCTTCAGGGTATTCGTCTTGTACTGCGCCGACTGGCCCGACAGCCGGCTGCTGGGGCGGAGGCGGCTGCCCAGCAGGCGGGGGAGGCAGGAGGCCATCTCCCTTGGCGATCCTGGTGAGCCAGTGGCACTTCCGAGTGGTGTGATTAGACGGTTTTGCGCCGCTGTGGAACTTGCAAGGTCCATCCAAGGTCTGCTCATAGGAGAAGGCCGGCAACCAGTTTGGCTTGCCGCCTTTCTGTCGCTTGGGCGGGGGCTGCTCTTCTGGCTGCTGGGCTTCAACGGTCGCGACCTACCGGCTGCTGGAAGCCGGCTGCGGGGCCTTGCGCTTGTTGTCGCCCTGCTGTTGTCGCCGCCCGGCGTCTGCCGCCGGAGTTCTTGGAGCTTGAGGAGCCACTTTGCCAGTTGTGCTGATTTGAATTTCCGCCTTCATGGAGGAGTCGGCCGTGGCGTATTTGTCCGCTATGATCAGCAGCTCGTCGAGGGTTTCTGGCTCGTCGCAGAGGAGCTTGTGCTTGAGGAGGGTGCCTTCCCTGCACCCGGTTGTAAAGTACTCGATAGCCTGCACCTCGTGCACGCCCTCGCAGGAGTTCCGGAGCTCGGCCCAACGCGTGAGGTAATCACGAGTAGACTCGTCGGGGCCTTGCACGCACAAGGAGAGCTGACGAGGCTTGGGAGGACGCTTGTACGTGCTGGTGAAGTTGCGGACGAACGCTTCGGTGAAGTCGACCCAGCTGCTGATGCTGCGGGGCTTTAGGCTGTTCAGCCATGTCCGGGCCGTGCCCTGGAGCATGAGCGGAACGTACTTTACGGCAACACGCTTGTTGCCGTTTGCTATGCTGACAGCCATGGAGTAGTCGACTAGCCAGTCTTCCGGCTTCACGGAGCCGGTATACTTTGGCGTGTCTCTTGGGAGCGTGAACCCTCTGGGAAAGGGCTCGTCCCGAATGCGGGGCCTGAAACAAGGCGGACCCAGCTCGTCTTCTTCTTCCAGTGCTAAGGATCGGTGGAGTCGGTCGATCCAATGGCGGGCGTCGTTCTCTCCAACTTCCTCTCGGCGGCCAAGGCGGTCACCGAGAGTCGGATGGTCAACAGGTGGCAGGGAGACTCGCCTCTCCTTGCGGGGAGGGGGAGACGGACAGTCGTCCCGTTGTTCCACTGCCCTTGGGCGGCCGTCTCGGTCGCGCTCTATGGTAATGCGGGTCCGACTGTGGCTGACAGTCGGCTCCTTGTGTCTTCTTCCTCGGCCGCCGCCAGTCGGCGTCCGAGACATCGCGCCTTGGTCTCGGTGAAGGTCGTCGTTGGGCCGTTGAGGTGCCTCCGCGCGGCAGCCGGCCTCGTTCTGCGCGGCGGCCGCGTCGAGAAGCCGTTGGACTCGCTCCATCATGAGGCGGCGTTCCTCGCCCTCGAAGTTGTCCAGCTTGTCCGCCGCTGCCTGGGCGGCTCGGATGTTCTCTGCTGGTGCAGCGTACACAGGGCGGCTTACCCCAAACAGGTTGGCGATGGCTACGCCGCGCTACCGGACCGTGCCAAGGCGGCTGGGCTCCATCGGGGCCGGCGAGCCGGCGACGGCGTGATCCATCTCCCACTGGTAGGCTTCTGACAAGCGCCTCATGCTGGCCAGCTTCTTCGCGCCTTCAATGAGCTGAAGGCGGCGCGCCTCCAATGTCTCTGCGTCAGCGTCTTCCGGAATGGGCGCAGTTAGGTCTTGCAGCGCCGCGCCGAGTGAGTCGGGCGCTCCTCTGCCGGGGAACTCGTCATGACTGATGACTAGCACCTCAGTGGCGGTGCTTCCGTCGCTCTCTGCATGGGGGAGAGGTTCGTCGTAGACCACCACGTTGGTGGGGAACGCATCGAGCGACGCGGTATCGGGTCGGTGGAGCCTACGGACTCCAAGTCTACGGCAGGCTCGCCGGAAACGTGGAGTTGATCGAGGAGGCCCGCGAGGAGGTTCTCGGGGCCGTCCGTGCTTGCGTTGGATGCAGGTTCGTCGGAGAGGCGGACCTCGCCGACGAGTTCGGCCAAGGAGCTGACTGCGCAGGCGATCTCAATGCCGCTTAGCGCGTCGGCGCAAACTCCATCTGGCGTGCCTGGCTGGCTGCGCTCGCTAGGGAGGAAAAAGGTTCCCGTCCAGAACAGATCTCCGGACAGCAGTGCACCAGGCCCCACGGTGGACGCCAAATGTCGGGGGTTTGGTGTGACATATGCCAACCGGTGGCTTATCATGGTGGGGGCGAGTAGAACGTCGCCGGTGCCTGGAAACGGGATGAGGCGAAGACATGCACGCCGGCGAATCTTACCCAGCTTCGGGGCTCTCCGGGGAGATAATACCCCTACTGCTGCTCTGCGGGGTCTCCGCGTGATCACTATGGCCAAAGTGTTTACACGGTTGCTCCTTGAGCTGTTTTCTGGTGGTAGGAGGGGGCAAGGATAGCTCTCTCCCTTCTATATGATCTGTTCTAGAGCTAATGGGTTCCAACCCTTTGCATGGGTGCCCTGGGGGGTTTATATAGGCCTACCCCCAGGGGTACAATGGTAATCCGGCTGGGCGCGGGCCCAGCCGTCAGTGTCTCTGGCCTCCGTCTTCTCTGCTGACCGCTGGGGCCCGCCGACTGGTGGGCCCCGCCGACTGGCCGGGTACGGAGCCGACAGGCCGCGTTCGCCGCGGGCAGGCATTGCCGGCTGCTGATTAATGTAGCCGTACTTCTGATGACGCGGTCTTGATCATGAGGTCGTGGCAGCAGCCCCGCCGCCTGGCGGGCGATCACTGTTGCCACTCCCCATCTCATCTTGATTAATGGCGCGTGGGCCCCGGGGAAGGGCTCGGCCGACTCCTGATGGGTCCGACTGGTGGTTCTCCCACCGTCTCCCGAGGTCTCACTGACTGGTGGGCCTTGCTGCCTCCAGGCCGTACAGATAAGCCATCGTGGGTGCAGGATTCGGCCCTACGGTGCTGATGTCAGGGCCGGCATGGCAACAGTGCCATGCCGCATGGAGATCTTCCGGGGTACGGTGTGCTGTGGCCATGCCTGCCCTTGGTGAGGGGCGGGGGTGGGCTTTGCTGTAGCCACGCCCCTGCCCCGTCCCCTTTCATGAGGTCATGGGGTTTGTTGGAGTCGCAGGCCGACTCCTCAAAGCCGGCTTCTCTAGAAGTCGTCCCTGGGACTCGGCCGTGAGCGGGCAGTCGGCTGCCTTGCCATCGACTCCTCAGGAGGCGGCTCTTTCTCCTGGGGTCTTGACGGGCGCAGCCTGCCCCGATGTCTTGAACGGTTATGGGACTCGGGTTGTCCTACCCATGGCCCATTACTCCAACAAATCTGTAGCCAAACTCATCCTTTAGAATATATATTCATACTCATAGTTTTGATTTTGCAGGTCATAGATCTAGGCTTGGAGGTTCTTGATTTTCTCATGAAGCTTGAAGATGGCCTCCCCAATGTCCTTGACGTCCAGCTTGTGGTTGTTTGTGAACTCCGTGATCATAATGTGATTGGAGTCGAGTCCACGCTCCACCATCTCCTGGCACTTGAAAACTTGTTGCTCCATTGCGTCGAGCCTTGTCTCCACGCTTCCGGTCCTCCTTGGTCCCTCAACATCGCGGATGTGCAGCATCCCCTCATGCATCTCAATGGTTTGAGGGTTGATAACCCACAAGTATAGGGGATCGCAACAGTTTTCGAGGGTAAAGTATTCAACCCAAATTTATTGATTCGACACAAGGGGAGCCAAAGAATACTCTCAAGTATTAGCAGCTGAGTTGTCAATTCAACCACACCTGGAAACTTAATATCTGCAGCAAAGTGTTTAGTAGCAAAGTAATATGATAGTAGTGATAACGGTAGCAAAAGGTAACAGTAGTAAAAGTAATGTTCTTGGTATTTTGTAGTGATGATAGCAATAGCAACGGAAAAGTAAATAAGCAAAGAACAATATATGGAAAGCTCGTAGGCAATGGATCAGTGATGGAGAATTATGCCGGATGCGGTTCAGCATGTAACAGTCATAACCTAGGGTGACATAGAACTAGCTCCAGTTCATCAATGTAATGTAGGCATGTATTCCAAATATAGTCATACATGTTTATGGAAAAGAACTTGCATGACATATTTTGTCCTACCCTCCCGTGGCAGCGCGGTCCTTACGAAAACTAAGGGATATTAAGGCCTCCTTTTAATAGAGTACCGGAACAAAGCATTAACACATAGTGAATACATGAACTCCTCAAACTACGGTCATCACCGGTAAGTATCCTCATTATTGTCAGTTCGGGGTTAACGGATCATAACACATAATAGGTGACTATAGACTTGCAATATAGGATCAAGAACACTCATATATTGATGAAAACATAATAGGTTCAGATCTGAAATCATGGCACTCGGGCCCTAGTGACAAGCATTAAGCATAGCAAAGTCATAGCAACATCAATCTCAGAACATAGTGGATACTAGGGATCAAACCCTAACAAAACTAACTCGATTATATGATAGATCTCATCCAACCCATCACCGTCCAGCAAGCCTACGATGGAATTACTCACGCACGGCAGTGAGCATCATGAAATTGGTGATGGAGGATGGTTGATGATGACGATGGCGAGGGATTCCCCTCTCCGGAGCCTCGAACGGACTCCAGATTAGCCCTCCCGAGAGGTTTTAGGGCTTGGCGGCGGCTCCGTATCGTAAAACGCGATGAATTCTTCTCTCCCATTTTTTTCTCCCCGAAACACAATATATAGAGTTGAAGTTGGTGTCGGAGGAGCTCCAGGGGGCCCACGAGGTAGGGGGCGCGCCCTAGGGGGGCAGGCGCGCCCCCACCCTCGTGGACAGGTGGTGGGCCGCCTGGCCTTCATCTTTTGCAGGTATTTTTTTATATTTTCCAAAAAGTTGCTCCGTGAAGTTTTAGGTCATTCCGAGAACGTTTGTTTCTACACATAAATAACACCATGGTAATTCTGCTGAAAACAGCGTCAGTCCGGGTTAGTTCCATTCAAATCATGCAAGTTAGAGTTCAAAACAAGGGCAAAATTGTTTGTAAAGGTAGATACGACGGAGACGTATCAACTCCCCCAAGCTTAAACCTTTGCTTGTCCTCAAGCAATTCAGTTGACAAACTGAAAGTGATAAAGAAAAACGTTTACAAACTCTGTTTTCTCTTGTTGTTGTAAATATGTAAAGCCAGCATTCAAGTTTTCGTCAAAGATTATTGTCGGACTTCGGGTTCCGGCAGACCCTTAAGGTTCGAACTCTGGGGTGCGCACGGAGATCTTTCCCCTACTGACTCGCGCTTCTATGGCTCGCAAGAAATCTAGGCTGGAAAGAAGAACACACAGTGGACACGAGGTTTATACTGGTTCGGCCCACCGATGTGGTGCAATACCCTACTCCAGTGTGTGGTGCGGTGGATTGCCTCAGGGGCTGATGATGAACAATACAGGGGGACGAACGGCCTCGTGAGAGGTGTTCTTGAGCTGGTGTGGTATGTTCTACTTGGTCGGGACCCCCTCCCTCTATGGTGGCTAGTCCTACTTATAGAGGCCCTGGTCCTCTTCCCAAAATGTGAGTGGGAAGGGCGCCAACAATTGGCCATTTTGAAGGGGAACATCTAGTACAAGTTATCCTGACCAAAGGTGGTCTTCGGCTGCCAAAAGCACTTGTGATGACGCCGTCTTGGGATCCACGATGACCTCCGTCCTGCCGCTCTGCTGGTCTTGGTCTCGTTGCACCGGAATGGTAACTTTTGCCTGATGTCTTGGATTGTGCTTGTTCCCTTTGCACCAAAGGGGAAACAAGGACACTACACAGGCCGGTGTCCGCCTGGTGCCCGCCTGATCTCGATCATCATGGCTTGCGTCATGGGCTCCTCGCGAGGTGCCCCTGCCTTGATCTCTCCGCCTCCTTGCGAGCCTGCCTGATGAGGCTGATCCTGAGGAAGCTTCCTGTCATCCGCCCCACGGGGCTTGGCCCCTCGCGAGGGTCTTGAGTTTGAGTTGATGAAGCTGGGCCGCACTGGGCTCCCACTCAAGCCACGCCGCAGGCCGCAGGCAGGCAAGTCTGGGGACCCCCGTTCCCAGAACACCGACAGTAGCCCCCGGGCCCGAGGCGCTCCTGGGCTGGGCCTAGCAGAGAAGCAAAGGGGCAAGCGCGAAGCGCCGCGGGCCCCAATAGCCTGCGGCCTTGGGCGTCGTGTGGCGATAGATTGGTCGTGGGCGTATACGCTTCCCCATGACGGCTCGACAACCGCATGACTTGGCAAGTCCCTGCATGCAGAGAAATGGGTCATGATTACCTGCGATCGTGGTGGTCGGTGGTTGGCCTTCTCCAGCTATAAGTATGGGACTGTGTGAGCCTCGTTAGTGTATCCCTTCCTGCTACTCATTTTCTTCTTCTTGGCTACTCGCCATTCCCATGGCTCCGCTGAAGAGATTCTTGGCCGCGGAGAAAGGAAAAGCTCGTCCGGCAGGGCCAGACTCCCCACCGACCAAGCGAGGCCAGGGCCGCCCTCGCAAGCACCCCGCGGTCCCCGTAGTGGATTCCCGTGGCCATGGAGGCGGTTGAGCGCCCGGTTGCCGATGGGAGGCACGCCGTGGCTGCGAGACCCCCCAGGCCGCGCTTTCGCTCAGCAGAGGTGCTGCCGGAGTTCGTCGTGTGGTCGGCGGACCCGACCAGCACCTGGCTCCAGCTCCCCCATTTCTTCGTAGGTGAACTATCGGCCGGCGCTCGGGGCGGCCTTTGGCTTCAGGTAGATGGTTGCTGCAGCAGGGCCTCCTGGGCTTCGCTGGAGTTCTCCGCTTCTGGGGATGCGGTCCTGACCCGCGGTTGGCAAATGTTTTCCCGTGCGTGCGGCCTGAGCTGGCGGTGCACCCTGCACTTCTAATTCGATGGCAATGCCACCCTCTACGTGAGGGTGTTCGTGGAAGACGGTCGCCGCGCTGGGTGCTGCCCCGAAGATGATGACCGCGGCCGCCTGCCCAGGCCCCGTGCTGACCAGGATGAAGACAGCAGCAGGCATGTAGGCGGCGGTGCTTGGGGCTCGCCAAGCTTTGGCGACTCCTTCTCAGGCAGCAGCTCCTCCAGCGGTGGCCGCGACCAGCCCCCGCGCCGTCGTGCCCGCCTGGGTGAAGGTAGCGGGTCAGCCCGTCGTCGCGCCCCAGTGAAGCGAGAGGAGGGATCCGCCTGAGCCCCCAGAGGCAGCTCGAGCTTTCGCCGCAAGTTGGTGCCGAGCAAGTTGTGCCCATTTTGTTTTTCTTCTTTCCCTGCGCAAAAAAAGAAGGTAGTATAGGGCCCTACGGGGGCGTTAGAATTGTTGCTCTTAATCATTGTGCTGCTTCCGCTATTTCTGCGTTATGTTTCCGCGCCGCGTGCCCATGTGCGGGAATTATTTAGCTCAGTGGGGCTTGACGCGCTCCTCGCCTCCCGAGGCTGATGCCTCGCCGCATGCTTCATGTCCTGCAAGGATTAGCAGGAGGAGTAGCCTTCGGTCTGGTTGCGAGGGCAATCGGCCTAGGTCCCGCGCTCGTGTCGCGATGCCCGTGGGGCACGGACTAGGAGGGGTGCTCCCGCAGCGGACCCGGACAGGAAAGCTTCAAAGATCGGGGCAGAAAACACTCGCGAGGGCGCCCGCGAACCTCCCTCACGAGATTTGTGAGAGAAAACGAGGCACACGAGTGCAAAGGACCGAACAAGCCAACTGCAGAAAGCAAATGAAAAAGCCGCGTCCGGCACCTATTCTAGTCTTCGACGTCTTCTCACCAGCGCGGAGCTAAGTGCTGCCACTGGGCATGGGTGGGAGCCCCCGAGGCCCGAGGGCGGCACTCTGGAGACTCCGGGGCGTGTACAGCCCCACTCATTATCACGTGAGAGTGTCACGGGCGGCGAGCTTCACAGGCATTGGCCTTCTTCACAGGCACCGGGCCTTTCCCAAAACGCGGCAGCTTCACAGGCATTGGCCTTCTTCACAGGCACCGGGCCTTTCCCAAAATGAGGCAGCTTCATAGGCATTGGCCTTCTTCACAGGCACCGGCCCTTTCCCAAAATGCGGCAGCTTCACAGGCATTGGCCTTCTTCACAGGCACCGGGCTTTTCCCAAAATGCGGCAGCTTCACAGGCACTGTCCTTCTTCACAGGCACCGGGCCTTTCCCAAAATGCGGTAGCTTCACAGGCATTGGCCTTCTTCACAGGCACGGGCCTTTCCATAGGTGCTAGGCCTCGCTCAGGGATAGAACCTTCGGAGATGTTGAATGTTCCACGCGTTCTGGACGGGTACCCCCTCCGGGGTCTCCAAGCGCGCGGAGCCAGGCCTGGAAACATGAACAACCTTGAATGGGCCCTCCCACATGGGAGAGAGCTTGTGCAGCCCCTCCCTGGAGAGAACCCATCTGAGTACGAGGTCTCCTACCTCAAGAGTTCTGGGGCGGATGTTGCGGCAGTGGTATCGCCGCAGCGCCTATTGATACCTTGCCGCTCGTAGCGCAGCTTCTCGACGATGTTCCCCCCCAGCATGAGATCCGTCCCCCGCATGGCGTCCTGCTGTGTCTCGTCGAACGCCAGGACCCGCGCAGAGCGATGCCTGACCTCGTGAGGGAGGACAGCTTCTGCTTCGTAGACGAGGAAGAACGGGGTCTCGCCAGTCGGCTTGGCTGCGGCTGTGCGGATAGACCACAACACGGACTGGAGCTCGTCGTACCAGCCCCTGCCGCAAGCCTCCAGCTTCTTCTTGAAGGTCCTGGCTTTGAGGCCCCTCAGGACCTCCGCGTTGGCTCGCTCGACCTGGCCGTTGCTCCGGGGGTGCGCCACCAAGGTGTAGCATATCTGTGTTCCAAGGTTAGCAAAGTACGTTTTGAAGAGATTACTGGTGAATTGTGAACCACTGTCAGTGATGATGCGGTTAGGCACCCACACCGGCTCACGAGACCCTTGATGAACTTGACTACGGAGCCTACTGGGATGGTGCGGACAGCTTCAACCTCAGCCCACTTGGTGAACTTGTCCACAGCGACGTAGAGGTAGCGATAGCCCCTTGGCGCCCGAGGGAACGGGCCCAGAATGTCTAGCCCCCAAACTGCGAACGGCCACGAGAGGGGTATAGTCTGCAGACCCCCCGCCGGCTGATGGATCTGCCTAGCATGGAACTGGCAGGCCTCACAAGCCTTCACCAGCTCAACGGCGTCGATGAGTGCTGTGGGCCAGTAGAATCCATTGCGAAACGCCTTGCCGACGAGGGTTCGCGATGATGAGTGGTGCCCACAGTCTCCGCCGTGTATGTCCGCCAGGAGCTCCTTCCCTTGCTCTCTGGAGATGCAACGTAGGGACACGTCATTTGGTCGCTTCCGGTAGAGCTCCCCATCCTTGATGCAGTAAGCCGTGGCCTGCCGCGCTACACGCTCTGCCTCTCCTCGTTCTCCGGTAGGGTCCCTTGCATCAAGTAGTTCTTGAGCTCTGCGATCCAAAACCCTTCCTGAGGCTCTAACGCCAGGAGCAGGCATGCCCCTGAAGCCGGGCCGCATGTCGGAGCTCTCGAGGTAGGCGGCTGAGGGAGCTCCTACCTTGGTTGCGCCGTGCACGATAGTGACGGTGCCGCCGAGGGTTTGAAGAGCCACTCCTCGAAGACGCCGGGCTCCTGAGGCAGCCGCCTGGATGCCCTCTTGGCAATGTCATCAGCCTCTTGATTGGTGCCGCGAGGCACATGCTGCAACTCCAGCCCCCAGAACTGCTTCTCCATCTTGCGAACCTCAGCAAGGTAGGCTTCCATGTGCTCATCCTTTGGTTCGTATATCTTGTTGGAGAAGTTGACGAGGAGCTGCAAATCGCCCTTGATGATGAGGCACTTTACCCCTAAGGCGATTGCGGCTTTCAAGCCTGCTATCAGGCCTTCATACTCTGCTATGTTGTTGGAGACCTTTTCTCCATGCTGGAAACAGAGTTGCACGGCGTAGTAGAGTTTGTCCTGGGTGGGGGATACGAGCACTGCGCCAGCTCCCGCGCCGTGTCGGGAGAATGCCCCATCGAAGTACATGACCCAGCCGTCTGGTGCCTCACTTCCCGGGGAAAGTGATTGGTCCTCGCCTGCCTCGAGACCCAGTGCTTCTGCCCATTCTGCCATGAAATCCGCAAGTGCGGCTCCCTTGATGACTCTGGTCGTATTGAATTCTAGCTGAAATGCCTGTAGTTCGATGTTCCATTCAGCGACTCTTCCAGCTGAGTTAGGGCTCCTGAGTACCCTTTCCAAGGGGTATGCTGAGACGACTTTCATGGGATGGCCTTGGAAATAGTGCCGCAGCTTGCGTGAGGCCACTAATAGCGCGAGGAGGAGTTTTTGATGCATGGGATACCGTGCCCTTGCGTCGCGTAGCACCGTGGTGACGAAGTACACGGGATACTCGACGAGGTTGAGGGTGCTGGTGCAGCTTGCATCCTCCAGAGGTCGAGGCATCTCCTGAGACGGTGGAGCCCCCAGTGCTTGGTCGCTTGAAGAGGCCTCTCCTGCCCCGGGTGCGTTCTCCTACTGCGGCTGTTCCCCTCCGGCTGCGGTCGTGGTCCTCATGAGGCCCTCTTGGCTTTGCTTTCTTCAGCCCGGACGGTGGCTGCGGCCTTGGTCCGGCGCTCCTCCCTGACCGCCACCAGGGCTGCGCTAGCGGAGTAGGGGGTGGCCGCAAGGTAGAGCACTAGGGGCTCCCGTGGACGCGGAGCTACCATCACTGGTGGGCTGGTAAGGTACCTCTTGAGATCTTGGAATGCCTTGTCGGCCTCTTCAGTCCATTCGAAGGGGCCCTTCTTCTTCATCAACTTGAAGAAGGGCAGTGCTCGTTCCCTTAGCTTGGAGATGAAGCGCCCTAGCGCGGTTACACGCCCGGTGAGCTTCTGCATCTCTCTGAGGGTCCTTGGCGGGCTCATGTCTTCGACAGTTGCTTTGACCTTCTCTGGGTTGGCCTCGATGCCCCTGTGGGACACGAGAAAACCTAGGAGCTTGCCCAAGGGGACCCCAAACACGCACTTCTCCGGGTTGAGCCGTAGGTCCACTTCGTTGAGGCTCGCAAAGGTTTCTTCCAGGTCTTGTATCAGGGTTTTTGCCTCCCGGGACTTCACCACAATGTCGTCGATGTAAGCTTCAACGTTTCTCCCGAGCTGCCGGCCTAAGGTGATGTGCATCAGCCGCTGAAAGGTTGCGCCTACATTGCGCAACCCAAATGGCATGCACGTGTAGCAGTACACTCCACATGGGGTCAGGAAAGCCGTTTTTCCACGTCTTCTACCACCATCTTGATCTGGTGATAGCCTGAGAAGGCATCTAGGAAGCACAATAGGTCACACTCTGCGGTAGAGTCGACTATCTGGTCAATGCGGGGGAGCGGAAATGGATCCTGTGGGCAGGCTTTGTTGAGGTTGGTGAAGTCGACACACATGCGTTCCTTTCCTCCCTTTTTCGGCACAAGACCGGATTAGCCAGCCAATCAGGGTAACGGACCTCGCGGATAACTCCTGCCGCTTCTCGCTTCCAGGTCTCCTGAACGATGAAAGCTTGTTTCTCAGTGGACTGTCACCTCGCCTTCTGCTTCACGGGGCACATGTTGGGGCACACGCTAAGGTGATGCTCAATCGCACCCCTCGGGACCCCTGCTAACTGATCAGGTTCCCATGCGAACACCTTCTTGTTCGCACGCAGGAACCTCACCAGGGCCTTCTCCTGCTCGGGCTCGAGGTTGGCTCCCATGGTGAAGGTAGCTTCAGTGGGTCCGTCCTCGTCGACCGGTACCTACTTGGTTTCCGCCTTGTCTTGGGTGAACAACTGCTTCTTTTTAGCCGGCGCAGCCCCCTTGGTCTCAAGGGCGTCGGTGCTGGTGGGCTGCGCCACCTCGGCCGCCCTGGAAGCAAGCTTGAGTGCCTGCAGCGCATCCCTTGTGTCTCTTGACATGGTAAGGACGCCGCTGCTCCCGGGCATCTTCATGAGGTTGTACGCCGGGTGAGTTGCTGCCATGAACCGGGCCAAGGCCGGATAGCCGAGGATGGCGTTGTAGGGGAGGCCGATGGGGGCGATGTCGAAGTCGATCAGCTCTGTGCAGAAGTTGTCGTGGGTGCCAAAGGTCACTAGGAGGCGGATCTGTCCCAAGGAGGTGGTGGAACCGACTCCGACACCCGAGAAAGGCCTACTAGGCAGAAGCCGGTCTAGCGGCACGTGGAGGAGGCTGAAGGCCTCCACCGAGAGCACGTTGAGGCCGGCACCGCCATTGATGAGGGTCCTGGTGACGGCCACCTGGCAGATGGTGGGGGTGCATAGCATCGGGAGCGCGCCCGAATCGACGGGGCTGAAGGGGTGATCATCCGAGTCGAAGGTTAGATCGGCCTCGGGCGCCACCCAGCCCGGGGGGGGGCTTCTTGACGCTTGGAGGCGGTGCTGATCCGGCGGGTGAACGGATTGACGTGGTGGCTCGAGGGTGGTGCCTGTGAGCCACCAAGGAGAGCTGCGACGACGGGCGGCACTAGTGCGGCATAACGGGCGAGGAAGAGGTCGCGCAGCTCCTCCCAGGAGGTCCCAGAAGCCGTCGGCAGGTGGAGGAGCCATGCGCGCGGGTCACCGGCGAGGGCCATGGGAAACCAGTTGGCCATCACTCGGTCGTCGCCCCCGGCTTTGAGGACGGCCTCCTCATACGCCAGCAGGATAACCAGTGGATCCGTCGCGCCGTTGTAGCGTGGCGGCGTCTCAGGCTTGAATTTGTGCGGCCACTGCACCTATCGCAAGGTGGGGGGCAACGCTCGGAGCCCCCCGGCCCCAGTGCCGGCATCGGTTGTCGGAGTGGGCGGCGCGTTGTCCGCCATGAGGGCGAAATGCGATGTTGGTGGAGAGCGGGTCGTCGAGAGGGAGAACTCCAGAGCACCCCTACCTGGCGTGCCAAATGTCGGATTTCGGGTTCCGGCAGACCCTTAAAGTTCGAACTCTGGGGTGCGCACAGAGATCTTTCCCCTACCTACTCACGCTTCTATGGCTCGCAAGAAATCTAGGCTGGAAAGAAGAACACACAGTGGACACGAGGTTTATACTGATTCGGGCAACCGATGTGGTGTAATACCCTACTCCAGTGTGTGGTGCGGTGGATTGCCTCAGGGGCTAATGATGAACAATACAGGAAGAAGAACAGCCTCGCGAGAGGTGTTCTTGAGCTGGTGTGGTATGTTCTACCTGGTCCGGATCTCCCTCCCTCTATGGTGGCTAGTCCTACTTATAGAGGTCCTGGTCCTCTTCCCAAAATGCGAGCGGGAAGGGCGCCAACAATTGGCCATTTTGAAGGGGAACATCTAGTACAAGTTATCCAGACCAAAGGTGGTCTTCGGCTACCAAAAGTGTTGGAAATATGCCCTAGAGGCAATAATAAAAGTATTATTATTATATTTCCTTGTTCATGATAATTGTCTTTTATTCATGCTATAACTGTATTATCCGGAAATCGTAATACACGTGTGAATACATAGACCACAATATGTCCCTAGTGAGCCTCTAGTTGACTAGCTCGTTGTGATCAACAGATAGTCATGGTTTCCTGGCTATGGACATTGGATGTCGTTGATAACGGGATCACATCATTAGGAGAATGATGTGATGGACAAGACCTAATCCTAAGACTAGCACAAAAGATCGTGTAGTTCATTTGCTAGAGCTTTACCAATGTCAAGTATCTCTTCCTTTGACCATGAGATCGTGTAACTCCTGGATACCGTAGGAGTGCTTTGGGTGTATCAAACTTCACAACGTAACTGGGTGACTATAAAGGTGCACTACAGGTATCTCCGAAAGTATCTATTGTTTTATGCGGATCGAGACTGGGATTTGTCACTCCGTGTAAACGGAGAGGTATCTCTGGGCCCACTCGGTAGGACATCATCATATGCGCAATGTGACCAAGGAGTTGATCACGGGATGATGTGTTACGGAACGAGTAAACTGACTTGCCGGTAACGAGATTGAACAAGGTATCGGTATACCGACGATCGAATCTCGGGCAAGTAAAATACCGCTAGACAAAGGGAATTGTATACGGGATCGATTGAGTCCTTGACATCGTGGTTCATCCGATGAGATCATCGTGGAACATGTGGGAGCCATCATGGGTATCCAGATCCCGCTGTTGGTTATTGACTGGAGAACGTCTCGGTCATGTCTGCATGTCTCCCGAACCCGTAGGGTCTACACACTTAAGGTTCGATGACGCTAGGGTTATAAAGGAAGCTTGTATGTGGTTACCGAATGTTGTTCGGAGTCCCGGATGAGATCCCGGACGTCACGAGGAGTTCCGGAATGGTCCGGAGGTAAAGTTTTATATATAGGAAGTCCTGTTTCGGCCATCGGGATAAGTTTCGGGGTCATCGGTATTGTACCGGGACCACCGGAAGGGTCCCGGGGGCCCACCGGGTGGGGCCACCTGCCCCGGGGGGCCACATGGGCTGTAGGGGGTGCGCCTTGGCCTACATGGGCCAAGGGCACCAGCCCCAAGAGGCCCATGCGCCTAGGGAACCCTAGAGGGAAGAGTCCTCAAGGGGGAAGGCACCTCCGAGGTGCCTTGGGGAGGATGGACTCCTCCCCCCCCTCTTGGCCGCCGCACCAGATGCCATCTGGAGGCTGGCCGCCGCCCCTTTGGGGTGGGAAACCCTAAAGGGGGCGCAGCCCTCCCCTTCCCCTATATATATGAGGCCTAGGGGCTGCCCATAAGACGTGATTTGATCTCTCGTTGGTGCAGCCCTGCCCCTCTCCCTCCTCCTCCTCTCCCATGGTGCTTGGCGAAGCCCTGCTGGATTACCACGCTCCTCCACCACCACCACGCCGTTGTGCTGCTGTTGGATGGAGTCTTCCTCAACCTCTCCCTCTCTCCTTGCTGGATCAAGGCGTGGGAGACGTCACCGGGCTGTACGTGTGTTGAACGCGGAGGTGCCGTGCATTCGGCACTTGATCATCGGTGATCTGAATCACGACGAGTACGACTCCATCAACCCCGTTCACTTGAACGCTTCCGCTTAGCGATCTACAAGGGTATGTAGATGCACTCCCCTTTCTACTCGTTGCTGGTCTCTCCATAGATAGATCTTGGTGTTACGTAGGAAAATTTTTGAATTTCTGCTACGTTCCCCAACAGTGGCATCATGAGCTAGGTCTATTGCGTAGATTCTTTGCACGAGTAGAACACAAAGTAGTTGTGGGCGTTGATGTTGTTCAATATGCTTACCGTTACTAGTCCAATCTTGTTTCGACGGTATTGTGGGATGAAGCGGCCCGGACCGACCTTACACATACTCTTACGTGAGACAGGTTCCACCGATTGACATGCACTTGGTGCATAAGGTGGCTAGCGGGTGCCAGTCTCTCCCACTTTAGTCGGAACGGATTCGATGAAAAGGGTCCTTATGAAGGGTAAATAGCAATTGGCATATCACGTTATGGTCTTTGCGTAGGTAAGAAACATTCTTGCTAGAAACCCATAGCAGCCACGTAAAACATGCAACAACAATTAGAGGACGTCTAACTTGTTTTTGCAGGGTATGCTATGTGATGTGATATGGCCAAGAAGAATGTGATGAATGATATGTGATGTATGAGATTGATCATGTTCTTGTAATAGGATTCACGACTTGCATGTCGATGAGTATGACAACCGGCAGGAGCCATAGGAGTTGTCTTTATTTTTGTATGACCTGCGTGTCATTGAAGAACGCCATGTAAACTACTTTACTTTATTTCTAAACGCGTTAGTCATAGAAGTAGAAGTAGTCGTTGGCGTGACAACTTCATGAAGACACGATGATGGAGATCATGATGATGGAGATCATGGTGTCAAGCCGGTGACAAGATGATCATGGAGCCCCGAAGATGAAGATCAAAGGAGCTATATGATATTGGCCATATCATGTCACTACTCTATTTTATTGCATGTGATGTTTATCATGTTTATGCATCTTGTTTACTTAGGACGACGGTAGTAAATAAGATGATCCCTTACAAAATTTCAAGAAGTGTTCTCCCCTAACTGTGCACCGTTGCTACAGTTCGTCGCTTCTAAGCACCACGTGATGATCGGGTGTGATGGATTCTTACGTTCACATACAACGGGTGTAAGACAGTTTTACACAGCGAAAACACTTAGGGTTAACTTGACGAGCCTAGCATGTGCAGACATGGCCTCGGAACACGGAGACCGAAAGGTCGAGCATGAGTCGTATAGTAGATACGATCAACATGAAGATGTTCACCGACGTTAACTAGTCCGTCTCACGTGATGATCGGACACGGCCTAGTTGACTCGGATCATGTGATCACTTAGATGACCAGAGGGATGTCTATCTGAGTGGGAGTTCATAAGATGAACTTAATTATCTTGAACATAGTCAAAAGACCTTTTGCAAATTATGTCGTAGCTCGCGCTTTAGTTCTACTGTTTTAGATATGTTCCTAGAGAAAATATAGTTGAAAGTTGATAGTAGCGATTATGCGAACAGTAGAAAGCTTATGTCCTTAATGCACTGCTCAGTGTGCTGAACCCCAAACGTCGTTTGTGGATGTTTCGAACATCGAACATACACATTTTGATAACTACGTGATAGTTCAGTTAAATGGTTTAAGTAGAGGCACCAAAGACGTTTTCGAAACATCGCGGAACATATGAGATGTTTCGAGGGCTGAAATTGGGATTTCAAGCTCGTGCCCATGTCAAGAGGTATAAGACCTCCGACGATTTTCTTGGCCTGCAAACTAAGGGAGAAAAGCTCAATCATTGAGCTTGTGCTCAGATTGTCTGAGTGCAACAATCACTTGAATCGAGTGGGAGCTGATCTTCCAGATGAGATAGTGATGTTTCCCCAAAGTCATTGCCACCAAGCTGCTAGAGCTTCGTGATGAACTATAACATATCAAGGATAGAGATGATGATCCTTGAGGTATTCGCGTTGTTTGACATCGCGAAAGTAGAAATCAAGAAGGAGC
Organism: Triticum dicoccoides; assembly: GCF_002162155.2. Lineage (NCBI taxonomy): Eukaryota > Viridiplantae > Streptophyta > Magnoliopsida > Poales > Poaceae > Triticum > Triticum dicoccoides. Next base: position 549,764,431 of record NC_041392.1, on the reverse strand, counting down.
ATCAATTGTTGATGGTTGATGAAACCACTAGTTTCAAGAAGGGCAAGGGAAAGAAGGGATACTTCATGAAACGGCAAATCAGCTGCTGCACCAATGAAGAAACCCGAGGTTGAACCCAAACCCGAGACTAAGTGCTTCTGTAATAAGGGGAACAACCACTGGAGCAGGATTACCCTAGATACTTGGTAGATGAGAAGGCTGGCAAGGTCGATAGAAGTATATTGGATATACATTATGTTAATGTGTACTTTACTAGTACTCCTAGTAGCACCAGGCTATTAGATACCGGTTCGGTTGCTAAGTGTTAGTAACTCGAAATAAAAGCTACGGAATAAACGGAGACTAGCTAAAGGAGAGCTGACGGTATGTGTTGGAAGTGTTTCCAAGTTTGATATAATCAAACATCGCACGCTCCCTCTACCATCAAGATTAGTATTAAACCTGAATGGTTTATTGAATCTCGATCGTAGTGATACACATTTTCAGGCCAAAAGATATAAGATAGTAATGATAGTACCACTTAATTGTGGCACTGCCATGTAAGTCATAATGGTATAAAACGCATGAAGAAGCTCCATGTTGATGGATCTTTGGACTCACTCGTTTTTGAAAAGTTTGATGCATGCGAACCATGTCTATTGGTATATATGCATGAAGAAACTCCATGCAAATGGACCATTTGAACTCACTTGATTTTGAATCACTTGAGATATGCAAATCATACCACATAGGCAAGATGACTGAAAAGCCTCAGTTTCAGTAAAATGGAACAAGATAGCAACTTGTTGGAAGCAACACATTTTGATGTGTGCAGTCCAATGAGTGCTGAGGCATGCAGTGAATATCGTTATGTTCTTACTTCACAGATGATTCGAGTAGATGTTGAGAATATTTACTTGATGAAACACAAGTCTGAATTATTGAATGGTTCAAATAATTTCAGAGTGAAGTAGAAGATCATTATGACAATAGGATAAAATGTCTATGATATGATCATAGAGATGAATATCTGAGTTACGAGTTTTGGCACACAATTAAGACATTGTGGAAATTGTTTCGCAATTAATACCGCCTGGAACACCATAGTGTGATGGTGTGTCCGAACATCATAGTTGCACCCTATTGGATATGGTGCGTACCATGATGTCTCTTATCGAATTACCACTATCGTTCATGGGTTAGGCATTAGAGACAACCACATTCACTTTAAATAGGGCACCACGTAATTCCGATGAGATGACACCGTATGAATTATGGTTTAGAGAAACCTAAGTTGTCGTTTCTTAAAGGTTTGGGGCTGCGACACTTATGTGAAAAAGTTTCAGGATTAAGCTCGAACCCAAAGCGGATAAAATGCATCTTCATAGGACACCCAAAACAGTTGGGTATACCTCCTAATTCAGATCCGAAAGCAATATGGATTGTTTCTTGAATCGGGTCCTTTCTCGAGGAAAGGTTTCTCTCGAAAGAGTTGAGTGGGAGGATGGTGGAGACTTGATGAGGTTATTGAACCGTCTCTTCAACTAGTGTGTGGCAGGGCACAGGAAGTTGTTCCTGTGGCACCTACACCAATTGAAGTGGAAGCTTATGATATTGATCATGAAACTTCGGATCAAGTCACTACCAAACCTCGTAGGACGACAAGGACACGTACTACTTCGGAGTGGTAAGGTGATCCTGTCTTGAAGGTCATGTTGCTAGACAACAATGAACCTACGAGCTATGGAGAAGTGATGGTGGGCCCGAATTCCGACAAATGGTTAGAAGCCATGAAATCCGAGATAGTATCCATATATCAGAACAAAGCATGGACTTTGATGGACTTGCCCGATGATCGGCAATCCATTGAGATAAATGGATATTTTAAGAAGAAGACGGACGTGGATGGTAATGTCACCATCTATGAAGCTCGACTTGTGGCGAAGTGTTTTCCGACAAGTTCAAGGAGTTGACTACGATGAGATTTTCTCACTCGTAGCGATGCTTAAAGTCCGTCGGAATCATGTTAGCATTAGCTGCATTTATGAAATCTGGCAGATGGATGTCAAGACAAGTTTCCTTACTAGTTTTCGTAAGGAAAGGTTGTATGCAATACAATCAAAAAAGTTTTGTCGATCCTAAGGATGCTAAAAGGTATGCTAGCTCCAGCAATCCTTCTAAGGACTGGAGTGAGCATCTCGGAGTTGGAATGTATGCTTTGATGATGATCAAAGATTTTGGATTTATACAAAGTTTATAAGAAACTTGTATTTCCAAAGAAGTGAGTGGGAGCACTATAGAATTTCTGATGAGTATATGTTGTTGACATATTGATGATCAGAGATGATGTAGAATTTCTAGAAAGCATATAGGGTTATTTTGAAAGTGTTTTTCAATGGAAAGCCTGGATTAAGCTACTTGGACATTGAGCATCAAGATCTATAAGGATAGATCAAAATGCTTAATAATACTTTCAAATGAGCACATACCTTGACATGATCTTGAAGGTGTTCAAGATGGACCAGTCAAAGAAGGAGTTCTTGCCTGAGTTGTAAGGTACAAAGTTAAGACTTAAAGCTCGACCATAGAAGAATAGAGAGAAAGGACGAATGTCGTCCCCTATGCTTAAGACGTAGGCTCTTCAGTATGCTATGCTGTGTACCGCACCTGAAGTGTGCCTTGCCATGAGTCAGTCAAGGGGTACAAGAGTGATCCAAGAATGGCTCACAGGACAGCAGTCAAAGTTATCCTTAGTAACTAGTGGACTAAGGAATTTTCTCGATTATGGAGGTGGTAAAAGAGTTCGTCGTAAAGGTTATGACGATGCAAGCTTGACACCTATCCGGATAGCTCTGAGTAGAGATACCGGATACATATAATGGAGCAATTATTTAGGATAGCTCCAAGTAGAACAGTTGTTTGGAATAGCTCCAAATAGAGCGTGGTAGCTGCATCTAGGAGATGACATAGAGATTTGTAAAGCACACATGGATCTGAAAGGTTCAGACCCGTTGACTAAAACCTCTCCCACAAGCAACATGATCAAACATAAAACTCATTGAGTGTTAATCACATAGTGATGTGAACTAGACTACTGACTCTAGTAAACTCTTGGGTATTAGTCACATGGCGATGTGACCTGTGAGTGTTAATCACATGGCGATGTGAACTAGATTATTGACTCTAGTGCAAGTGGGAGACTGTTGGAAATATGCCCTAGAGGCAATAATAAAAGTATTATTATTATATTTCCTTGTTCATGATAATTGTCTTTTATTCATGCTATAACTGTATTATCCGGAAATCGTAATACACGTGTGAATACATAGACCACAATATGTCCCTAGTGAGCCTCTAGTTGACTAGCTCGTTGTGATCAACAGATAGTCATGGTTTCCTGGCTATGGACATTGGATGTCGTTGATAACGGGATCACATCATTAGGAGAATGATGTGATGGACAAGACCCAATCCTAAGACTAGCACAAAAGATCGTGTAGTTCATTTGCTAGAGCTTTACCAATGTCAAGTATCTCTTCCTTTGACCATGAGATCGTGTAACTCCTGGATACCGTAGGAGTGCTTTGGGTGTATCAAACGTCACAACGTAACTGGGTGACTATAAAGGTGCACTACAGGTATCTCCGAAAGTATCTATTGTTTTATGCGGATCGAGACTGGGATTTGTCACTCCGTGTAAACGGAGAGGTATCTCTGGGCCCACTCGGTAGGACATCATCATATGCGCAATGTGACCAAGGAGTTGATCACGGGATGATGTGTTACGGAACGAGTAAACTGACTTGCCGGTAACGAGATTGAACAAGGTATCGGTATACCGACGATCGAATCTCGGGCAAGTAAAATACCGCTAGACAAAGGGAATTGTATACGGGATCGATTGAGTCCTTGACATCGTGGTTCATCCGATGAGATCATCGTGGAACATGTGGGAGCCATCATGGGTATCCAGATCCCGCTGTTGGTTATTGACTGGAGAACGTCTCGGTCATGTCTGCATGTCTCCCGAACCCGTAGGGTCTACACACTTAAGGTTCGATGACGCTAGGGTTATAAAGGAAGCTTGTATGTGGTTACCGAATGTTGTTCGGAGTCCCGGATGAGATCCCAGATGTCACGAGGAGTTCCGGAATGGTCCGGAGGTAAAGATTTATATATAGGAAGTCCTGTTTCGGCCATCGGGACAAGTTTCGGGGTCATCGGTATTGTACCGGGACCACCGGAAGGGTCCTGGGGGCCCACCGGGTGGGGCCACCTGCCCCGGGGGGCCACATGGGCTGTAGGGGGTGCGCCTTGGCCTACATGGGCCAAGGGCACCAGCCCCAAGAGGCCCATGCGCCTAGGGAACCCTAGAGGGAAGAGTCCTCAAGGGGGAAGGCACCTCCGAGGTGCCTTGGGGAGGATGGACTCCTCCCCCCCCCTCTTGGCCGCCGCACCAGATGCCATCTGGAGGCTGGCCGCCGCCCCTTTGGGGTGGGAAACCCTAAAGGGGGCGCAGCCCTCCCCTTCCCCTATATATATGAGGCCTAGGGGCTGCCCATAAGACGTGATTTGATCTCTCGTTGGTGCAGCCCTGCCCCTCTCCCTCCTCCTCCTCTCCCATGGTGCTTGGCGAAGCCCTGCTGGATTACCACGCTCCTCCACCACCACCACGCCGTTGTGCTGCTGTTGGATGGAGTCTTCCTCAACCTCTCCCTCTCTCCTTGCTGGATCAAGGCGTGGGAGACGTCACCGGGCTGTACGTGTGTTGAACGCGGAGGTGCCGTGCGTTCGGCACTTGATCATCGGTGATCTGAATCACGACGAGTACGACTCCATCAACCCCGTTCACTTGAACGCTTCCGCTTAGCGATCTACAAGGGTATGTAGATGCACTCCCCTTTCTACTCGTTGCTGGTCTCTCCATAGATAGATCTTGGTGTTACGTAGGAAATTTTTTGAATTTCTGCTACGTTCCCCAACAAAAAGCACTGGTGATGACGCTGTCTTGGGCTCCACGATGACCTCCGTCCTCCCGCTCTGCTGGTCTTGGTCTCGTTGCACCGGAATGGTAACCTTTGCCTGATGTCTTGGACTGTGCTTGTTCCCTTTGCACCGAAGGGGAAACAAGGACACTGCACAGACCGGTGCCCGCCTGGCGCCCGCCTGATCTCGATCGTCATGGCTTGTGTCACGGGCTCCTCACGAGGTGCCCCTGCCTTGACCTCTCCACCTCCTCGCTAGCCTGCCTGATGAGGCTGCTCCTGAGGAAGCTTCCTGTCGTCCGCCCCGCAGGGCTTGGCCCCTCGCGAGGGTCTTGAGTTTGAGCTGATGAAGTTAGGCTGCACTGGGCCCCCACTCGAGCCACGCCGCAGGCCGCAGGCAGGCAAGTCTGGGGACCCCCGTTCCCAGAATGCCGACAATTATAACTAACCACATTCACAAAAATGCTTAGGTCTCAAGTTTAGTCATATCAATAGCATAATCAACTAGCGAGCAATAATAATAAATCTCGGATGACAACACTTTCTCAAAACAATCATAATATGATATAACAAGATGGTATCTCGCTAGCCCTTTCTGAGACCGCAAAACATAAATGCAGAGCACCTTTAAAGACCAAGGACTGACTGTACATTGTAATTCATGGTAAAAGAGATCCAGTCAAGTCATACTCAATGTAAACTAACAGTAATGAATGCAAATTACAGCGTTGCTCTCCAACTGGTGCTTTTTAATAAGAAGATGATGACTCAGCATAAAAGTAAATAGATAGGCTCTTCGCAGAGGGAAGCAGGGATTTGTAGAGGTGCCAGAGCTCGGTTTTGAAACAGAGGTGAATAATATTTTGAGCGGTATACTTTCGTTGTCAACATAACAACCAAGAGATGGAGATATCCTCCATGCTACACACATTATAGGCGGTTCCCAAATAGAATGGTAAAGTTTATACTCCCCCTTCCACCAACAAGCATCAATCCATGGCTTGCTCGAAACAATGAGTGCCTCCAACTAACAAGAATCCCAGGGGGAGTTTTGTTTTCAATTATTTTGATTTAGTTTGCATAAAGCATGGGACTGGGCATCCCGGTGACCAGCCATTTATCTCGTGAGTGAGGAGCGGAGTCCACTCCTCTTGAGAATAACCCGCCTAACATGGAAGATACGGACAACCCTAGTTGATACATGAGCTATTCGAGCATACAAAACAGGATATTTATTTGAAGGTTTAGAGTTTGGCACATACAAATTAACTTGGAACGGCAGGTAGATACCGTATATGGGTAGGTATAGTGGACTCATGTGGAATAACTTTGGGGTTTAAGGGATTGGATGCACAAGCAGTATTCCCGCTTAGTACCGGTGAAGGCTAGCAAAAGGCTGGGAAGCGACCAACTAGAGAGCGACAACAGTCATGAACATGCATTAAAATTAATCAACACCGAATGCAAGCATGAGTGGGATATAATCCACCATGAACATAAATATCGTGAAGGCTATGTTGATTTTGTTTCAACTACATGCATGAACATGTGCCAAGTCAAGTCACTTAAATCATTCAGAGGAGGATACCATCCTATCATACCACATCATAACCATTTCAATAGCATGTTGGCACGCAAGGTAAACCATTATAACTCATATCTAATCAAGCATGGCACAAGAAACTATGATATCTAGTTGTCATTGCAAACATGTTTATTCATAATAGGCTGAATCAGGAACGATGAACTAATCATATTTACAAAAACAAAAGAGGTCAAGTTTGTACTAGCTTTTCTCATCTCAGTCAGTCCATCATATATCGTCATAATTGCCTTTCACTTGCATTACCGAACGATGTGAATAATAATAATAGTGCACGTGCATTGGACTAAGCTGGAATCTGCAAGCATTCAATAAACAGGAGAAGACAAGGCAGTATGGGCTCTTTTGTCAGATCAACATTAATGCATATAAGAGCCACTTCAACAATTTAATTATGATCTTCTCCTATCGACCCCCAAAGGAAAGAAAAGAAATAAAACTATTTACACGGGAAAGCTCCCAACAAGCAAAAGAAGAACAGGAAATATTTTTGGGTTTTCTTTTTAATTACTGTTACAAGCATGGAAATTAAAACTAGCTAAAAGCTACAACTAATTTTTTTTAGTTTTTCTTAAGGTTTATTAAACACACAAGAAGAAAGCATAAAAAGGAAATAAACTAGCATGGATGATACAAATGAAAAAGTATGAGCACCGACATCTAGCAATGAGTGTGTGAACATAAATGTAATGTCGGTTGGAAATACGTACTCCCCCAAGCTTAGGCTTTTGGCCTAAGTAGGTCTATGGCCACGGCTGGCCTGGCGGGTATCCATAATAGTAGCTGGGGTCGTACTGCGATGCAGCGGCTATCGCCTGCTGAGCTGCAGCATGGCGATGAGCGGCCTCCGCTCTGCTCTCGCACTCATCTGCCTCCTCTCTGGTAATAGTATATCTTCCTTTTGTCTGATAATCAAAGAAGGCAGGAGCAGAGAGAGTAATATGGACAGCACGACGTCTGTCAAAGATTAGTCGATACTGGAGAGGTGATTCATTCCTCTCGACAAACTGGTGGTGAAACATAGCATTAAAGTCTAGGTAAGCAGGAGGTAATTCAATATCATCTTCGCGTATGGCTATACCAAGAAAATTAACTATGCAGGTTGCATAAATTCCTCCAAAGAAATCTCCATTAAATCTATTAATATGCAACCTACGTGCAACAATGGCTCCCAAATTATAAGATTTATCTCCTAACACAGCACTCCTAAGAATACTGAGGTCAGGGACACACATGTGACATGCCTCATCTTTACCATTAATGCATCTACCTATGAAGAGAGCAAAATAATGTATAGCAGGAAAGTGAATGCTCCCTATGGTGGCTTGTGTTATATCTCTAGATTCTCCCATAGTTATGCTAGCAAGAAAATCTCTAAATTCAGATTTGCGAGGATCCCTAATACTACCCCATTGTGGAAGTTTGCAAGCAGTGGTAAAATCCTTTAAGTCCATAGTATAAGAATTTTCATAGAGATCAAACAGGACAGTTGGAGAATTACGTGAAGATGAAAATTCAAACCTCCTCACAAAGGTACTAGTGAGATTGTGATACTGGCTGCACTTCTCTTCCTCAAAGCTCACAAGATCAGCGTTACACAAATATGTGTTAAATTCTTCCTCAATTCCCGCTCGATCCATAAAGTTCTCAGAAGGCCATTCACAAGGATGCACTGGGGCGTCTCTTGGTGGCTCATCATCAGCATCACGCATTGCAAGCCTGGGTCCTTGCTTCCTTGAGGAACCACCTTGGAACATTTTCCTAAGCATTTTTCTTCCTTTTATAAGGACTAGGTGCATGTATATTATTTCTCTGAGAATCTTGCTCAATTCTCTTAGGGTGGCCTTCAGGATACAAAGGTTCCTGAGTCATTCTACCAGTTCTAGTAGCCACTCTAACAGCATTATCATTATTCTTACTACTATTCAATTCATTGAGCAAATCATTTTGAGCTTTAAGTACTTTTTCTACTTGAGTGGTAACCATAGAAGCATGTTTACTAATGAGTTTAAGTTCACCTTTGACATTAGCCATATAATCACCCAAGTGTTCAAGCATATTTGAATTGTATTTCAATTGTCTACCAAAATAAGCATTAAAATCTTCTTTCTTAGCCATAAATTTATCAAACTCATCTAAGCATGGGCTATCAAATTTAGTAAACGGGATTTCAGCTTTATCATATCTATAGAGAGAATTTACCTTTACTACCTGTGTCGGGTTATCAAGACCATGAGTTTCTTCAATAGGTAATGGATTAATATCATGTGTTTCTTCAACAGGCGGTAAATTAAGACCATGTATTTCTTCAATAGGAGGTAAATTCTTAACATCTTCAGCTTTAATACCTTTTTCTTTCATAGATTTCTTTGCCTCTTGCATATCTTCAGGACTGAGAAATAGAATACCCCTTTTCTTCGGAGTTGGTTTAGGAATAGGCTCAGGAATTGGCTCAGGAGGTGTCCAATATTTTCATTTGTCAACATATTATTCAATAGAATTTCAGCTTCATCCGGTGTTCTTTCCCTGAAAACAGAACCAGCACAACTATCAAGGTAATCTCTGAAAGCATCGGTTAGTCCATTATAAAAGATATCAAGTATTTCATTTTTCTTAAGAGGATGATCAGGCAAAGCATTAAGTAATTGGAGAAGCCTCCCCCAAGCTTGTGGGAGACTCTCTTCTTCAATTTGCACAAAACTATATATGTCCCTTAAAGCAGCTTGTTTCTTATGAGCAGGGAAATATTTAGCAGAGAAGTAATAAATCATATCCTGGGGACTACGCACACAACCAGGATCAAGAGAATTAAAACATATCTTAGCATCACCCTTTAATGAGAACGGAACTATTTTAAGGATATAAAAGTAGCGAGTTCTCTCATCATTAGTGAACAGGGTGGCTATATCATTTAATTTAGTAAGATGTGCCACAACAGTTTCAGATTCATAGCCATGAAAAGGATCAGATTCAACCAAAGTAATTATATCATGATCAACAGAGAATTCATAATCCTTATCGGTAACACAGATAGGTGAAGTAGCAAAAGCAGGGTCAGGTTTCATTCTAGCATTTAGAGATTGCTTATTCCATTTAGCGAATAACATCTTGAGTTCGTATCTATCTTTGCAAGCTAAAATAGCTAAAGAAGCTTCTTTATCAAAAACATAACCCTCATGAATAACAAGCAAGTCTTCATCATCAATTTCATCAGTATTATCAGATTCAATATTTTCAATCTCTCTAGCCCTAGCAAGTTGTTCATCAAGAAATTCACCAAGTGGCACAGTAATATCAAGCATAGAAGTAGTTTCATCATAAGTATCATGTATAGCAGAAGTGGCATCATCAATAACATGCGACATATCAGAACGAATAGCAGAAGCAGGTTTAGGTGTCGCAAGCTTACTTAAAACAGAAGGTGAATCAAGTGCAGAGCTAGATGGCAGTTCCTTACCTTCCCTCGTAGTTGAGGGATAAATCTTGGTTCTTGGATCTTTCAAGTTCTTCATAATGATAAGCAGATATAAATCCCATGTGACTCAAAGAATAGAGCTATGCTCCCTGGCAATGGCGCCACAAAATAGTCTTGATAACCCACAAGTATAGGGGATCGCAATAGTTTTCGAGGGTAAAGTATTCAACCCAAATTTATTGATTCGACACAAGGGAGCCAAATAATACTCTCAAGTATTAGCAGCTGAGTTGTCAATTCAACCACACCTGGAAACTTAATATCTGCAGCAAAGTGTTTAGTAGCAAAGTAATATGATAGTAGTGATAACGGTAGCAAAAGGTAACAGTAGTAAAAGTAATGTTCTTGGTATTTTGTAGTGATGATAGCAATAGCAATGGGAAAGTAAATAAGCGAAGAACAATATATGGAAAGCTCGTAGGCAATGGATCAGTGATGGAGAATTATGCCGGATGCGGTTCATCATGTAACAGTCATAACCTAGGGTGACACAGAACTAGCTCCAGTTCATCAATGTAATGTAGGCATGTATTCCGAATATAGTCATACGCGCTTATGGAAAAGAACTTGCATGACATCTTTTGTCCTACCCTCCCGTGGCAGCGGGGTCCTTACGGAAACTATGGGATATTAAGGCCTCCTTTTAATAGAGTACCGGAACAAAGCATTAACACATAGTGAATACATGAACTCCTCAAACTATGGTCATCACCAGTAAGTATCCCGATTATTATCAGTTCGGGGTTAACAGATCATAACACATAATAGGTGACTATAGACTTGCAAGATATGATCAAGAACACTCATATATCGATGAAAACATAATAGGTTCAGATCTGAAATCATGGCACTCGGGCCCTAGTGACAAGCATTAAGCATAGAAAAGTCATAGCAACATCAATCTCAGAACATAGTGGATACTAGGGATCAAACCCTAACAAAACTAACTCGATTACATGATAGATCTCATCCAACCAAGCACCGTCCAGCAAGCCTACGATGGAATTACTCACGCACGGCGGTGAGCATCATGAAATTGGTGATGGAGGATGGTTGATGATGACGATGGCGACGGATTCCCCTCTCCAGAGCCCCGAACGGACTCTAGATCAGCCCTCCTGAGAGGTTTTAGGGCTTGGCGGTGGCTCCATATCGTAAAACGTGATGAATTCTTCTCTCCCCGAAACACAATATAAAGAGTTGGAGTTGGAGTCGGAGGAGCTCCAGGGGGCCCACGAGGTAGGGGGCACGCCCCCACCCTCGTGGGCAGGTGGTGGTCCCCCTGGCCTTCATCTTTTGTAGGTATTTTTTATATTTTCCAAAAAGTTGCTCCGTGAAGTTTCAGGTCATTCCGAGAATGTTTGTTTCTGCACATAAATAACACCATGGTAATTCTACTGAAAACAATGTCAGTCCGGGTTAGTTCCATTCAAATCATGCAAGTTAGAGTTCAAAACAAGGGCAAAAGTGTTTGAAAAAGTAGATACGACGGAGACGTATCAAGGGTGTTGTGGCACTTCCGCGAGGTAGGGGTTGGTGACCTTCTCGAAAAACTTGTCCTTGGGGGCACGTGGAGACGTCATGATGATCTAGATCTGTCAGAAAAATAGCTCGAAACAAGAACAGAGGACAATTGCATGATACAGGAGTCAAAACCTTCGGGAGATTATATAATGAATTTTTACCGACCAAAATACGTAACGTGCAAGAAAACGGAGTCCGGAGAGCGCACGAGGTGCCCACGAGGCAGGGGGCGCGCCCAGGGGGTAGGGCGCGCCCTCCACCCTCGTGGAGTCCTCGTGTCCTTCCCGGACTGCTTCTTTTATTTTTATATTTTTCTAAATATTCCAAAACGGAGAAAAATTGCCATTAGAACTGTTTTGGAGTCGGTTTACTTACCGTACCACATACCTATTCCTTTTCGGAGTCTGAAACATTCTGGAAAGTGTCCCTTATGTATTCCTCCGGGGTTACGGTTTCAATACCATTGGTTTCAACATTTATAGGATTACCTGAGATATAATGTTTGATTCTTTGACCGTTCACCACCTTCGGATTTGTGCCTTCGACCTACAGGTACCAATCCTAGACTTAGAGACAAGAATTGGATACAAGAGATGAACTAGGGTTTGAGAGGAGATGGTGCAGGTGAAGATGTTGATGGAGATTGGCCCCCTCCCGATGAGAGGAGCATTGGTGATGACGATGGCGATGATTTCCCCCTCCCGGAGGGAAGTGTCCCCGGCAGAACAGCTCCGCCATAGCCCTAGATTGGTTCCGCCAAGGTTCCGCCTCGTGGTGGCGGAGTCTCGTCCCGAAAGCTTGCTTATGATTTTTTCTCGGACGAAAGACTTCATATAGCAGAAGATGGGCATCGGAGGGCCACCAGGGGGCCCACGAGGCAGGGGGCGCGCCCAGGGGTTAGGGCGCGCCCCCCACCCTCGTGGCTGGTGAATGGCCCCCCTCTGGTACTTCTTGCGCTCAGTGTTTTTTATATATTCTGAAAATAACTTCCATGAAGTTTCAGGACTTTTGGAGCTGTGCAGAATAGGTCTCTAACATTTGCTCCTTTTCCAGCCCGGAATCCCAGCTGCCGCATTCTCCCTCTTTATGTAAACCTTGTAAAATAAGAGAGAATAGGCATAAGTATTGTGACATAATGTGTAGTAACAGCCCATAATGCAATAAATATCGATATAAAAGCATGATGCAAAATGAACATATCATAAATCATCACCTTAGACATTGTTGGTTGTGCTATCGATTTCTTCGTGACGACCAAGGGCCTCACCAAGCAGCGGGAGGACTTGCGAGCTAGGTTGGCCTGCTGCAAGCGCGCCTGCGAGCTCGCCCTCGTGCCGGTCAAGGCCACCTCCGGCGACTTCCTGTCCCGCACTCTTCAACGCCTCGCCTCATTCCTGGGCTAGGGCGACACGAACGCCCTCCGCGACGCATCACCCCTTCCTTGGCTTCTGAGGCATGGACGTCGACGGCAATTGGCGGGGCGTGCCCGGTGGTTCGGTGGAGGCAGGCAATGGATAAGTGGGTGGAGGTGGCAGGGGTTTTTATTAGAAAAAAATCAAAACATTATATCATCAGGAACACACTTTAAGTAGGGACCGCAGGTTAATTTCATATAAACTGAGGGGCTTTTATACAAAATCACGCACGACGACGTACGGGCAGAAACCCAATTCTCTTTATTATTAGGTAAAGATTTCAATAAGTGACTATATACGAAACAAAATGAGTCAATCGACACTTTAAAATATGTTTACATATATTCATTTGTTATAGTCCATTTGAAATGTCTAAAAACCACTACTAGGGAAAACCCTAGCAGTAGCTCGGGTATTTTGCCTATCAGTAGCGCGGGATGCCGCGCTACTAATAAGGCGCTACAGCTAACATGTAGCAGTAGCGCGTGTCATCCAACGCTACTGCTATACATGGCTAGCAGTAGCGAGGTTTATTGCAGAGCGCTGCTGCTAATATCTGCAATGCTTTTTATCAGGAAGCGCTACTGGTATGGGAGTGCTACTGATAATTTTATTCCCCTCACTACTGCTAGTTTTATTAGTTTCTGGTTTTTTCTGCATATTTGTTTTGTATTTGAACAGGCTTAATTTATACAATAATCTTTAGCATATCATACACATACAAATGTAATCATAGCATATACATACAAATAGTCTCATCAAATCATGTCATCATCATAATCATCATCCAACACAAAGTGGTCTCTCGTCATCATCTCGAAAATAGCGATACAAGTCTCGATTACTTGCAACTACATCGTCATCCATCTAAACAATAATATACGCGAGAAGAGCTATCACTTTGAGTGAGAGCGGAACTATGCAGTACGTGAGTTCGTATCCCTCACTCGCATTAGCGTGAACCTAAACTAACTACTGGTTGTCTCTCGGAAACCGGAAACCAGTACACCTAGGCCTGACATTCCGGCCACTCGTCGTATACTCCTAGCGTAGCACTTCTTCGCCATTGATGATCTATACACCTGCATCATCACATGAGTCGATGATATGCAACATATATAGTTGAGCAACAGAAAGAGACAGACTTGGCAAAAATAGAAGCAACATATCATAAGCATAAATAACAAAGTTCATCGTACCCAAAATGCCCTAACTAGAGTGATCTTCGCTACTCGAGGAGGACGGTTTAATTACATCACAAGTAAAGCTTCGTCGTGCATAACTCAAAGTTTCGTCATACAGAAAGTATGGACTAAACGGACACATTGTCATATCGACAATCACTCCAATATGTCTTGCCATCCATCCAGGTCAGGGAGATAGTCCCCGAGCTTAGTGAAAGGCTTCAGGTCGAGACGTTGAGCGGCTATGCGTGTTCGGACGTCTTCCTGCGACATTTGTCCTTCTTCGTAGAACATCCTTGTTTTTTTGATGACCTCCTTCATGATGATTTGGGCAAGTTTGCGCTGGATGTGATAGAACTCAGCTCGAAGTCGATGATCCTCGATATCTCCTAAGTTCTTTGCCCATTGCAAAATATGGGCATCGCCGAATCTAGGTGACATGCGAAGGTTCTGGTGATCCCGTCTGTACTCCAGCATATGGTGTAGGACATAGAATCCATCATTAAGAGAATCACTCGATTGCTGGATGCAGCAGAAGTCGGTCTTATGGCCAAAGGTGGGTCTGATGTTCCTTTTCTTCTTGTCCTTGACCTCTCCACCCCATGCGCTATAGTAAAACATAGCACTGTCGAGAACAGACTTGATGTGGGTGTAATCCTTTTTGTTAATGTTCTTCGATGAGTCCAAGTAAAGAGCGTGGGCGTATCGGGGATAGAGGATGATGAGGACGGCGCGCCCGCCGCTGTGCAAAATAAGTACACCTCAAATTACTTAGCCTCCACCGTGCAAATGAATGATTGAAATCAAAGGAAGGATATCCGCGTGAATGACTTACAGGGATGATAAGGCAAGAGAATCGCCTCCATGTCCTTATTGGCGAGCATGAAATTGGCGATGTATTCCCTCGCGTATTCACGGTGCTTTGCGCAGACTCCCAAGAAGCCATCGTGCATGAAATACGGGTTAGCGACACAGATATGAGGTATCTGCTCAACCCCGATGAGGTAGTTCATGTGCAAGGCATAAAGGCGGACAAATGTAAAATCCAGCTTCTTCAAGTGAAACATGTCGAAGATGTAATCGAATCAAAGGAAGAACTTCTCCGTGGGGAATGTGTCGACGTACGACAATTACCGTGGCACGTTAACTGATACGTCTCCAATGTATCTATATTTTTTGATTGCTCCATGCTATTATATATTCTGTTTTGGATGTTTAATGGGCTTATTTATACACTTCTATATTATTTTTGGGACTAACCTATTAACCGGAGGCCCAACCCAAATTGCTGTTTTTTTGCCTATTTCAGTGTTTTGCAGAAAAAGAATATCAAATGGAGTCCAAATGGAATGAAACCTTTGGGAACGTGATTTTTGGAACAAACGTGATTCAGAGGACTTGAAGTGGACGTCAAGCAACCAACGAGGAGGCCACGAGGCAGGGGGCGCACCTACCCCCCTGGGCGCGCCCTCCACCCTCGTGGGCCCCTCGTGACTCAACCGACCTAGTTCTTCCTCCTATATATACCTACGTACCTTGAAAACATCGAGGAGGACCACGAAAACCTAATTCCAACGCCGCAACCTTCTGTACCCAAGAGATCCCATCTTGGGGCCTTTCTCGGAGCCCCGCCGGAGGGGGCATTGATCACGGAGGGCCTCTACATCAACTCCATGGCCCCTCCGATGATGTGTGAGTAGTTTACCTCAGACCTTCGGGTCCATAGTTATTAGCTAGATGGATTCTTCTCTCTCTTTGGATCCCAATATAAAGTTCACCTTGATTCTCTTGGAGATCTATTTGATGTAATCTTCTTTTGCGGTGTGTTTGTCGAGATCCGATGAATTATGGGTTTATGATCAAGATTATCTATGAACAATATTTGAATCTTCTCTGAATTCTTTTATGTATGATTGGTTATCTTTGCAAGTCTCTTCGAATTTTTACTTTGGTTTGGCCTACTAGATTGATCTTTCTTGCAATGGGAGAAGTGCTTAGCTTTGGGTTCAATCTTGCGGTGCTCGATCCCAGTGACAGAAAGGGAAACGACACGTATTGTATTGTTGCCATCGAGGATAAAAAGATGGGGTTTATATCATATTGCATGAGTTTATCCCTCTACATCATGTCATCTTGCTTAAGGTGTTACTGCGTTCTTCTGAACTTAATACTCTAGATGCATGCTGGATAGCGGTCGATGTGTGGAGTAATAGTAGTAGATGCAGGCAGGAGTCAGTCTACTTGTCACGGACGTGATGCCTATATACATGATCATACCTAGATATTCTCATAACTATGCTCAATTCTATCAATTGCTCGACAGTAATTTGTTCACCCACCATAATACTTATGCTATCTTGAGAGAAGCCACTAGTGAAACCTATGGCCCCGGGTCTATTTTCCATCATACAAGTTTCCAATCTATCTTACTTTGCAATCTTTACTTTGAATCTATATCATAAAAATATCAAAAATATTTATCTTATTATTATTATCTCTATCAGATCACACTCTTGCAAGTGGCCGTGAAGGGATTGACAACCCCTTTATCACGTTGATCGCGAGGTTCTTATTTGTTTGTGTAGGTACGAGGTGACTCGCGCGTGGTCTCCTACTGGATTGATACCTTGATTCTCAAAAACTAAGGGAAATACTTACGCTGCTTTGCTGCATCACCCTTTCCTCTTCAAGGGAAAACCAACGCATGCTCAAGAGGTAGCAAGAAGGATTTCTGGCGCCGTTGCCGGGGAGATCTACGCCAAGTCAAGACATACCAAGTACCCATCACAACTCTTATCCTTCACATTACATTATTTGCAATTTGCCTCTCTTTTCCTCTCCCCCACTTCACATTTGCCGTTTTATTCACCCTTTTCCGTTCGCCTTCTTCCCGTATGTATCTTTCTTTGTGTTTACATGTCCCTTCTATTTGCTTGCATCTTTGCTTGCTAAAATCTATTCATATGGATCCACTTAAAGTGTTCTACTTGGATCATCTTCGATCCTTATGCGCTCGCGCTGAAATCCCAACTAGCCTAGTTGATGGGAAATCTTTAGATAAGCATGCTCATTTTGTGCATCACCGTTTGTCTGAAAAAGGGAGACTCTTATGGGATCAAATAAATAGATTGCTATGTTATGCTTGGAATCTTTGTGAAATTTGTGATCTTACTTGTTGCTCTAAGAACCCTAAAAAACACCCCCTACCTATGTGAGTTTAATGATAATGAAGTCTCATCTTCTTATGCAAAGGGTGTTTATAGTTACTATGATATCGAACAAATTGAAGAATTTGTTGCTTTTAAGGGTGATTATGAAGTTGCTTCTTTGATTGAAAAGTATGATATTACTCTCTACGAATCTGAAAATTTTGACATACTTAAATATTGCTATGAAAACTATGCTCATAATGTCTATGTCAAAGAATTTATTGAAAGAATGACCGTTGCTTCGGAAGAAAATAATGATATACATGAATCTATAGATAATTATGATTCCGATGATTTGATTGAAATATCCGTTGATGAACATGATGCTTGCTATTCTTGTGGCCATGATGCCAATATTTATGAATATGAATTTGCTATCGTTCCTCATGTTAAACATGAGGTCGTTGCTATTGCACCCATACTTGATAGTTCCTTCGATGAAAAGCATGATTGCAATGATATTATTATAAATTCTCTTAATGTCAATTGTGTTAATGATATGCAAAACCTCAAGCTTGGGGATGCTAGTTTTGCTATGACTACTATTTGTTGCAATGATCATGATTGGGGTGATTCTTCCTTTGATCTTGAAAATTTATTTAAGCCCCATGATGAATATGAGATTGATAATAGTGTTTGAAAAATTATTGAAAGTGGGTTTGGAAGAGTGTCAACTTTAGATCCCACATATTTGGAGCATGTTCAATCTTATGAAATTTTTGATAAAAGTGGGTTTGGAGAGGTCATGACTTTAGTTAATTTTAATCCCACTATTTTGGAAGAGTGCCAACTTTGCATACATGTGGATTGTATTAAGAATATGTTTGTGATAGCTATATTGTTGAATTTGCTTATAATCCTACATGTAATTATTAAGAGAGAGGAAAATATGGTTGTAGAAATTTTCATGTTACTAAATTACCTTTCGTTATGTTGAGATTGCTATTGTTTCTTTCTGCTTCCTTGCATATGCTAGTTTTTGCTTGCCTTGATAATTTGTTTGCATATAAGATGCCTATGCATAGGAAGTATGTTAGACTTAGATGTGTTTGTCATGTGTTTTATGATGCTCCCTTTGTGATTCAATTCTTGTCTTTCATGTGAGCATCATTGAAATCTTTATGCCTAGCTAGGGGCGTTAAATGATAGCGCTTGTTGGGAGGCAACCCAATTTTATTTTTATTCCTTGTTTTTTGTTCCTATTTGGTAATAAATAATTTATCTAGCCTCTGTTTTGATTGTGATTTCTGTGTTTAATTAGTGTTTGTGCCAAGTAGAACCGTTGGGAAGACTTGGGGAAAGTCTTTTTGATCTTGCTGTAAAAAACAGAAACTTTAGCACTCACGAGAATTACTGCCATTTTCTATTGGAGAGTGCTATTTAGTTAATTCTTTTTTAAGATGATTAATATATAAATTCCTCACGTCCAGAAATTTATTTTAGAATTTTTTGGAGTTCCATAAGTTTGCGTTAGTTACAGATTACTTCAGACTGTTCTGTTTTTGACAGATTCTGTTTTTCGTGTGTTGTTTGCTTATTTTGATGAATCTATGGCTAGTAATGGAGTTTATAAACCATAGAGAAGTTGGAATACAGTAGGTTTAACACCAATATAAATAAATAATGAGTTAATTACAGTACCTTGAAGTGTTGTTTTGTTTTCTTTCGCTAACGAAGCTCACGAGATGTTCTGTTAAGTTTTGTGTTGTGAAGTTTTCAAGTTTTTGGTAAAGATTTGATGGATTATGGAACAAGGAGTGGCAAGATCCTAAGCTTGGGGATGGCCAAGGCACCCCAAGGTAAAATCAAAGGACACCAAAAATCCTAAGCTTGGGGATGCCCTGGAAGGCATCCCCTCTTTTGTCTTCGTTCATCGGTAACTTTATTTGGAGCTATATTTTTATTCGCCACATGATATGTGTTTTTCTTGGAGCGTCTTGTATGATTTGTGTCTTTGCCTTTTAGTTTACCAGAATCATCCTTGCTGTACACACCTTTTGAGAGAGACACACATGAATCGAAATTTATTAGAATACTCTATGTGCTTCACTTATATCTTTTGAGCTATATAGTGTTTGCTCTAGTGCTTCACTTATATCTTTTAGAGCACGGTGGTGGTTTCACTTTTATAGAAATAATTGATCTCTCATGCTTCGCTTATATTATTTAGAGAGTCCTTTAGAATAGCATCCTTTTATACTATAAAAAACTTTCATATAAGTGCATTGAATACTAAGAGAAGTTTGATACTTGATGATTGTTTTGAGATATGGATATAGTGATATTAAAGTTGTGCTAGTTGAGTAGTTGTGAATTTGAGAAATACTTGTGTTGAAGTTTGCAAGTCCCGTAGCATGCACGTATGGTAAACGTTGTGTAACAAATTTGAAACATGAGATGTTATTTGATTGTCTTCCTTATGAGTGGCGGTCGAGGACGAGCGATGGTCTTTTCCTACCAATCTATCCCCCTAGGAGCACGCGCGTAATACTTGGTTTTTGATGACTTGTAGATTTCTGCAATAAGTATGTGAGTTCTTCATGACCAATGTTGAGTCCATGGATTATACGCACTCCCACCCTTCCATCATTTCTAGCCTCTTCGGTATCGTGCATTGCCCTTTCTCACCTTGAGAGTTGGTGCAAACTTCGCTGGTGCATCCAAACCCCGTGATACGATACGCTCTATCACACATAAACCTCCTTATATCTTCCTCAAAACAGCCACCATACCTACCTATTATGGCATTTCCATAGCCATTCCGAGATATATTGCCATGCAACTTTCCACCATTCTGTTTATTATGACACGCATCATCATTGTCATATTGCCTTACATGATCATGTAGTTGACATCGTATTTGTGGCAAAGCCACAGTTCATAATTCTTTCATACATGTCACTCATGAGTCATTGCACATCCCTGTACACCATCGGAGGCATTCATATAGAGTCATATCTTGTTCTAGTATCGAGTTGTAATCATTGAGTTTTAATTAAATAAATAGAAGTGTGATGATCATCATTAATAGAGCATTGTCCCAAAAAAAGAGAAATGCCAAATAAAATAAAAAAAGAAGGCCCAAAAAAATAAATAAAAATAAAAAGGGGCAATGCTACTATCTTTTTTTCCACACTTGTGCTTCAAAGTAGCACCATGATCTTTATGATAGAGAGTCTCTTGTTTTGTCATCTTCATATACTAGTGGGAATTTTTCATTATGGAACTTGGCTTGTGTATTCCAACAATGGGCCTCCTCAAGTGCCCTAGGTCTTTGTGAGCAAGCAAGTTGGATGCACACCCACTTAGTTTCTTTTGTTGAGCTTTCATACATTTATAGCTCTAGTGCATCTATTGCATGGCAATCCCTACTCCTTGAATTGACATCAATTGATGGGCATCTCCCTAGCCCATTGATTAGCTGCGTCAATGTGAGACTTTCTCATTTTTGTCTTCTTCACATAACCCCCTTCATTATATTCTATTCCACCCATAGTGCTATATCCATGGCTCACGCTCATGTATTACGTGAAAGTTGAAAAAAGTTTGAGATTACTAAAGTATGAAACAATTGCTTGGCTTGTCATCGGTGTTGTGCATGATGAGAGCATTCTTGTGTGACGAAAATGGAGCATGACCAAACTATATGATTTTGTAGGGATGAACTTTCTTTGGCCCTGTTATTTTGAGAAGACATGATGGCTTAGTTAGTATGCTTGAAGTATTATTATTTTTATGTCAATATTAAACTTTTATCTTGAATCTTTTGGATCTGAAAATTCATGCCACAATAAAGAAAAATTACATTGAGAAATATGTTAGGAAGCATTCCACATCAAAAATTCTATTTTTATCATTTACCTACTCAAGGACGAGCAAGAATTAAGCTTGGGGATGCTTGATACGTCTCCAACGTATCTATAATTTTTTATTGCTCAATGCTATTATATATTCTGTTTTGGATGTTTAATGGGCTTATTTATACACTTTTATATTATTTTTGGACTAACCTATTAACCGGAGGCCCAGCCCAAATCGTTGTTTTTTTTCCTATTTCAGTGTTTCGCAGAAAAAGAATATCAAACGGAGTCCAAGTGGAATGAAACCTTCGGGAGCGTGATTTTTGGAACAAACGTGATCCAGAGGACTTGGAGTGGACGTCAAGCAACCAATGAGGAGGCCATGAGGCAGGGGGCGTGCCTACCCCCTGGGCGCGCCCTCCACCCTCGTGGGCCCCTCATGACTCAACCGACCTACTTCTTCTTCCTATATTTACCTACGTACCCTGAAAACATCGAGGAGCACCACGAAAACCTAATTCCACCGCCGCAACCTTATGTACCCAAGAGATCCCATCTCGGTGCCTTTTCCGGAGCTCCGCCGGAGGGGGCATTGATCACGGAGGGCCTCTACATCAACTCCATGGCCCCTCCGATGATGTGTGAGTAGTTTACCTCAGACCTTCGGGTCCATAGTTATTAGCTAGATGGCTTCTTCTCTCTCTTTGGATCTCAATACAAAGTTCTCCTTGATTCTCTTGGAGATCTATTCGATGTAATCTTCTTTTGCGGTGTGTTTGTCGAGATCCGATGAATTGTGGGTTTATGATCAAGATTATCTATGAACAATATTTGAATCTTCTCTGAATTCTTTTATGTATGATTGGTTATCTTTGCAAGTCTCTTCAAATTTTCAGCTTGGTTTGGCCTACTAGATTGATCTTTCTTGCGATGGGAGAAGTGCTTAGCTTTGGGTTCAATCTTGCGGTGCTCGATCCCAGTGACAGAAAGGGAAACGACATGTATTGTATTGTTGCCATCGAGGATAAAAAGATGGGGTTTATATCATATTGCATGAGTTTATCCCTCTACATCATGTCATCTTGCTTAAGGCGTTACTCCGTTCTTCTGAACTTAATACTCTAGATGCATGCTGGATAGCGGTCGATGTGTGGAGTAATGGTAGTAGATGCAGGCAGGAGTCGGTCTACTTGTCACAGACGTGATGCCTATATACATGATCATACCTAGATATTCTCATAACTATGCTCAATTCTATCAATTGCTCGACAATAATTTGTTCACCCACCGTAATACTTATGCTATCTCGAGAGAAGCCACTAGTGAAACCTATGGCCCCCGGGTCTATTTTCCATCATACAAGTTTCCAATCTATCTTACTTTGCAATCTTTACTTTCAATCTATATCATAAAAATATCAAAAACATTTATCTTATTATTATTATCTCTATCAGATCTCACTCTTGCAAGTGGCCCTGAAGGGATTGACAACCCCTTTATCACGTTGGTTGCGAGGTTCTTATTTGTTTGTGTAGGTACGAGGTGACTCGCGCGTGGTCTCCTACTTGATTGATACCTTGGTTTTCAAAAACTAAGGGAAATACTTACGCTAGTTTGCTGCATCACCCTTTCCTCTTCAAGGGAAAACCAAAGCATGCTCAAGAGGTAGCATTTACCATGTAGAGTGGGTATCCTGGATTTTTTGAGGCGATGAGGCCTTTCTCTATCCGCAGCACATCATCATGAAGTCTCCTTAGATCGCCGAATCTGGCCCCTAGCGCTGCTTTAGGTAGGATTGGTTGACCGGGGATATGCCATTTTGCCGCACCGGGGATATCTATACGGTCTTGAACCCGAGGCTGCTGAGGCGGCTAGATCATAGAAGCATCTTGGTTCCCTTTCCTCGCTCTCTTCCTAGGCTTCTTTGCTACCAGAAGGTCGGGTATAATACGTTCAGCCTCCGAAGGCGGCAATTCAGGCACCGACTCATGACGCTCAAATCGCGAGTAGGCGCCAGTATTGAGATACTGCTGAGTGTCATCGTCATCCTCATCCTCATCTATGGCGACGTCACCAGCGACTAATGGAGCCACTTCCTCACCCCGTCTGCTATCACCCAGCACGACAGCCAATGCTAATTGGGTAGGTGGGTGTTGATGTTCATACCTAATTGCATGCTCGTGGGTGCGCTCCCGGCCGCCTCCAGACGAAGCACTCTTTGGCCACAATAGGACCCACCCATTGCAATCACCAAGCCACCGTGGGGTCTTGTCGTCATCCCCCCTAGTACCATAGGAGCCAAATTCTCATGGCCCAGTTTGAAACTGGCCACAGAAACCTTGAAGACGTCCGGGGGGATCGGCCGGCTGTGGAACAATGGTTCTTTCGACTTCATTATCGTCGCCTTCCCCACGTCCACCTTCTGGTCACCGATGGTGTACAATATGGTGCAAGGGGTTACGTCGGCCTGCAAAGACATGTCTGTGACGTGAGACATCCGAAAGGCAACGGAAACGGGAGATTATACATTTATTGAAGAGGGCCGGTGTGACAGATACCATGAGGGCGTCAAGCTCAGCCAAAGACGAAGCACCGCCGAGCACGTCTGGTGCCGGAGCAGGTGCGGGAGCCGGTGCCGGAGCAGGTGCAGGTGCTGGTGCAATGCTAGTTAAGCTACTCCCGAAGAAGTCGGCAAGGGGAAATTCCGCTGCATTTTTTTTTGGATTTTGCCTGCTCCAATTGAAAACGGCCGGAACCAAGGCACTAGACATATCTGCAACCACCTGTTTTGCGGCAGCTACCGCTGTTGCGACTGTCTCAACTAATTTCTTCTCAACTACAATCTCAACCTTCTTGTCGATGTTTTCTTCAGTTAACCTCCATCTTTCCTTTCTCTCCTCCGTGGTCTCATGGTAGCACATCTTCCACGTGGTGCCATCTCTGACACCGTGCACACGTCCATACGACGGCCGAGTGTCCACCGGGTGTCGTTTCAATATGTTCAACGCCTGGTTGAATGGGGTGTCCCACTTGGGCCTCGCCAACGCCTCAGACGGCAAGTCGCTTTCGGCTGCAATCCTGTGCTGCTCTCTCTACAAAAGGAACAAGGATCATCTACAAATATGACTAAACATGCAGTTGAATTGATCAGAAACTAAAATTACCAGCAGTCTCATGGACTCCGTCGTGATCGGGTCCATCTTGAAAACCTTCTTGACTGGGTCCCAATGGTGACGTGCCCTGAGGACGTCACGCTCCTATGGGACGGTGAAGTCCGCCAAGGGGTCTGGGATGCCCAGACTTTCGTGTTCCGCGTCCTCCTTGGCCCATATGGATCTCTTCCCACCGTAACCACGGTTTCCGAGGTGGTGGCACCCCATGTTCCTCTGTTGAAGCCCCTTCATGTACTTCGACTTTTTTGGCAGCTTCGGCCTCGCAAGCCGCCTTAAATATTTCAAAGTGCTCTTGCGTGATTGTAGGATTATCCTTTACAATATCAGAGTAGGGTTCCTTTTTGTTGACAATCCGATGTTTCACCCTTGCTTTCCAGGCGGCCAACGCGTTGCTAAAATTGGTCATGGTGTGTTTGTTTATCTTCTTCATTGCCGGGTCCTTATCTGGATCTTTATAATCCTTTTCATTCCGGCCCGGGAACAAGAATATCTGGTGCAGCTTCTTTAGGAGGGAGGGCCTCATATTATCTATCTTCTGTAGTTTGTCATCGTTGATGGTGGCAGTTGTCCGTACGATGCAGCCTATTTGATTGTCGTAGCACGATCGCGCTTCCTCGGGCGCTATTGGCTCAAAAATGCCGTCGTCCATCTCCGTGACCACCAGTCTAGTAGTCATGAGCTGGTTTGGGCGCCGTGGCCTCTTTGCTTTCGGTTCTAGACCAGCTCCACTAGTCTCCGCACCGGTCTCAGTCTCATCGCCGGTATGCATGTCGGTATCAGTCCCTGATGCGACAGGTGGGCCCAACAACAACATCCGTTGATCATCAACAAGGCTCAAAAATTCGTCTGCCGCCAGGAAGACGTCGTCGCAATCACCAGAACCCTGCCCTTCATCGTTGCTAGCCATGTTTCCAATGATTAAATCTAGTCAATTAATTCTAAACCTAATATAATGAATAATGACATAAAAAGGCCTATGTTTTGCAGGAACGTTGACTCCTTCCCGGTGCGGCAAATTCCGGGCACTCGATATGTCTTAGTTTGTAGCACAATTCATGCCGAAATTCACGAAAAATTTCGGCATGACCTTTGCTAAAAAGTGGACAAATCGAGCACCTAAAATTTGCCAGAATAGAAATGAATCAACATTCCGGCAAAACATAGGCCACTCTGCTTCATTCCTTGGAAACAGTGTTCAAATATTCATCTTCGACACCGCAACACATGTCCAAATATACACGAGCAACCACATGTCCAAATATACATGTTCAAATTTCACAAGCTAATTCAAAAACTAAGTGTAGAAGAAAATTCATTTAACTACTAATAGAACAAAATTCAGTTAATTTTAGTGCTCTATAATGATGAAAGAAAAAAAATCAGTTAACTACTAATTTCATTCATTTAGGTTATTCATTTAACTTCACCTAATTAACCTACTCTACCACTACTACCAGCAGCACTACTAACCTAATTAACCTAGCAAAACCCTACCGCCCTAACTAAAAAACATATAATTAACATCTACTAGTACCACTACTGCCCTAACCTAATTAACATCTACTAGTATCACTATATACTACAAGCACACTGCTACAACATTTTCTTCATTTAAAAAACATCTATGGAAAAAAAACCCTAATTAAACCCTACTGCCCTAAGTAACTTTTGCTGTAAACCAATTTTTTTGCTCTAAACTAATTTTTGTTCTAACTTCTACTACTTAACATCTTTTGCTCTAAACTAAATTTTTTGCTATAAACTAACTTTTGCTCTACTAATTTTTGCTCTAAAATGCAGAGAGAGAGGAGTGGTGGGGGCTTACAAAGAGGGGAGAGACGGTGCCGGGGAGGTGTTCGACGAAGGAGACAGGGATGGGGAGGGCGGGCTCGGGCGGCGATGAGGTCGAGGGCGGTGGCGGTGAGGCTGAGGGCGGCGTCGCGCGACGGCAGTGAGGATGAGGGCGGCCTCGGGTGGAGACGGTGAGGTTGCGGGCGTCCATGCCGGCAGGAGACAACGGCGAAGTGGGGCGACGGCGAATTGGGGAGACGGCGGTGAAGTGGGGCGAGGGATTTGGGGGAGAAGTGGTGGTCGGGGGAGGAAAACCGCTGGTTAAGTGAAACATAACGGTAGCGCGTTTCTGAAAACACGCTATAGCTAAGTTAGCTATAGCGCGTTTTCAGAAACGCGCTACTGCTATGCATTTCTCCTTTTTTTTTCCTTTTTCATTTATTTTTGCTTACATTTTATTTTTTTCCTTTCTCTTTTTTCTATTTATTTCATTTTAATTTACTTTTCTACTTGTTTTCCATTTCATTTTCTTTTCGTTAGCAGTAGTGCCTTACACCTAAACGCACTGCTACAACAATATTAGCGGTAGCGCCGTTTCTAAAAGACCGCTACTACTATGTGTAGCCTCTCGACTTAGTGGTGGGAATTTTAGTAGTAGCGCTTTTACCATGGGACGCACTACTGCTATATATGTATCTGCAACGCGGTTAGTCTGCACGCGCTACTGTTGTGTAGCAGTAGCGCGCTTTTTAACAAGCGCTACTGCTAAAGTTTTGTGTATAAGGTTTTCCCTAATAGTGAACACTTATATTTAGGAATGGAGGGAGTACAACACATGTCCTTGGTATAATCCACGTTTCTCATCCTGCCCCACTCGCCGACGGTGTGCTGCCATGAACATAGGTTGATGTCACCTTCGGATCTTTGGAATACCCTAGGAGTTGCCGAGGTAACTGTTGAGTATTATGATTATTAGTAAGTATAGGATAGACTAGGATTTGGTCATGTCTTGTCTTGTATTTTAAGTTGGTCATTGTACTCCTATATATATGCCCACGAGGCTCAAGCAATAAATATCGATTTCACCAATCCCTATCTATCCCTTCTAACAGTAACATTGTTAATGAAGTGACCGAAAAGTCATCGAAACCATAAGAAGATAGTGATGAACGAAAGATCAGATCCTCACCCCAAAGAAGAAGAAGGCGAAGCGAGTGGACAACCATCCGAGCTCCGACAAGACAGAACGGGAAGACTTTACCTCGCTAGATTCTCGACGAACTCGAAGCTGGTCATGCATCACTGAGAGGGGAAGAAGCTATAAGACCAAAACATGAACCATCGTTATCCACTTTGTTGGATGAAACGTATGCGGAAAGAAGGGCAATATTTGGCCCTCGCTAAAGCTCCACATGCCCTCTGCCAACGCCAATCATTAAACTGAGTCCTAGCCAAAACTAGGGAAAGACAACACCACAAACCCTAATCCCGGGTCCCCCACCTTATCGAAGAACATATACTAGGAAACACGCAAAAGTGCATCGATCCTAGATAATGAGTGAACAAGAAGTCAGTGATATTGAAACTTATGCAAAAAAGAAGCAATAAGTATGGAGGCTTATCAATAAGGACCATGTGATACGTGATCCAAAGGAGTCTGATAAAAGGTAGAGGTCCCACGAAAATACTGTAATCCAAATGAAACCTTAATATTGGTAGCAACTATTCACAATTGCGCGTTTTGATTGTTTTTTCTTCAACAACCATGTGTTCGGGCCTATAAGTGGATGGCATGCATAAACACCGCGATGCCAAGGAGAGGTAGACATCATTATTTATGTTTTCCCACGTATTCTGCTAACCTCGGGTATGCGAGGAAACACACGATGAATAAGTCAACAAAAAAAGTTAGTGATAGTAAATTCTATGGAACTAGAAGCAATATATATGGACAGTTTTCAATAATGGGCATGTGATCCAAGTGAACCTAAATAGAAAAAGGATGAAAACATGTAATCCAAAGGAGACATTAGTATCTATAGCAACTATTCCACTAGCACAATTTGATTATTTTTTCACAAACAATCATGACTATGTGGCCAGGGTTATATAAATGGATGGCGTGCACAACACTAGGTAACATGGATCAGAGGAAGATATCATAATTTATGTTTTCCACTGATTCTTCTTGCCTCTGGTGACCTTTATGGTGCTAAGAGTTGGTAGGGGAACTCCGGATCAAAGCTTGGAAGCCATCTAGTTATATGACTTATATCACGGTCACGATTTAGTCTTCATAGTACATCGTAGAGCCAATGGTGTGTATGGTACCGGTGGATCAACCCTAATCCGGTAATTTCTCGCCCGATGTTCCGCCTTAACTTGGTAGAGGCGTTGGTGATTGTGGTTCTTTGACTCCATTTCTTCATGCTCTATATATTATTTTGCAGTGATTTGTTTAGTGGTCAACCATCATGCTTGCAAGGTGTGTCTCCTAGTCATGTGTTAAATGATCTCAAGTTCTTGCATATTGATGTCGGCCACTCATGTGTCTCTTAAGATCCCCTAAGATTAGTCATACTTTGTGTAGGATTTGCTTGGTGCAACTTCTGGTACTAGAGGCTTAGAGGAAAACCGAGATGAGAAGGACTTGGAGACCACGACTTCCGATGACCTTAGTGTAACTTCTATTTTTATAAAGAAGCTATGTTTCTTGTATTCATCTAAGTCTCTTTGTTATGTATACTATACTTTTTTGATTAAAAAATCATTTCTAAAGGAACAACTATGCACTGCCTACGGGTATTAGCAAAAAGTATACAATTTATTCGAATACAAGCACATTTTATTTGTAAAAAAAGTATATAAGAATGATGGTCAAAATATATTTAGTCTAATTCGTACAATTCGTACGTGAGCCTTAGGTCCTAGGTTTAGTTTGATAAATGTCACGGTGTGCACAAGGCCTAATATTGCTCATGCGGTTATCATTACCTGCTAGTGGCCAAATTACCGTACCATCAAATCAAGCTCCATTAACACGATAGTAGATATCGGTCCTTATTTTAGTTGTTAGTCGATACTCTTGTTTGTTACCTAAGGGATTCATTATTAAAGCCGAACAACTGTTGCTCCAAGTCCCTCCACATGGAGGTGTGTGGACAGCCCAACATCAATCCACAAGTCCAACACATGTGAACCATTGATCTGATTTGCATCCAACAGTTATGAGTACACCATAGTGAAGTGAAGGAAGAAGAAATCCTAGCCAATCCACTCAGTTGGTGGTGGTTGTCGTTATGAGAGTGAAAGAGAGCACACAAAGACATGGAGGCGTGCTACGTGTTAGCAATCCAACATCAGCCCATAAGTCGAACATGCATTTGCATCCAACTATTGTTAGTGATTCGTAGTGAAGTGAGGGAAGAAGAAAACCCTAGTCACTCCACTCAGGTGGTGGTGCCTTCCATTGTGAGTGTGAAAGAGAGCACACAATAAGAACACAAACGTTGAGAGAGAGAAAGAAGGAGGAGAGAGGTTCTGTCCAGATTTGCCACAACTGACTAGACAATGTTTAAGCTGGTGGTTAGAGGCTTGCTTGGATTGACCCCAAATTTGATAGGATCGCTCCTTACTTTAGGTATCTCGATGTGGTTACCTGGTTTGAGGATTGGGTCAGTGGAGCATCTGATTGAGTGTGGTTTTGTCAGTTCGTATCGTTGTAGTTTCAACACAAAGTAGTTGTAGGAGGTACATAGATTGGGTAAGCAAACAATGTCGGGTCAAGCTAAAAAAATTTAGGGGATGTCGGGAATTTGTGTGTATGTTTGCATGCCAAATTTGATGTTGTTTGATTTAGCGGTTTAAAAGTAGTTTGCAAGTTTCAGAAACAGACAGAAGTTGTGTTACTCTGCTTTGCTGGAATCTTGCTTCTTGTGGTGGTTGTTGTTGCTGGTTGGCAACATTGAGAGGTCCTAGAGATGACTTTGTACTCACCGTCCTAATGGTGAAGTTGTGTGGGCCACAACAGTAGTTTTTGAGGTGGTTTTTCACGTTAAATTAAGTGTCACATGTGCATGTTGTTTGAGTTTATTGTGTTGCTTACTAGTTTTTTATGGAACTTTGCTTACTAGTTTTTTTCTTTCTGAAAGGAACGTTGCTTACTAGTTGGTTGAAGCTAACCTCAAAATTCACTAAAAGTGAAGAGGGTTGTTTGCATATGTGTTGTGTCGGTGAATTTGTGCATCACATCTTGCTGTCGAGGCCCAACAATAACAACCTTATTTCTAACAATGTTTTTTTTCGCACGTGGAAAACTGTAGACATGTGGAAAGTTGAAATAAAATGGAAATAAACACACGATAAACCTTAAAATAATCGTTAAAAAATTAGGGCGCCCATCTGGGCGTCCGTGTGCGCGGCGCGAAGATTGTTGGCATGAGACAGCGACACCGCGGAGAACATGGTGGCCAAGGTTGTCCAAATCGCATGTGACGTCTCAAGGGACGCGACTTGGACGAGAACCTCCTTGGACAGGTTGCGCAAGAGATAAGCGGCAATATGTTGATCCTGGACAAACTAGGGTGCATAGGCATGGTTGGGGATGACCTGGTCCTTGCCGTCTTTGTCTTTGGTGGTGATGATCTTGCGAGGCTCCTCAATGGTGTTGTCGATGTAGTTGTACAAGCCGACGCCCATTATTTGGGATCTTGCTTGGGCTTTCCAAAGGACATAATTCGTTCGAGTAAGTGGCTCAGTGGTGTTGTAGTTGAGGTTGGATTGGATGGGTGCGGTGGAGGTGGACATGATGAAGAAGGGTTGAGTGAAGAGTTGAGGAAGAACTAGCTAGATGAGATGGAAGAGCCTGCTCTGTATACCATGTAAAGAGTTATGAAAATGTCTCAACCCTCATACACGAGAGCCCGCATGTATATATTGATGGGATGATCGATGGATACAAGCCTCGGTGAAGATTGCCTAACCGAGAGGGGAGGTTACAGGGAGAATCAAAAGAAGAGATAGTTAAACATGAGAACTATCTCTAACAACCTCAACAGAAAGCCTACCTAGAGTAGTCACCACGTCAAGCACGTCAAGGGTGCGGCCACGCCAAGTGTCAATGACGCCTCCTCCTCTGTAACATATTGCATGTTCAACACACACATGTAGAAAGTTGAAATAAAATGAAAATAAACAGACGATAAACCTTAAAACAATCGTTAAACAAATTAGTCTCGGCCCTCTTCAATATGTGCATGCTTTCTGTCGGGCCCTCCACCTCTCCTAAGTAAGCAGGATGACCTAGACAGAAACATGTTGTCTCTGTCCGTCATCCACTCTGGCCTCTGCGTCGCCTGGCTGCTGACACGGCGAATGCAGGTACAAGAACAACCTACAGGGTCCTCTGACTTGAACCCCGTAGACTACTCAAATGTCCTAGTAATACATAATACATACACGAATCTTTGAGTAAAAGAATTGAACAAAGCAATAATTGAAGATTCGGAAGGGATCGGCTCCGGCCGGCCGGCGGGGCCACCTAGGTTTAGCAGGGCTTGCCGGGCTTGCACGGCAAGCAGCCGGCGAAGCGTGTGAGCCTGGTGACGTACGATCCCGGCTTGGGCGGGATGAGGTCGTCCTTCTCGAACTTCCTCTGGTTGGGGCCGCCGCTGTCGGTGAAGACGGCGTCGTTGAGCATCAGGTCCCCCTCCGAGTGCCACACCCAGTTCTTCCACTCCGACTCCTCCGCGTACAGCCGCTTCGTGATCAGCTTCGCCGCCAGGTTCGGCGGCGCGATGTAGCGGTTCCCCTGGCTGATGATGGTCGGGTTCTTGCTGCCGCCGATGGCGTACATGAGCCAGTGGGTG
Organism: Triticum dicoccoides; assembly: GCF_002162155.2. Classification (NCBI taxonomy): domain Eukaryota; kingdom Viridiplantae; phylum Streptophyta; class Magnoliopsida; order Poales; family Poaceae; genus Triticum; species Triticum dicoccoides. The sequence goes on along the minus strand of NC_041392.1, from coordinate 549,732,426 downwards.
TAGTCGTTGTTCACCACGTGGAAGAATCCCCATCGGCACCTGATAATTATATAAGCAAGAGAAAATGATTTATAAATGCAGTGAGCACAAATTAACCAACCAGCTTAATTTTAGCTTGAGATGATGATGATGACCTTGGCATTCTCTGCACGAGCCCTCTTCCGAAGTGGTTGAAGGCGACGGTGATCTGCATGATCTCGTCCTTGGGGTTGCTGTCGCTGGAGCCGAAGAGCATGACGTCGTTGTGGTTTGTGAGGTGGCAGTTGGAGATGGTGACGCCGGTGGACTGGTCGATGACGTCGATGAGGCCGTCCTGGCAGGTGGCGAGGGAGAGGTGGTCGAGCCACACGTCGGTGGAGCCGAAGACGCTCACGCCGTCGCCGTCGGACTGGGTGCGGAACCCGGCGTGCTGCGGCGAGTCCCGGATCCTGCCGCCCTTGCCCACGATGAGGTCGTTGACGTGGATGTTGTGGATGATCACGTTGTGCGCATACTGCACGGTCACCTGCGCGCCATCGGCGATGCGCAGCTGCACGCCGCGCCCGTCGATGGTCTTGTTGCTGCCGACCAACAGCTCCTCCTTGAGCTTGATCAGCATGGGCCTGGCGAAGATGATCCACAGGGGCTCATTCTGGATCACGGCCCACCGGAGCGTGCCCGGCCGCGGCTCCAGCACGTCGTCGTCGTCGCCGTCCGTGACGATGTAGATCTTCCCGCCCAGCCCGCCCGTGGCATGCCTCCCGAACCCCTGCGCGCACCGCGCCAGACGCATCCGGTCCGTCGCCCAGTCGTCGCGGCACCGCCAGCACCGGTCGATCGGGTTCGTCGCCGTGCACGGCCCAGCGAACTTCTTGTGCAGTCCCAGCAACTTCCTCCTCGACCCGCTCTCCTCCCGAACGGCTCTGTGGACGGCGCGGTTCAGGCTGTTGGCGACCTCGATGGGGTTGGGATGGTAGGCGGCCTCCGCGCGGGCTCTGGCCTCCAGCTGGCGCCGCTGCCAGTACTCGTCGAACTCGCCGATGTTGGCCTCCGACACGGCCGCCGCCGCCAGGAAGAAGACGGCATACAGGAGCAAGGAGACGGGCCTGCTCCACTGGAACCCCTCCATGGTTCCTTTATTACCGTAGTAGATTATTATTCGCCGTTAGGATCGATCGAGCTCCCCTCCTCCTACCTCGTGATGGCCTTGATTTCTAGGTGTATGAAGGTAGGACGGTGAGCTCCATCAGGGACATTGCTCGATCCAGGTGATGAGGAACCGGGAGGAATATATAGCTCGGCCGGGCGTGTCTGCAAGAGAGTGGTGTATAATTAGGGAGTGGTGAAGCGACGATAGAGGAGAGCGCAACTCGCGCATGCTTCGGTACCTTGTCGCCATGCCCATGAGTGAAGGTGATTCAGGGAGCGTGCTCGGCCCGTGCACGCCTCTCGCTCCGGTGTTTAGAGTCTCCTATCTTCTATTCTTGGGTTGCTATGCATTGCATATGCAACATTTTGAACACCGTAATGTGAGGGCGTCATCTTAATTATCTCTACCTTATTTTTATTTTTATTTTTATTTTGGCGGAAAGAACCGAGATCTATTAATAACAAGTACAAACCACCTCAAATATAATAATAATTACATCAAGGACCATGCATCATCGAACAACCACTATCGTAGTCAGAACAAGTCGCTAACGTGGCTTTATTGCCGCTCCCCTATCAAAGCCAGCTTGACCTTGTTGATGACAGCTAGGAAACCTTTGTGCACGTGCCTGGAAGGACCATTGTCCTAGAGGCAGTTTCAATAAATAGATCTAAAACGTGTGACAACAAATCGCGCCGCCGCACACGGGGGAGGATAAACCCTCACTACTAGGGAAAATCCTAGTAGTAGCGTGGGTGCCCGCGCCACTACTACGGCGCTACAGCTAACTTGTAGTAGTAGCATGGGTGCACCCGCGCTACTACTACGTCTGTTAGTAGTAGCGCGGGAACAAAAAAATTCTCGATCCCGTGCATGCTGTTAATGGCAGCAATTGTTCGATCCAATGACGGCAGGGGTCGCCGGAGGTGCGAAAGGGCACCGGCAGACCAGATCCAGCGACGACTGCTGCAGAGGGCCCGGATCCATGGCCGAGCAAGGCAGCGGCATGGGGCTCCTCTTCGCAGCAAAGGCAGCGAGCTCCTGGTCGTCCATGGCAACGACCTGCACGGGTAAGGACATGGGAGGGTGAGTCAAACCAGAGGAAAAGAGAGAAAAAGAAAAACGAGGGAGAGAGGAATGAGATGAAGGTAGTAGTGGGGTTGGTCGCCGGTGGTGAGGTGCTCCGACGTGGTGGCATGGAGATGCGGGGAAGACCGGCGAGCTCCGGGATGCTGGCGGCCTCTTTTGGCGCCATGAAGGAGGAGGCGCACATGGTAGGAGGTCCATGTGAGAGCCTAGTGTAACGCCCGAGACCGATGCGCCAGGTGTCTTCCAGTTATTCGCTGTTGTTGCCTTGTCATTGCTTGCGTGTCATGCATCTTATATCATGTCACCATGTGCATCGCATTTGCATTCATGTTCGTCTCATGCATCCGAGCATTTTCACCGTTGTCCGTTTTGCAATCCGGCGCTCCTATGTCACCCGGTGTCCCTTTCTACCTTTTTCATGTGTGGGTGTTAAATGTTTTCGGATTGGACCAAGACTTGTCATGCGGCCTTGGTTTACTACCGGTAGACCCCCTGTCAAGTTTCGTGCCATTTGGACTTCGTTTGATACTCCAACGGTTAACCGAGGGACCGAAAAGTCCTTGTCCTGTTATTGTTTTTATGCCATATGTTCATGTTGTTTCCTTGTGATCCGTGTCTCTTTTGAGCATGATCAGTAAGGATGTTTTGTAGATATTGTGGTGCTCTATCCATCCATGTATTTGTTTGAAATTATGGAGCACCCTAGCTTGAGTCAATAGAGTTCTACTTTTGCTATAAAATGTTCCTGGCAGATTGTTCACATGTGTAGCGATTTTGCCGAGCTTGTTGCTATTGATCTGTGCATGCTATGATGTTGTTCTTGCCATGTCTAACTTCTATGCCATGTCTACTTGATGGGTGTATGCTTAGTTTGTCATGCAATGCTTTGTGGTGAGTGCATCGAGCTCGTAAACATGCCTACTTGTTAACTGTTTTGCCATGCTCCAGTTTTTCACCAAGTCTGAATCTGTTTATGTTTTTGCTATGTCACACGCTTGCAATTGTATTTTCTGATCCCTTTTGGCTCATGGTTACTAAGGAAATTTTGTTATATGTTTTGAGTAGCTTCATTCCATGCCTTGCGTTGCCATGATAAGTTCATGTAGCATGTAGTTATCGTGCTCTAAACATTGCTTCCTGATGATAAATTCCTGATATGCTGTTAATTTCACTAAGTCTGAAACCTGTTATCTTTTGCATTTTTGTCATGCTTGTTTGAGCTTGCTATTGAGTGAATTAGCCGTAGCTCAGTGTTCATCTTTTGTCAAGCATCATGAGTGGATCCCTTCCATGTATTTTGTTGTCATGTTGGAGTGCTGTAGCATGTTGTTCTTGATGCATTTAGATGGTCTCGTGCTGATTATCGCAGACCGGTGTCATATTTGTTTTGCTTGCCATTTTCAAACCGTGCATCCGATTCCGGTGATCTTTATATCGATTTCGACCGAAATCACCTCACTTTTCCAGTGGAACTCTTGGATTTCCAAGTTGAGGCCAGGTTCAATCATTCCTTTCCAAATCATCCATATGCATCACATATCGCATCCCGCATATCATGCCTTGTTTATGTGTTGGTTGTTTACTATATTGTGTGCTTCTTTCCGGTGTTGCTTCTTCGGGTTGGTTCCAATAACGTCGCGTTTGTGAGGACCCGTTCGACTATGTCCGTTTGTCTTCTTCGTGGACTCGTTCTTCTTCCTTGCGGGATTTCAGGCAAGATGACCACACCCTCGAAATCACTTCTATCTTTGCTTGCTAGTTGCTCGCTCTTTTGCTATGCCAATGCTGCGATACCTACCACTTGCTTATCATGCTTCCCATATTGTTAAGCCAAGCCTCTAACCACCTTGTCCTAGCAAACCGTTGTTTGGCTATGTTACCACTTTTCTCAGCCCCTCTTATAGCGTTGTTAGTTGCAGGTGAAGATTGGAGCTTGTTCCATGTTTGGAACATGGATATTTGGTTGGGATATCATAATATCTCTTATTTATATTAATGCATCTATATACTTGGTAAAGGGTGGAAGGCTCGGCCTTATGCCTGGTGTTTTGTTCCACTCTTGCCGCCCTAGTTTCCGTCATATCGGTGTTATGTTCCCGGATTTTGTGTTCCTTACACGGTTGAGTTATAATGGGAACCCCTTGACAGTTCGCCTTGAATAAAACTCCTCCAGCAAGGCCCAACATTGGTTTTACCATTTGCCACCTAGCCTCTTTTTCCCTTGGGTTAGGCCAGCCCAAGGGTCATCTTTATTTTAACCCCCCCCCCCGGGCCAGTGCTTGTCTAAGTGTTGGTCCAAACTAGATCCCCTTCCAGCGCCACCTCAGGGAAACTCGAGGGCTGGTTTTAGTTGTACGGATTGCTTATCCGGTGTTGCCCTGAGAACGAGATGTGTGCAGCTCCTATCAGGATGTCGGCGCATCGGGTGGTCTTGCTGGACTTGTTTTACCATTGTCGAGGATGTCTTGTAACCGGGATGCCGAGTCTGATCGGATTGTCTTGGAAGAAGGAATATCCTTTGTTGACCGTGAGAGCTTGTTATGGGCTAAGTTGGGACACCCCTGCAGGGATTTGAACTTTCGAAAGTCGTGCCCGCGGTTATGGGCAGATGGGAATTTGTTAATGTCCGGTTGTAGAAAACCTAAAGTTTATCTTAATTAAAATGCATCAGCCGCATGTGTAACCGTGATGGTCTCTTCTCGGTGGAGTCCGGGAAGTGAAAACGGTGTTGGAGTTATGCTTGACGTAGGTTGTTCTAGGATCACTTCTTGATCATAGTTTTATCGACCGTACCTTGCTTTCTCTTCTCGCTCTCATTTGCGTATGGTTAGCCATCATATATGCTAGTCGCTTGCTGCAGCTCCACCTCATGCCTTTACCTTACCCATAAGCTTAAATAGTCTTGATCGCGAGGGTGTGAGATTGTTGAGTCCCCATGACTCACAGATACTTCGAAAACCAGTTTGCAGGTGCCGATGAACCATGCAGGTGACGCAACCGAGCTCAAGGAGGAGCTCGTTGAAGATCGTGTTCGTTATGTTGTTCCGTTTCCAGTTGATCAGTAGTGGAGCCCAGTTGGGACGATCGGGGATCTGTGTAGCTTTTGGGGTAGTCTTCTTTTATTTTGCTTCCATAGTCGGGCCTTGAGTGTATCTGGATGAATGTAATGCTTTATTCATGTATTGTGTGGAGTGGCGATTGTAAGCCAACTATGTATCTCTTTCCCTTATGTATTACATGGGTTGTGTGAAGATTACCTCACTTGCGACATTGCTTTCAATGCGGTTATGCCTCTAAGTCGTGCTTCGACACGTGGGAGATATAGCCGCATCGAGGGCGTTACACCTAGGGAGAGTGAGGGGGAGAGTGAAGGGGGGGAGGATTTGGGGGAAGAGGGATTTCAGGACTCTTCAAAAACCATGTACTTAGTAGTAGCAAGGGGTATAAATCCGCGCTACTACTATCAACTTAGTAGTAGTGCGGGTTTATACCCCTCGCTACTATTATGGCATGTCCCGGGGGCACGGTAGACACCACTTAGTAGTAGCAATGGTTATAAACCCGCGCTACTACTATTAACTTAGTAGTAGCGAGGGGTATAAACCCACACTACTAGTAAGTAGCAGTGGTGAGGGGTATAAACCCGTGCTACTATTAAGCGTCTATCTATAAGCTTTTCCCTAGTAGTGCCTAACCTCGACGCCTCAAAGAGATGACATGGATCTACGCCCGAGTTCTGTCGACCCCGAGATTCGATGGACAAACGCGAGCGTCGTCCTCCACCTGAACGCAGTCTCTGTGAGAAAAACAAACCTGGCCTAAACTACTAGCCGAAGACGAGGCATTAGATCTCTCTTCCCACCACCGGTCACCTAAGAGGCTTACAGAGGAAACATAGATCTACAGGCTCGCCGACGAACTAAGCTTGTAGGGGATGAGTGCCCTAGCCGCCGCAATCGCTATAGAAACATATTGCATGGAATAGTGAAACAAATCTTGATTATTTTTAATAAGTTCTAGCATGAATGCTTGATGGGTCCAAAAAATATATATTGAACTAGAATTTACGTTAACCATATGATTTGATTTGATTCACAAAAGATAGACCAACTTTCAAATTCTAGATAATAAATCATTTAGAACCTTTTTTGCAAAGCAATGTACATAAGTCAAACTGGTATTTTAATTGATCATGTAATACTAATTTTGTGTCTCACTTCTACTTTGTATCACATAGTTGACAATCGATATGTAACTGAGTTTCTGCTATCACTAATATCTAGTATTACAACCAAACTTTTATCTTGAACATTGTTCTACTTCATCCTAAGTTTCCATTTCGAGTGTTTGTCTCACAAAAACCAGTAAGAAGAGTGATGAAGGAAGACTTGAAATTGCTTCTATTCTGATGGATATTGAATGTCCGGAGGTTTTCATAGCTTCATTTTGGCTCATGTAGGTCGAGAAGCTAACCAACTGGCACATCTTTGTGCCGGTCGAGCTAGTCATACTAGAAGAAGCTAATTGTGGATTAATTTTATTCCTAGCTTCCAACTTCTTGCTTGGAGACAGTTGTAACTTTTTTGTCTTAAGTTAATGAAAGTGTATTGCGATGCATAAAAGGTATATTTGGCATGTTGGCTCGACTGTTCAAGCTTTTGGCCTCTATCCTATTAGAATGATGTATTATTTGGGTTGCATTTCTTGACTTATGTTATCTAGTATTTTTTCCCTTGGTCAAAAAAATGTTAGCTATGATCATGAAATCGAGATTTGTTGATGTGCTAAATTGAGAGTTCCAAGCTTGACGTCTATTAGAGTACAAGGGGTCCACTGTTGTGGTTAGTTAACAATATCAGTTAGTCTAATGAGCAAGTTGTATGGACATGTTTGCCCCTAAATGGGATCTAATGTTAATGAAAAGTGATTTATATACTAATGTTTTGTCTATTCAAGTGATGAACACATGTTTAGTCCCCAAGGTTTTGTAATGAAGAGTTAGAGAACCCCCTCCACCGAAGAAAAAAGGGGAAAGTAGACTATATGTATAATCTCCCGTAGTATTGTGGAACACAGTATTTCAAAAAAATTCCTATGATCACGCAAGATCTATCTAGGAGATGCATAGCAACGAGAGGGGAGAGTGTGTCTACGTACCATCGTAGACCGAAAGGGGAAGCGTTCAGTAACGCGGTTGATGTAGTCGAACGTCTTCGCGATCCAACCGATCAAGTACCGAACGCACGGCACCTCCACAATCTGCACACGTTCAGCTCGGTGACGTCCCTCATACTCTTGATCCAGCTGAGGCCGAGGGTGAGTTCTGTCAGCACGACGGCGTGTTGATGGTGTTGATGAAGTTATCGATGCAGGGCTTCGCCTAAGCACCACGACAATATGATCGAGGTGTAAAACTGTGGAGGGGGAACCGCACATGGCTAAAGATCAACTTGTGTGTCTATGGGGTGCCCCCCTCCCCCGTATATAAAGGAGGGGGTGAGGAGGAGGGTCGGCCACAAGGGGTACGCCCAAGGGGAGGAATCCTACTCCTAGTAGGAGTAGGTTTCCCCATTTCCTAGTCCAAGTAGGAGAAGAAGGAAGGAGAGGAAGAAGAGAAAGAAAGGGGGCCGACCCCCCTAGCCCTAGTCCAATTCGGTTTGGGCTAGGGGGCGCGTGCCAAACTTTGGCTTGCCTCCTCTCTTCCACCATTAGGCCCATGATTCCCAATAAATTCCGGAGGGGGGGTCCGGTAACCCCCGGTACTCCGAAACTTATCCGAAACGACCCGAACCATTCCGGTGACCGAATGTAGCCTTCCAATATATGAATCTTTATGTCTCGACCATTTCGAGACTCCTCATCATGTCCGTGATCACATCCGGGACTTCAAACAACCTTCGGTACATCAAATCACATAACTCATAATACATATCATCATCGAACGTTAAGCATGTGGACCCTACGGGTTCGAGAACTATGTAGACATGACCGAGACTCATCTCCGGTCAATAACCAATAGCGGAACATGGATGCTCATATTGGTTCCTACATATTCTACGAAGATCTTTATCGGTCAAACCGCATAACAACATACGTTGTTCCCTTTGTCATCGGTATGTTACTTGCCCGAGATTCGATCATCGGTATCATCATACCTAGTTCAATCTCGTCACCGGCAAGTCTCTTTACTTGTTCCGTAATGCTGTTGGGGAAAGCAGTATTTCAAAAAATTTCCTATGATCATGCAAGATCTATCTAGGAGATGCATAGCAACGAGAGGGGAGAGTTTGTCCACGTACCCTCATAGACCGAAAGCGGAAGCGTTACGTAACGCGGTTAATGTAGTCGAACGTCTTCGCGATCCAACTGATCAAGTACCAAACGCACGAAACCTCCACAATCTGCACACGTTCATCTTGTTGATGTCCCTCGTACTCTTGATCCAGTTGAGGCCGAGGGAGAGTTTCATCAGCACGACAGCGTGATGACGGTGATGATGAAGTTATCGACGCAGGGCTTCGCCTAAGCACTACAATGATATGACCGAGGTAGAAATTTGTGGAGGGGGGCACACGGCTAAGACAACTGTCAACTTGTATGTTCTAGGGTTCCCCCTGCCCCCGTATATAAAGGAGCAAGGGGGAGGCCGGCCGACCCTCATAGGCACACCAAGGGGGGAGGAATCCTCCTCCTAGTAGGAGTAGGACTCCCCCCTTTCCTAGTCCTACTAGGAGAAGAAGGAAGGAGGGGGGGAGAGAAGGAAGGAGGGGGTGCCGCCCCTCCCCGTAGTCCAATTCGGACTCGGCCCATGGGGGGCACGCGGCCAGCCCTTGGCAGCCCCTCTCTCTCTCCCCTAGGCCCAATAAGGCCCATTACTTCTCCGGTGGTTCCGATAACCCTTCCTGCACTCCGATATATATCCGGTGACCCCCGGAACTCATCCGGTGTCCGAATATAGTCATCCAATATATACATCTTTATGTCTCGACCATGTCAAGACTCCTCGTCATGTCCGTGATCACATCCCGGACTCCGAACTACCTTCGATACATCAAAACACATAAACTCATAATACTAATTGTCATCAAACGTTAAGCGTGCGGACCATACGGGTTCGAGAACTATGTAGACATGACCGAGACTCATCTCCGGTCAATAACCAATAGCGGAACCTGGATGCTCATATTGGCTCCCACATATTCTACGAAGATCTTTATTGGTCAAACTACATAACAACATACATTGTTCCCTTTGTCATCGGTATGTTACTTGCCCAAGATTCGATTGTCGGTATCTCAATACCTAGTTCAATCTCGTTATCGGCAAGTCTCTTTACCCGTTCCGTAATAAATCATCCCGTAACCAACTCATTAGTCACTTTTCTTGCAAGGCTTATAGTGATGTGCATTACCGAGAGGGCCCAGAGATACCTCTCCGATACACAGAGTGACAAATCCTAATCTTGATCTATGCCAACTCAACAAACACCATCGTAGACACCTGTAGAGCATCTTTATAGTCACCCAGTTACGTTGTGATGTTTGATAGCACACTAAGTGTTCCTTCAGTATCCGGGAGTTGCATAATCTCATAGTCATAGGAACATGTATAAGTTATGGAGAAAGCAATAGCAATAAACTAAACGATCATAGTGCTAAGCTAACGGATGGGTCAAGTCAATCACATCATTCTCTAATGATGTGATCGCATTCATCAAATGACAACTCATGTCTATGGTTAGGAAACTTAACCATCTTTGATTAATGAGCTAGTCAAGTAGAGGCATACTAGTGACACTTTGTTTGTCTATGTATTCACACATGTACTAAGTTTTTGGTTAATACAATTCTAGCATGAATAATAAACATTATATTTATCATGATATATGGAAATATAAATAACAAATGTATTATTAGCTCTAGGGCATATTTGCTTCAGTCTCCCACTTGCACTAGAGTAAATAATCTAGTTCACATTGTCATGTGAATAGTTCACATCTTTATGTGATTAGTTCACATCTTCATGTGACTAATACCCAAAGGGTTTACTAGAGTCAATAATCTAGTTCACATCGCTATGTGATTAACACCCAAAGAGTGATCATGTTTTGCTTGTGAGAGAAGTTTAGTCTATGGGTCTGCAACATTCAGATCTGTATGTATTTTGCAAATTTCTATGTCTACAATACTCTGCATGGAGCTACTCTAGCTAATTGCTCCCACTTTCAGTATGTATCTAGATCGAGACTTAGAGTCATCTAGATCGGTGTCAAAAGCTTACATCGACATAACTCTTTAAGACGAACTCTTTTATCACCTCCATAATCGAGAAATATTTCCTTAGTCCTCTAAGGATAATTTTGACCGATGTCCAGTGATCTACTCCTAGATCACTATTATACTCCCTTGCCAAAATCATGTAAGGTATACAATAGGTCTAGTACACAGCATAGCATATTTTATAGAACCTATGACTGAGGCATAGGGAATGACTTTTCATTCCCTTTCTATTTTCTGCCGTGGTTGGGTTTTGAGTATTATTCAACTTCATACCTTGCAATACAGGCAAGAACTCCTTCTTTGACTGTTCAATTTTGAACTACTTCAAAAACATGTCAAGGTATGTACTCATTGAAAAATTTATCAAGCGTCTTGATCAATCTCTATAGATCTTGATGCCCAATATGTAAGCAGCTTCACCGAGGTCTTTCATTGAAAAATTCTTATTCAAGTATCCTTTTATGCTATCCAGAAATTCAGTATCATTTCCGATCAACAATATGTCATCCACATATAATATCAGAAATGCTACAGAGCTCCCACTCACTTTCTTGTAAATACATGCTTCTCCAAATGTCTGTATAAAACTATATGCTTTGATCAACTCAATCAAAGCGTATATTCCAACTCCGAGATGCTTGCACCAGTCCATAGATGGATCGTTGGAGCTTGCACACTTTGTTAGCACCTTTAGGGTTGACAAAACTTTCTTGTTGTATCATATACAACTCTTCTTTAAGGAATACATTAAGGAATGCGGTTTTGACATCCATTTGCCATATTTCATAAAATGTGGCAATTGCTAACATGATTCAAAAAGACTTAAGCATCGCTACGAGTGAGAAAATCTCATCGTAGTCAACAACTTGAACTTGTCGAAAACTTTTTTCGACAATTCGAGCTTTGTAGATAGTAACACTACTATCAACGTCCATCTTCCTCTTGAAGATCCATTTATTATCAATGGCTTTTATCTTAGATTTCATGGCCTCAAGCCATTTTACGAAATCTGGGCTCATCATCGCTTCCTCATAGTTCGTAGGTGATAACCCACAAGTATAGGGGATCGCAACGGTTTTCGAGGGTAGAGTATTCAACCCAAATTTATTGATTTGACACAAGGGGAGCCAAAGAATATTCTCAAGTATTAACGGTTGAGTTGTCAATTCAACCGCACCTGAAAGACTTAATATCTGCAGCAAAGTATTTAGTAGCAAAGTAATATGGAAGTAACGGTAACGGTGGCAAAAGTAACAGTATTGGTTTTGTAGTGATTGTAACAGTGGCAACGGAAAAGTAACTTAGCAAAGATCAATATGTGAAAATCTCGTAGGCAATGGATCACTGATGGATAATTATGTCGGATGCGGTTCCTCATGCAGTAGTTATAACATAGGGTGACACAGAACTAGCTCCAGTTCATCAATGTAATGTAGGCATGTATTCCGAATATAGTCATATGTGCTTATGGAAAAGAACTTGCATGACATCTTTTGTCCTACCCTCCCGTGGCAGCGGGGTCCTATTGAAAACTAAGGGATATTAAGGCCTCCTTTTAATAGAGTACCGGACCAAAGCATTAACACTTAGTGAATACATGAACTCCTCAAACTATGGTCATCACCGGGAGTGGTCCTGATTATTGTCACTTCGGGATTACCGGATCATAACACATAGTAGGTGACTATTGACTTGCAAAATAGGATCAAGAACTCACATATATTCATGAAAACATAATAGGTTCAGATCTAAAATCATAGCACTTGGGCCCTAGTGACAAGCATTAAGCATAGCAAAGTCATAGCAACATCAATCTCAGAACATAATGGATACTAGGGATCAAACCCTAACAAAACTAACTTGATTACATGATAAATCTCATCCAACCCATCACCGTCCAGCAAGCCTACGATGGAATTACTCATGCACGGCGGTGACCATCATGAAATTGGTGATGGAGGAACGTTGATGATGACGATGGCGACGGATTCCCCTCTCCGGAACCCGAACGGACTTTAGATCAGCCCTCCCGAGAGAGATTAGGGCTTGGCGGCGGCTCCGTATCATAAAACGCGATGAATCCTTCTCTCTGGTTTTTTTCTCCCTGAACATGAATATATAGAGTTGGAGTTGAGGTTGGTGGAGCATCAAGGGGCCCACGAGGCAGGGGGAGCGCCCCAGGGGGGTGGGCGCGCCCCCCACCCTCATGGACAGGGTGTGGGCCCCTGATGTTGATTCTTTTGCCAGTATTTTTTATATATTCCAAAAATATTCTCCGTGAAGTTTCAGGTCATTCCGATATCTTTTATTTCTGCACAAAAATAACACCGTGTCAATTCTGCTGAAAACAGCATCAGTCCGGGTTAGTTCCATTCAAATCATGCAAGTTAGAGTCCAAAACAAGGTCAAAAGTGTTTGGAAAAGTAGATACGATGGAGATGTTTCAGTAGGTTCATCGTGGTCAAGTAACATGACCTCCAGAACAGGATTACCGTACCACTCTGGTGCGGATCGTACTCTGGTATACCTACGAGGTTCGATAGTAACTTGATCCGAAGTTTCATGATCATCATCATTAGCTTCCTCACTAATTGGTGTAGGAATCATTGGAACCGATCGATTTCTATGATGAACTACTTTCCAATTCGGGAGAAGGTACAACTACCTTATCTAGTTCTACTTTCCTCCCACTCACTTCTTTCGAGAGAAACTCCATCTCTAGAAAGGATCAATTCTTAGCAACAAAAAATATTGCCTTCGGATCTGTGATAGAAGGTGTACCCAATAATTTATTTTGGGTATCCTATGAAGACACACTTCTCCGATTTGGGTTTGAGCTTATCAGTTTAAAACTTTTTCACATAAGCATTGCAATCCCAAACTTTAAGAAATAGCATCTTAGGTTTCTTGCTAAACAATAGTTCACACGGTGTCATCTCAACGGATTAGATGGTGCCCTATTTAACGTGAATGCAGCTGTCTCTAATGCATAACCCCAAAACGGTAGTGGTAAATCGGTAAGAGACATCATAGATCGCACCATATCTAATAAAGTACGGTCACGATGTTCGGACACACCATTACACTGTGGTGTTCCAGGTGGCGTGAGTTGTGAAACTATTCCACATTGTTCTAAATGAAGACCAAGCTCGTAACTCAAATATCCGCCTCCGTGATCAGATCGTAGAAACTTTATTTTCTTGTCACAATGATTTTCCACTTCACTCTGAAATTCTTTGAACTTTTCAAATGTTTCAAACTTATGTTTCATTAAGTAGATATACTCATACGCGAGCCTCAACACTCATTGGACCAAACACATCAGTATGTATTATTTCCAATAAGTCAGTTGCTCGCTCCATTGTTCCGGAGAACGGAGTCTTAGTCATCTTGCCCATGAGGCATGGTTCCCAAACATCAAGTGATTCATAATCAAGTGATTCCAAAAGCCCATCAGCATGGAGTTTCTTCATGCGCTTTACACCAATATGACCTAAACGGCAGTGCCACAAATAAGTTGCACTATCATTATTAAGTTTGCATCTTTTTGGATTCAATATTAAGAATATGTGTATGACTATGATCGAGATTCAATAAACCGTTCACCTTGGGTGTATGACCATAGAAGGTTTTATTCATGTGAACAGAATAACAATTATTCTTTGACTTAAATGAATAACCGTATTGCAATAAACATGATCCAATCATCTTATGCTCAACGGAAACACCAAAGAACATTTATTTTAGGTTCAGCACTAATCCCGAAGGTAAAGGGAGTGTACGATGGTGATCTTATCAACCTTGGAATCACTTCCAACACACATCATCACCTCGCCCTTAACTAGTCTCTGTTTATTTTGCAACTCCCGTTTTGAGTTACTACTTTTAGCAACTAAACCAGTATCAAATAATGAGAGGTTGATATAAACAATAGTAAAGTACACATCAATAACATGTATATCAAATATACTTTTGTTCACTTTGCCATCCTTCTTATCCGCCAAGTATCTAGGGTAATTCCACTTCTAGTGACCATTTCCTTTGCAGTAGAAGCACTCAGTTCCAGGCTTGGGTCTAGCTTTGGGATTCTTCATGGGAGCAGCAACTTGCTGCTATTCTTCTTTGAAGTTCCTCTTTCTTTCCCTTTGCCCTTTTCTTGAAACTAGTGGTCTTGTTAACCATCAACACTTGATGCTATTTCTTGATTTCTACCTTCGCCGATTTCAGCAGCATGAAGAGCTTGGGAATTACTTTTGTCATCCCTTGCATATTATAGTTCATCACTAAGTTCTAGTAACTTGGTGATAGTGACTAGAGAACTTTGTCAATTACTATCTTATCTGGAAGATTAACTCCGACTTGATTGAAGCAATTGTAGTACCCAGACAATCTAAGCACATGCTTAGTGGTTGACCTATTCTCCTCCATCTTGTAGGCAAAATACTTGTCAGATGTCTCATACCTCTCGACTCGGGCATGAGTCTGAAATACCAATTTAAGCTCTTGGAACATCTCATATGCTCTGTGACATTTCAGAACATTTTTGAAGTCCCGGTTCTAAGCCGTAAAGCATGGTGCACTAAACTATCAAGTAGTCATCATATTGAGCTTTGCCAAACGTTCATAATGTTTGCATCTGCTCCTGCAATAGGTCCGTCACCTAGCGGTGCATCAAGGACATAATACTTATGTGCAGCAATGAGGATAATCCTCAGATTACGGACCTAGTCCGCATCATTGCTACTAACATCTTTCAACTTAGTTTTCTCTAGGAACATATCAAAAATTAAACGGGCAGCTATATCGCGAGCTATTGATCTACAACATAAGTTGCAAATACTATCAGGACAAAGTTCATGATAAATTAAAGTTCAATTAATCATATTACTTAAGAACTCGCACTTAGATAGACATCCCTCTAATCATCTAAGTGATCACGTGATCCATATCAACTAAACTATGTCCGATCATCACGTGAGATGGAGTAGTTTTCAATGGTGAACATCACTATGTTGATCATATCTACTATATGATTCACGCTCGACCTTTCGGTCTCTGTGTTCCGAAGCCATATCTGCATATGCTACGCTCATCAAGTTTAACCCGAGTATTTGATAACCCACAAGTATAAGGGGTCAATTGTAGCCTCTTTCGTTGAGTAAGAGTGTCGAACCCAATGAGGAGCTAAAGGTAGAACAAATATTCCCTCAAGTTTTATCAACCACCGATACAACTCTACGCACAATTGACGTTCGCTTTACCTAGAACAAGTATAAAACTAGAAGTACTTTGTAGGTGTTGTGGGATAGGTTTGCAAGAATATAAAGAGCACGTAAATAAAAACTAGGGGCTGTTTAGATAAAGAAGCAATAAAGTAAGTATAGAGAGTGTGGAACAGTGGTGGTAGGAGTTGCGAAATTGTCCCTAAGAAATTGAATACTTTACTAGACCGATAGCAAGTTTTATGTGGGAGAGGCCACTGCTAGCATGTCATCCCTGACTTGGAATTCTATGCACTTATGATTGGAAATATTAGCAAGCATCCGCAACTACTAATGTTCATTAAGGTAAAACCCAACCATAGCATTAAGATATATTGGTCCCCCTTCAATCCCGTATGCATCAATTTCTATGCTATGTTGAAGCTTCTGTCACTCTTGCCCTCCAATACATAGTCCTATCAACATACAACTAACCCTATGGTGTGATCCACGCATGCGCTCATATGATGGGAACCAAAGGACATCAACATAACCACAAGCAAATTAAACCAATCATAGAAAGTCACCAATTACCGATAGGACAAGGAAAATCTACTCAGACATCATAGGATGGCAACACATCATTGGATAATAATATGAAGCATAAAGCACCATGTTCAAGTAGAGGATACATCGGGTTGCGGGAGAGTGGATTTGTCTCTCTGTCTCTCTCTGTTTATGCATTTTAGATTTTGGCCTTTCACCGTTTCTTATATTCCCGGAGATCTGTAACTCCGATTCGGCTGAAATTTTAACACGATTTCGATCCGGATATTGGCTTTCTTTCGTTGAAAGAAGGGCACCAACCGCCTTACGGGTAGCCACGAGGGCCAGGGGCGCGCCCCCTACCTCGTGGCCCCCTCGGGCATCGTCTCGCGTTGATTCTTCTTCCCAAAAATCACATATATTCCAAAAAATCTCTGTTAGTTTTTATCCCGTTTGGAATCCATTTGATATGGATTTTCTGCAAAAAAAACATGCAACAAACAGGAACTGGCACTGGGCACTGGATCAATATGTTAGTCCCCAAAAATAGTATAAAAAGTTGCCAAAAGTATATGAAAGTTGTATAATATTGGCATGGAACAATCAAAGATTATAGATACGACGGAGACATATCCGTATTCTGCTTGTGCAAAACTGGCTTGCACCCGCTATATGTGAACGTAGAGCTTATCACACCCGATCATCACATGGTGTCTCGTCATGACAAACTGTAGCAACGGTGCATACTCCGGGAGAACACTTATACCTTGAAATTTAGTGAGAGATCATCTTATAATGTTGCTGCCGTACTAAGCAAAGTAAGATGCATAAAGGATAAACATCACATGCAATCAATATAAGTGATATGATATGGCCATCATCATCTTGTGCCTTTGATCCCCATCTCCAATGCACCGTCATGATCACCATCGTCACCGGCTTGACACCTTGATCTCCATCGAAGCATCGTTGTCGTCTCGCCAACTATTGCTTCCACAGCTATCGCTACCGCTTAGTGATAAAGTAAAGCAATTACATGGCGATTGCATTTCATACAATAAAGTGACAACCATATAGCTCCAGCCAGTTGCCGATAATTGTGTTACAAAACATGATCATCTCATACAACAATTTATATAATCACGTCTTGACCATGTCACATCACAACATGCCCTACAAAAACAAGTTAGACGTCCTCTACTTTGTTGTTGCAAGTTTTATGTGGCTGCTACGGGCTTAGCAAGAACTGTTCTTACCTACGCATCAAAACCACAATGTTGTATAGTGATTGCTTTTTGATCTTCATAAAGAACCTTGTTCACTGAAACCGATTCAACTAAAGTTGGAGAAACAGACACCCACTAGCCACCTGTGTGTGAAGCACGTCAGTAGAACCAGTCCCGCGTAAGCGTAATGTCGGTCTGAGCCACTTCACCCAACAATACCGCTGAATCAAGAATCAACTAGTGACGACAAGCAATATGTATATATCCACGCCCACAACTCATTTGTGTTCTACTCGTGCATATAACATCTACGCATAGACCTGCCTCGGATGCCACTGTTGGGGAACGCAGTATTTCAAAAAAATTCCTATGATCACGCAAGATCTATCTAGGAGATGCATAGCAACAAGGGGAGAGTGTGTCCACATACCCTCATAGACAGAAAGCGGAAGCGTTAAGTAACGCGGTTTATGTAGTCGAACGTCTTCGCGATCCAACCGATCAAGTACCAAACGCACGGCACCTCCGTGATCTGCACATGTTCAGCTCGGTGATGTCCCTCATACTTTTGATCCAGTTGAGGCCGAGGGAGAGTTTCATCAACACGGCGGCGTGATGATGGTGATGATGAAGTTACCGATGCAGGGCTTCGCCTAAGCACTACAACGATATGACCGAGGTAGAAATATGTGGAGGGGGGCACCACACACGGCTAAGACAACTGTGAACTTGTATGTTCTAGGGTGCCCCCTACCCACGTATATAAAGTAGCAAGGGGGAGGCCGGCCGGCCCTCATAGGGGCGCCAAGGGGGGAGGAATCCTCCTCCTAGTAGGAGTAGGACTCCCCCCTTTCCTAGTCCTACTAGGAGAAGAAGGAAGGAGGAGGGAAGAGAAGGAAGGAGGGGGCGCCGCCCCTCCCCCTAGTCCAATTCGGACTAGGCCCATGAGGGGGCGCAGCCAGCCCTTGGCAGCCCCTCTCTCTCTCTCCCCTAGGCCCAATAAGGCCCATTACTTCTCTAGTGGTTCCGATAACCCTTCCTACACTCCGATATATATCCGATGACCCCCGGAACTCATACGGTGTCCGAATATAGTCATCTAATATATCAATCTTTATGTCTCTACCATTTCAAGACTCCTCGTCATGTCTGTGATCACATCCCGGACTCCAAACTACCTTTGATACATCAAAAGACATAAACTCATAGTACCGATCGTCATCGAACATTAAGGGTGTGGACCCTACGGGTTCGAGAACTATGTAGACATGACCGAGACTCATCTCCGGTCAATAACCAATAGCGGAACGTGGATGCTCATATTGGCTCCCACATATTCTACGAAGATCTTTATCGGTCAAACCGCATAACAACATATGTTGTTCCCCTTGTCATCGGTATGTTACTTGCTCGAGATTCGGTCATCGGTATCTCAATACCTAGTTCAATCTTGTTACCGGCAAGTCTCTTTACACGTTCCGTAATACATCATCCCGCAAGAAACTCATTAGTCACTTTGCTTGCAAGGCTTATAGTGATGTGCATTACCGAGAGGGCCCAGAGATACCTCTTCGATACATGGAGTGACAAATCCTAATCTTGATCTATGCTAACGCAACAAACACCATCAGAGCCACATGTAGAGCATCTTTATAGTCACCCAGTTACGTTGTGACGTTTGATAGCACACTAAGTGTTCCTCCGGTATTCGGGAGTTGCATAATCTCATAGTCATAGGAACATGGATAAGTTACGGAGAAAGCAATAGCAATAAACTAAACGATCATAGTGCTAAGCTAATGGATGGGCCAAGTCAATCACATCACTACAAAAAAAGACACATCCGTGACATTTTGGGCCGAACGAAAAAAATTCTGTCATACATATGACACTTCTCTTACGATAATTGTGACAAAACCTGGTATCATCATAGATGTTGTGGGCTCCTACTTCTATGACAAAAAATCAAGACAGAAAATGGGCTTTTCATCCTGGGCGGGCCGGAGACGTCGCTGCATGACATTCTTTGGGCCATCCATGACGGAAAAAACCATGGTAGAAGCGAGGGCGAGGAAAATTTCGGGGAGTTCCCGGTTACGGTGGGAGGTCGGGGGCCGAGCGATGCGCGTTTCTCTCGTACACGTACACGCGTGTGTGCGAGGCCTTGGCTCTAACTGAACCCGAGCGAGGCATTGGGCTCTAACTGAACCGGAGCGATTGCACTGCAGGCTACGCATTACTGAACCCGAGCGATGGATCGATGGCTGTTAACTGAACCCGATCGAGCGATTCCTTCGCTACTGCTGCTAACTGAAGCCGATCGATTGGATGAACAGTGAGCGTTGCCGGGGGGTTGGATGAACAGTGAGCGGTGGCGTTGCCTCTGGATGAACAGGACCCTGTGGTGTGGTGGAGGGCTGGATGAACAGTAGATGGTGGAGGGGTGCCCGTGGAGGGGTGGTTGAACAGGACCCCGTGGTGTGGAGGGCTGGATGAACAGTAGACGGTGGAGGGGTGCCCGTGGAGGGGTGGTTGAACAGTAGCCGGTGGAGTAGCGCGCGGTGGAGGCTGGATGAACAGGAGCCCGTGGAGGCTGGAGGAGGTCGACGGTGGAGATTTACAGTATCCCGTGGAGTCCCGTTTTGCGGTACACCACACCCCTCCCGATGAACAGGACCCCCGTTTCGACCGTAGGAGGTTCGTTTAGTCCGTTTTGCAGTACGCCACACCCCTCCAGATCAACAGGACCCCCGTTTCGACCGTAGGAGGTCCGTTTCCACCATTTTGCGGTACGCCACACCCCTCCCGATCAACAGGACCCCCGTTTCGACCGTAGGAGGTCCGTTTCCTCCGTTCCGCGGTACGCCAGGCCTCGTTTCCATCGCATGTTCCGTCCAAGCCCTCCCGATGAACACGACCACGCATTCCGTTCCGACCCAGCCGGTTGGCTCCCACGCGTTCTGTTGCCTCCCGATGAACACGACGCATTCCATTGCCTCCCCATGAACACGATGCATTCCGTTGCCTCCCCATGAACACGATGCATTCCGTTGCCTCCCCATGAACACGACGCATTCCGTTGCCTCCCCATGAACACGACGACGACGCTGTTTCTCCGTTCTGACCCAACCATGTACACGAGCTCTGGCCGTACGTATGCGCGAGTAGGCGTTCGAGACCCCGCACGTATGTACACATACATGGCCGTATTTTCTTTCTTGCATCCTAGTCGTTGTACGTACGTGTACATGCTACGTGCGCGCCTCTACTACGACACGTGCGCGCCTCTACTATGACACATGCGCGCCTCTACATCGGCCAGTATGTACGTACACGTTCGCGACCAGAATGACAACGCTACGTATGCTTCAACCAGGTGGGTCCCGACTGTCAGGAACTTCCTTGCGTGCGAAGATGTAGCTGGTGGGTCCCAGCAGTCAGGGGGGTGAATCATTTTTTTTGCCCGGACGCACTTCCTTGCATGCGAAGGTGTAGCTGGTGGGTCCCAGCAGTCAGGGGGGAAACGATTTTTCGCGAAATACGGTGGCCCGTCCGGTGGGTCCCCGCTGTCAGGTGGAGGAATAATTATTTTGCACGTAATAAGGAGGCACTTCCTTGCTGCGGCCGTGGACCCAGCTGTCAGCCTCTCCACGTACAGTCCATATCCGATGGAAGCCATTCCTTGACCACGTTGAGCACACCGCGCCGAGAGCACCAGGGCGGTGGACGACGGAGAGGCCTAGGAAGGGGACGACACGGAGCCGGGGAAGACGTGGCAGTGGATGCCCACACATAGAGGAGTACGAGGGTTCACTTGTTCGATGCAGTGTGAGGCTGCTGTCGTCGCAGAATAACAGGAGGTGTGGGTGAGTAGAGGGATGGCCTGGCCAGCGATGGGAGTAGTAGGGGGCGGTGAGGCCTCCGCCGCATCGCAACCGGCCACGGGAGGCAGGAGCACGAGGCACGACCGGCGCTGGTTTGGGTGGCTGGAGCAAGAAGACCAGAGGTTGAAGAAGCACTACGGCCGTTGGATGGACATCGTACGGTCACTGGAGCTAGAGTCATGCATATTGACTAAGTTGACAAAGCCCTCCGTCCCCGTAAACTTAGTAGGCCCACAAGTTAGCCTGCCACGCCACTATACTGGGTCCTAGCTAATAGGGGGAGTATTCATTTTTTTGTGCGTAATAAGGAGGCACTTCTTTGCGTGCGAAGATATAGCTGGTGGGTCTGAGCTGTCAGCGGCGGTAACATTTTTTTCACAAAATACAGAGGCCCTTTCGGTGGGTCCCTGATGTCAGGTGGAGGAATCATTATTTTGCGCGTAATAAGGAGGCATTTCCTTGCGTGCGGCCGTGGACCCAGCTGTCGGCCTCTCCATGTACAGTCCACTTCAGATGCATGTCGGTCGTTGACCATGTTGACCAGGCCGTGCTGAGAGCACCAGGGTGGTGGACAACGATGAGGCCTATGAAGGGAACGACACGGAGGCGGGGAAGACTCGGCAGTTGTTTCCCACGTGGAGGGGAGTACGACTGTACGAGGGTTTACTGGTTCGTCTGCCGTCGCCGGAGAATAACAGCAGGTGTTGGTGAGTAGAGCGATGGCTAGGCCAGCGATGGGAGTACAGTGGGGCGGTGAGGCCTGCGCGGCAGTAGAGCCGGCCGCATGGAGGAGGGAGCAGGCAGTCCCGCAGGTGCTTGTTTGAGCGGCCGGAGCAGGAAGAACAGAGATTGAAGAAGCACGACGGCCGTTTGATGGCCATCCAACAGTCACTGCTTGTGCGTCAACCTTTTTTTAGGAAGGCCTCAAATCTGTGGAAAACAGCATACAGCCCATCTGCCATTATTTCTAATAATTTACAGCCCATTTGCTAATTATTAAGGTTTTTTAGCTCATATTCTTTTTGTTAGCATTACAGTCCATATTATGGCCACGGTTAAAAAATTATACGAAATTTTGCATATTTCGGTGCGGTCCGAACTGTTTTTAATCCCGAAATTTCGACTCACATTCAAACTGATTTTAAAAATAAATGTATATCAATATAAAATCCAATAAATTCTCCACACATTAATTTAAATTAATGTAATTTAAAATCTCGAAATGAAAAAAAAGATATTTGAAACTAATTGCCAGTTTGATGTGTTTTAAAAATGTACAACCCATTTCTCATTACTGATGGGCCATTTTCTCGGCCAGCCGAATGAAAGCTCTCCTCGTCTTGAAAGATTTGCAGCACAATAGGCCTGACAAAGCGACTTACTTGGCAAATCACAAAAAAACTGGGTTGTGGCTGTGGACCCAGTTGTCAGCCTCTCCACGTACAGTACTCTTCCGATGGAATGTCGTTGACCATGTTGACCACGCCGTGCCGAGAGCACCAAGGCGGTGGACGACGGCGAGGTGTAACATCCCAAATTTTCAATTTGGAATATTATACATTAGATCATCACTGCATATCATATTTTATTTGCTTTTGGTTGATCCTACAAACTCTACGCAACTCAAGGAACCTCGGAGAGAGTTGGGGATTTCGTTATTTTCATATTTGAGTTTTCTCAAATTCTGAAAATAGGATCATTTGATTTTATTTATTTTATCTTCAATTATTTCTATTACAAAAATATGACAGAGGGAATGAAATGACTTTCCCAAAATAAAGAAATATTGAGGATTTAATAATAAAATCAAATAAGATTTAATTTGAATTTATTTATTATTTTATTTGAATTTAGGAAAAATGCGCGTTTTTCAAAATTGCATTTAGGCCCCAAATAAATGTTCATCCTGTTCGGCTTGATTTTAGAAGTCGGGGAAATTTTATTTCGGGATTTTTGGACTCCATTTAGTATTTCTTTTATTTGTTTTTCTGCACGTAATTATTTTAAAAAACGAAACCGACTTTGGGCCGTGTTCGGCCAGGACTCTTCCGGCCGGGCCTTTATATAGCGCCGACCCCGGGCCGTTAAGCCCAACTTGCCGCGTCGCGCCCTAACCCTAGCCGCCGCGAGCCGCCGTCGCCGCCCGACGCCGCCCTGCCGCCGTTGGAGCCGCCGTCACCGAGGTTGACCCCGCCACCGGTTTTTCCTAGAAAACCGTTCGGTTTTCGCCGGTTTTTGTTCATTTTTTTAGATTCTTTTTTTATTAGATCGGTTTTTCCGGTTCAGTTTATTTAGCGAGCGTTCGCTCGTTCGTTCGTTTTAACGGACGCGTTCATCATTTAGTTCCAGGTAACGAACGTTCGTTCGTTAATCTGTTCGTCATTTTTCTTTTTCTCGGATTTTCCGCGATTATTTCTGATCGCGATTTCTCATCCGATTTTCGTTCTAGTATAACTTTTCGCTCGTATATCGGAATCAGGCGATTCAAGCGCCTAGAGTTTCGTCTCGAAACTCTCTTTCTGTTTAACCAACTCAAACATGTTTTTGCCTCTGTAAAATTTGACCTAGATCCAAAATAGTAAATGAAGTTTGTTTCTTTCGCCGTTTGAGTTTCATTGATTCATTCGATTTGATTCTTTTTGCAAACCGGAGTTCTTAAGTTGAACTTTCTGGTTGGATCTCTTATTTGAGTTTTACCCATGCATTAGATGAGTACTTATTGTATGCTTGTTTGTTTGCGATAGAGTACCCGGAGTAGGCCGCTTGCTACTTCAAATCGCTAGGTTTCGCTGATCATCAGCAAGGCAAGTAACACTTTGATCATACCTCCTACTACCTAGTTTTATTGCATTAGATCAATCCTCAAACATTGCATGATTAGGATCTAATTAAATTGTGTGTTTGGGGAAGTACATGAGGTAGTACCTATTACCTGTTTTATTATCAAACCTTTCGGAGTTACTTCTACGTTTGCTTATATTGCCATGCTATGCTAGTAGACGTGGGTTGGGTGAGTGTATCCATGACAGATGTGAGATTGTTATATTAGTGGTTTCTTTAACGTGGCAACTTAAACACACATCTGGGTGGATTGAGGCACCTGGGTATTCCAGCGATTGCCTGTTTTTCTTTTGGACTGCCACCCAGGCTCAAAGGGATCATGAGATTATTCATACTAGAAACTCCCGTGTGCAGCCACAAGCTACTATGGGCTCTAGCAAGTTGATTAAGTCGTGCGAACTCTTATAGTGGTGGACTAGCAGATGTAGGGGAAAGTAGGTGTAACGGTCTACCCGTTCGTAAGGTGCTAGCGCTTCTGAAAGACTATGTCTCAGTCATCCGTTTCTCAAACATCATGTAGTGCGAGAATCCCAATGGAGGAGATCGAGTCTTGTGGGGAAAAGTGCGCAAACCTCTGCAGAGTGTATAAACTAATCGTGGTTAGTCGTGTCCCCGGTTATGGACAACTTGAGTATCTAGTACTTGGATTATCATGTGAATCTCATCATATTACTCTAATTAATTTTGTTGGGTTTTAATGATGATGCTTAATTGGGATTGAGAGGGTGTCTACACTCTCAATGTTTAACAACTACCATGATAGTTAAATAAAATGTATTCCTTTGCAGTAGGGAAAAATTGGCTTTACGCAAAATTGTTACGATAGAGCTTTCCACCAGCCAAATATGCATGTAGTATAGCTTTATTCTTCCATTACTCTCTATGTGTTACATTGCCAGCATATTCCATGTGCTGACCCATTTCGGGCTACAACGTTCATGTTGCAGACTTTTCAGACGATGAGTAAGGTGCCTTTAGGTCGTGGTTCTATACTTAGTGATGTCGTTGGAGTTTATGGAGTCACTTATCTTCCAAGCCTTCCGCTGTTATCGTTATTAGATGGCCTTAAGCCATATTTATTGTAATAAGTTCTCTTTTGAGACACTCGATGTAAAGTGTGTGATTGCTACTCTGTTATAAATCCTTCAAGTACTGTGCGTGTCAGCATTACTGATCCAGGGATGACACTGAAGCACAGAGATCAGACCGTTTGAGGTCTGGTCGCTACAAGATGGTATCAGAGCACACGTTGACTATAGGACACGACCACTAAGCTAAAGACCTAGATCACTACTCACTCTTCTCATTCTGACTCCTCATCTTTTCTACTATTTTAGGACGGCGGATGCAAGGAATAAGTTCACGCAACCGGATGAAGATACACCCTTTGGACGTCACTTGAAGGAAGTCACTAGATACCTAAACATCGGAGTACCAAGCTTCACCGGAACCTACAACACCACTTTACGTGAAGAGGAACGCTGGATGATTCAAGTTCAAGTTCCAGGAAGGACGTTCATGCCAGTCACCGAGCCCATAGAGTTTTCCTTTGATGCACCAACCTGGAGTCTAGGAAAGAGTATGGCAGCTCACATCGCCATGGGACGTATTGGAGAAGTTTACCGCAATGATCTCAAGGATACAATCTACCAGATTTGTGGGCGCTGAGATGAGCACTGGAAGATGATCAGCACCAAGAAGGATAGATCAATCACAGCTTTTATCCAGGAGTTAAACCAGCACATTCGACGTCAGGAGAACCAGATGTGCGCATATATGATAGATCTGAAGAAGGCAAGGACAAGAATCATGGAACTGGAGGAAGAACTCAAGGCTACACGTGAAGATTATATGGAGGAAATTGAAGCATTAGTGGAGAAGAATGATGATCTGATCAAGAAGATCGGAATATTCATGGGAGGCCCTACACCAGTAGAAGAAGACGAAGAACCCAAGGAGATTCGCCCGGAAGACTACATCATCATCGACGACACCGACTCGGACCCAGACGATAGCGATGATGACTATGTTGATGAAGCTGGAGCAGATATCATGGAGTCTACAACCGAAGAAAATTTTTAGTAGACCACCCCATCAGTAGTAGTATTCCACCATGTAAATATAGTAGTCCGAGCACTATTGCGATAGTTAGACCGATTGTATGCCCTTCTTTGATTGAATGAAGTGAATTGTTTGCTTTTGCCTCATGTGCATATGGGTAGTGTTTTCTCTCTAGACCTCTCTCTATTCTTAAATCTCATCTTTTCTTAACCCATCAGATGCCTCCGAGACGTGACAATGGATTTGCATTTCCACCGGAGCTCACTCAGTTGATCCAGCAGCATAATATGTTGATGAAGTTGCTAGTCCAGAATTAGAATCAGGGGAACAACAACAACAACAACCACCCACCACCACCACCTGTTGATCACTTAACCCGTTTTCTTAGGCTGAATCCGTCGGTGTTCTCCAGTAGCACCAAGCCGATAGTAGCAGATGATTGGCTCCGCAAGATTGGAAGGGAGTTAACCACTACAGGATGTACTGATGCTGAGAAGGTGCGCTTTGCCGCACATCAGTTGGATGGACCAGCAGCATCATGGTGGGAGAATTACACCGTCACCTACCCTATAGCCACGGTGACGTGGGATCAGTTTCAGCAGGCTTTCCGTACTGCTCATGTTTCAGCAGGAGCTATGGACATGAAGAAGCGTGAGTTTCGCAACTTGTGCCAAGGAGGACGGACAGTTGGCCAGTACGTAGATGACTTTAGTAAGCTAGCACGTTATGCCCCAGATGACGTTGCTACAGATGCGGCTAAGTAGGAGAAGTTTCTGGAAGGACTGAATGATCAGTTGAGCATGCAGTTGATGGTAGCAAGCTTCAATAACTACTAGGAGTTGGTAGATCGTGCTCTTATGATTGAAGGGAAGCAGCAGCAGATTGAGAACCGCAAGAGGAAGTATGGACAAGGGAAGTACAATTCAGGAGCTCAGCAGAAGCCACGTTTTACCCCTAGACCAGGAGGACATTTTCAGCATACCCATGGAGGAGGTAGCTCGCACAATCATGATGGCCCAAAAGAATGGTAATGGGAATGGAGGAAGCAACGGCCAAAACCGCACCAACCCGTCAACCCCAGCTAAGAGAGACCTGAGCCAAGTCACTTGCTTTAAGTGTCAGAAGACCGGACATTATGCCAATGAATGTCCTAAAGCCCAGAATGGAAGTGGCAATGGAAGCTCTGGGAAGAAGCTGAACCCTTTCAACAGGGGACAGGTGAACCACGTTAACGTGGAGGAGGTTGAAGACCAGCCAGATGCAGTAATAGGTAAGTTTTTGGTTAAGTCTTTTACTGCTATCGTTCTTTTTGATACTGGTGCATCACATTCATACATATCAAGGGGATTCGTGGATAAGTATAACCTGCCCACCAAAGTTCTTAGAGCACTATGCTAGTAAGCTCACCAGGAGCGGAGTATATGGCCAGCCGAGGATGTTTTCAAGTGCCATTGAGTATAGGTAGGCATGTGTTTCCCTCGGATTTGATTATTTTGGAATCACAAGGTTTGGATGTAATTCTGGGTATGGATTGGCTATCGATGTATGGAGGAAACATGGATTGCGCCAGTAAGTCGATTTTGCTTACCACCCCAGAAGGAAGAAGGATCAAGTATGTATCCCGGCATGTGCCGAAGAGGACCCAAGTAAATTCCTTATGAGGAGTTGTGCAGGAGGAAGTACCAGTGGTGAAGGATTTTCCGGATGTATTTCCAGAAGAGTTGCCAGGCATGCCACCGGTTAGAGATATTGAGTTTTTGATTGAGCTTTTGCCAGGCACAGGGCCAATATCTAAGAGACCATACAGGATGCCCAAAAGATTTGGAGGAGATTAAGAAGCAGATTAAGGAGTTACAGGATAAAGGTTATATCCGCCCAAGTTCTTCGCCTTGGGGATCGCCAGTACTTCTAATAGAGAAAAAGGATGGATCGTTAAGGATGGTTGTTGATTATCGAGGATTAAATGAAGTAACAATCAAGAACAAATACCCACTGCCGATGATCAATGATCTGTTTGATCGATTGCAAGGAGCTAAGGTATTTTCCAAAATTGATCTGCGATCGGGATACCATCAGTTGAAGATTCGAGAACAGGATATACCTAAAACGGCTTTTACCACCAGCTATGGGATGTACGAGTACACTGTTATATCATTTAGTCTGACTAACGCACATGCATATTTTATGAACATGATGAAAAAAGTGTTTATGGAGTTTTTGGATAAGTTCGTCGTAGTGTTCATTGATGATATTCTAGTTTACTCGAAGAATGAAGAGGAGCATAAGGAGCATTTGCGTTCGGTACTTGAGAAGCTCGGAGAACATCAGTTATATGCCAAGTTTAGCAAATGTGAGTTTTGGTTGAAGGAAGTTGGATTCCTCGGACACATTATATCCGGAGAAGGTATAGCAGTAGATCCCACCAAGGTTGACACTGTCACAAATTGGGAAGCACCAATAACAGTTGGAGAGATCCGGAGTTTTCTTGGACTCGCAGGATACTACCGGAGATTCATTGAAAATTTCTCGAAGATTGCAAAACCTATGACGAAGTTGTTGAAGAAGGATACCAAATTCAAATGGACTGAGAAATGTGAGGCCAGTTTCCAGGAGTTGAAGAAACGTTTGGTTACATCACCAGTGTTGATTTTGCCGGATCAGAACAAGATTATGAGGTGTATCGCGACGCTTCACGACGAGGACTTGGAGCAGTGCTTATGCAGGAGGGAAGAGTTGTTTCATATGCCTCACGACAGCTTAAACCTCATGAGTTGAACTATGATACGCATGATTTGGAGTTAGCAGCCATAGAGCATGCATTAAAAACTTGGAGACATTTTCTCATTGGAAACCATTGTGAAGTATACACGAATCACAAGAGTTTGAAGTATATTTTCACCCAGAAGGAAGTAAATCTCGGGCAAAGGAGATGGTTGGAGCTCATCAAGGATTATGACATGAGATTGCATTATCATCCCGGAAAGGCTAACGTAGTAGCCGATGCGCTGAGCCGTAAAAGCCATGTCAACACCCTAATGATGGGAGATTTACCGAAGGAGTTAGCCGAGAATCTTCGTGAGCTATGTTTGGAGATAGTTCCGAGAGGCTATGTAGCAGCATTGGAGATTCAATCTACCTTGATGGATAAGATCAGAGAAGCTCAGAAGACTGACAAGGAGATTGCCTCTATAAAGGAGAAGATGAGCAAAGGAAAAGCTAAAGGATTTTGTGAGGATGAGCATGATACTTTATGGTTTGAAGACCGTGTTTATGTGCCCAACAACTCGGAGATCAGGAAGTTAATTCTGCAAGAGGCCCATGATTCACCATATTCGATTCACCTAGGAAATACCAAGATGTATTTGGATTTGAAGGATACTTTCTGGTGGACCGGAATGAAGAAGGATATTGCAGAGTGATAACCCACAAGTGTAGGGGATCAATTGTAGCCTCTTTCGATAATTAAGAGTGTCGAACCCAACGAGGAGCTAAAGGTAGAACAAATATTCCTTAAGTTCTATCGACCACCGATACAACTCTACGCACGCTTGACGTTCGCTTTACCAGAAACAAGTATGAAACTAGAAGTACTTTGTAGGTGTTTTTGGATAAGCTTGCAAGAAAGTAAAGAGCATGTAAATAAAACTAGGGGCTGCTTAGATAAAGACACAACTAAATTAGTTTTAGCAGAGAGCTTTTGTCAAAAAGAAAGTTATTTGTCCCTAGGCAATCGATAACTAGACCGGTAATCATTATTGCAATTTTATTTGAGGGAGAGGCATAAGCTAACATACTTTCTCTACTTGGATCATATGCACTTATGATTGGAACTCTAGCAAGCATCCGCAACTACTAAAGATTCATTAAGGTAAAACCCAACCATAGCATTAAAGCATTAAGTCCCCTTTATCCCATACGCAAACAACCTACTTACTCGGGTCTGTGCTTCTGTCACTCACGCCACCCACCATAAAGCAAATCATAAGCATATTGCAAACCCTACAGTGGGAATCCCTCACGCTTGCGCGACACGGAGAGCACCATAGGACAGCACCAATAATAAAACATACATCTCAAACCAATCACGATCATCAAATAGCCATTAGGACAAAACAGATCTACTCAAACATCATAGGATAGCCATACATCATTGGGAAATAATATATAGAGTTGAGCACCATGTTTAAGTAGAGATTACAACGGGTAAGAGAGGGGTTACACCACTGCATAGAAGGGGGAAGAGTTGGTGATGATGGCGCTGAAGTTGTTGGTGAAGATCGCGGTGATGATGATGGCCACGACGGTGTTCCGGCGCCACCGGAAGAGAAGGGGAGAGGGGGCCCCTTCGTCTTCTTCTTCTTCCTTGACCTCCTCCCTAGATGGGAGAAGGGTTTCCCCTCTGGTCCTTGGCCTCCATGGCATGGGAGGGGCGAGAGCCCCTCCGAGATTGGATCTATCTCTCTGTTTCTCTTTTTTTTCTTCGTTTTGTTCTGGCTCTGTTTCACCGTTTCGTGTATATATGGAGATCCGTAACTCCGATTGGCCTGAAACCTTTGCCATGATTTTTTTCCGAATATTAGCTTTCTTGCGGCAAAACAAGAGCGTCAACCGCCTTACGGTGGGCTCACGAGGGTAGGAGCGCGCCCCCCTGCCTCGTGACCACCTCGGGCACTAGTTCGCGTTGATTTTCCTTCCGAATTTTCCATATTTTCCAAAAATAAGCTCCGTCCGTTTTTATCCCGTTTGGACTCCGTTTGATATGAATATTCTGCGAAACCAAAAACATGCAACAGACAGGAACTGGCACTGGGCACTAGATCAATATGTTAGTCCCAAAAATAATATAAAAAGTTGCCAAAAAGTATATGAAAGTTGAATAATATTGGCATGGAACAATCAAAAATTATAGATACGACGGAGACGTATCACGGAGTATGTAGCAGTTTGTGATGTATGTCAGAATGTAAAGGCAGAGCATCAGAAGCCAGCAGGATTACTACAACCATTGCCAATACCCGCATGGAAGTGGGATAAGCTAGGCATAGATTTTATTACAGGATTGCCCAGAACGCGTTCAGGCTATGACTCGATTTGGGTTGTAGTCGATCATTTGACAAAGGTAGCTCATTTCATCCCAGTGAAGACTACTTACAGCAGTGCCAAGTTGGCAAAGATATACATGACCAGGATCGTATGTCTGCATGGAGTTCCAAGGAGCATTGTATCAGATAAAGGAACCCAGTTTACCTCAAAGTTCCGGAATCAGTTGCACGAAACCTTGGGTACCAGGCTAGAGTTCAGCATAGCTTTTCATCCACAGACAGATGGACAGACCGAGAGAGTCAATCAGATTTTGGAGGATATGTTGAGAGCTTGCGCGCTAGATTACGGATCTAGTTGGGACGATAATTTGCCATATGCAGAGTTCTCCTATAACAATAGTTATCAATCCAGTTTGAAGATGGCCCCTTTCGAAGCCTTGTACGGAAGGAGCTGCAGGACCCCATTGTCGTGGGATGAAGTTGGAGACCGCCAGTTGTTTGGACCGGATTTGATTAAGGAGTCTGAACAGAAAGTGAAATTGATTAGCGATAGGCTCAAGGTAGCCCAGTCCAGGCAGAAGAGCTATGCAGATTCTAAACGCAAGGAGACAGTTTACAAAGTCGGAGACCGGGTTTATCTTCGAGTATCTCCACTTCGAGGAGTTAAGCACTTTGGAGGTAAGGGAAAGTTAGCGCCACGTTTTGTAGGACCATACAGGGTTTTGGAGCGTATGGGAGAAGTAGCCTACAAGTTGGAATTGCCCGAAGGATTGTCAGGAGTTCACGATGTATTCCACGTTTACCAGTTGAAGAAGTGTCATGCAGAGATGGCTGATATACTGCTAAGGGATACAGTGCCGCTGGAAGCGATTCAGTTGGACAGTGATTTGACTTATGAGGAGAAACCAGTCAAGATTCTTGAGTATGCCAGCCGAGTCACCCGCAACAAGGTTATCAAGTTTTGCAAAGTTCAGTGGAGCCACCACACTGATGATGAAGCCACCTGGGAGCGAGAGGAAGATTTGCTGAAGGACCACCCTCACCTATTTTCTAGCCAACCCGAATCTCGAGGGCGAGATTCATCTTAAGGGGGGTAGGTTTGTAACATCCCAAATTTTCAATTTGGAATGTTATACATTAGATCATCACTGCATATCATACTTTATTTGCTTTTGGTTGATCCTAGAAATTCTACGCAACTCAAGGACCCTCGGAGAGAGTTAGGGATTTCGTTATTTTCATATTTGAGTTTTCTCAAATTCTGAAAATAGGATATTTGATTTTATTTATTTTATCTTCAATTATTTCTATTACAAAAATATGAGAGAGGGAATAAAATGACTTTCCCAAAATAAAGAAATATTGAGGATTTAATAATAAAATCGAATAAGATTTTATTTTGGATTTATTTGTTATTTTATTTGAATTTAGGAAAAATGCGCGTTTTTCAAAATTGCATTTAGGCCCCAAATAAATGTTCATCCTGTTCGGCTTGATTTTAGAAGTCGGGGAAAATTTATTTCGGGATCTTTGGAGTCCGTTTAGTATTTCTTTTATTTGTTTTTCTGCGCGTAATTATTTAAAGAAACGAAACCGACTTTGGGCCGTGTTCGGCCAGGACTCTTCCGGCCGGGCCTTTATATAGCGCCGACCCCGGGCCGTTAAGCCCAACTCGCCGCGCTGCGCCCTAACCCTAGCCGCCGCCGCCGCTGCCGCGAGCCGCCGCCATGCCACGCCACCCCGCGCCGCCCCGCCGCACGCCGCCGCCGGAGCCGTCGTCGCCGAGGTTGACCCCGCCGCCGCCGCCAGTTTTTCCTAGAAAATCGTTCAGTTTTCCGTCGGTTTTTGTTCAATTTTTAGATCCGTTTTTTTATTAGATCAGTTTTTTTGGTTTAGTTTATTTAGAGAGCGTTTGCTCGTTCGTTCATTTTAACGGACGCGTTCATCATTTAGTTCCGTTCGTTAATCTGTTCGTCGTTTTTCTTCTTCTTTGATTTTCCGCGATTATTTCTGATCGCGATTTCTGATCCGATTTTCGTTCTAGTATAACTTTTCGCTCATTTATCGGAATCAGGCGATTCAAGCGCCTGGAGTTTCGTCTCGAAACCCTCTTTCCATTTAACCAACACAAACAAGTTTTTGCCTCTGTAAAATTTGACCTAGATCCATAATAGTAAACGAAGTTTGTTTCTTTCGTCGTTTGAGTTTCGTTGCTTCGTTCGATTTGATTCTTTTTGCAGACCGGAGTTTTTAAGTTGAACTTTCTGGTTAGATCTCTTATTTGAGTTTTACCCGTGCATTAGATGAGTACTTATTGTATGCTTTTTTGTTTGCGATAGAGTACCCGGAGTGTGCCGCTTGCTACTTCGAATCGCTAGGTTTCGCGGATCATCAGCAAGGCAAGTAACACTTTGATCATACCTCCTACTACCCAGTTTTATTGCATTAGATCAATCCTCAAACATTGCATGATTAGGATCTAATTAAATTATGGGTTTTGGGAAGTAGATGAGGTAGTACCTATTACTTGTTTTATTATCAAACCTTTGGGAGTTACTTCTACGTTTGCTTATATTGCCATGATATGCTAGTAGACGTGGGTTGGGTGAGTGTATCCATGACAGATGTGAGATTGTTATATTAATGGTTTATTTAAGCTGGCAACTTAAACACACATCTGGGTGGATTGAGGCACCTGGGTATTCCAGCGATTGCCTGTTTTTATTTTGGACCGCCACCCAGGCTCAAAGGGATCATGAGATTATTCATACTAGAAACTTCCGTGTGCAGCCACAAGCTACTATGGGATCTAGCATAGTTGATTAAGTCGTGCGAACTCTTACAGTGGTAAACTAGCAGATGTAGGGGAAAGTAGGTGTAACGGTCTACCCGTTCGTAAGGTGCTAGCGCTTCTGAAAGACTATGTCTCGGTCATCCGTTTCTTAAACATCATGTAGTGCGAGAATCCCAACAGAGGAGATCGAGTCTTGTGGGGAAAAGTGCACAAACCTCTGCAGAGTGTATAAACTAATCATGGTTAGCCGTGTCCCCGGTTATGGACAACTTGAGTATCTAGTACTTGGATTATCATGTGAATCTCATCATGTTACTCTAATTAATTTTGTTGGGTTTTAATGATGATGCTTAATTGGGATTGAGAGGGTGTCTACACTCAATGTTTAACAACTACCATGATAGTTAAATAAAATTTATTTCTTTGTAGTAGGGAAAAATTGGCTTTACGCAAAACTGTAACCATAGAGCTTTCCACCAGCCAAATATGCATGTAGTATAGCTTTATTCTTCCATTACTCTCTATGTGTTACATTGCCAGCATATTCCATGTGCTGACCCGTTTCGGGCTGCAACGTTCATGTTGCAGACTTTTCAGACGACGAGTAAGGTGCCTTTAGGTTGTGGTTCTATACTCAGTGATGCCGTTGGAGTTGATGGACTCACTTATCTTCCAAGCCTTCTGTTGTTATCGTTATTAGATGGCCTTAAGCCATATTTATTGTAATAAGTTCTCTTTTGAGACACTCGATGTAATAAGTGTGTGATTCCTACTCTGTTATAAATCCTTCAAGTACTGTGCATGTCAGCATTACTGATCCATGGATGACACTGAAGCACAGAGATCAGACCGTTTGAGGTCTGGTCGCTACACGAGGCCTAGGAAGAGGACGACGCAGAGTCGGGGAAGACGCGGCAGTGGATGCCCACGCGGAGAGGAGTACGAGGGTTCACTGATTCGGCTGCGGTGTGATGCTGTCGTCGCCGGAGGGCCTGGCTAGCGGTGGGAGTAGTAGGGGGAATGAGGCCTCAACGACAGCACAGCCAGCCACTGGAGGCAGGAGCAGGCGGTCTCCCCGGCGCTGGTTTGGGCGGCTGGTGCAAGAAGAGCAGCGATTGAAGAAGCAGCAAGACCGTTTGATTCAAATCCAATGGTTACTGCTGGTAGAATCGTTTGTTGACTAAGTTGATAAGCGCTACGTACGCGTCAACTTAGTAGGCCCACAGGTCAGCCTCCCAACCGGTGCGCCCCAGATGCCAGTGGGAGGAATCATTTTTTCGCATAATAAGGAGGCAGTTGATTGCGTGCGGCCAGGCCAGCGGAGGGAGTAGGGTGGGCCGGGGAAGCCTGCGCGGCATCACAGTGGGCCACAAGAGGAGGGAGCAGGCAGTCCCGCCGGTGCTAGTTTAGGCGGCTGGAGCAGGAAGATAAGAGATTGAAGAAGCATGTCGGCCATTGGATGGACATCCAACAGTCACTGCTGCTAGAATCGTGTGTTCACTGACAAAGCCTTGCGTAAACAAGTCAGCCTCGAAATCTGTGGCGTGTACAGCCCATTTGCTATTATTTTTATATTTTTTACTCATTTTCTAATTCATATGGAATTTATTGCAGCCCGTTTTCCATTTTTAGAATTGCCGGCCATTTTCTCGTCAGTACCAGGGTCAAAAAATTAACTAAATATGTGGGAAATTTTGAAAATTCACAAATTTTTACTGGGGGACGAAATATTCTTAATCCAAAAATTAATAGCCATACTAAAACAAATTTAAAAATAAATTAGTACTATGTCATGTTAAATCCAATGAAATACGTATAAGATATCACTGAAGAACAAAAACAAAAAAGAAACTTATATCCCATTTGCTATAAATTTTTTGGAATTTTCAACCCCTTTTGATATTACTTTTAACAGACATTGACCATACTCTTAAGCCAGGCCGGAATGCATCCCTCCTCGTCTTGAAAGATTTGCAGCCAAGTAATTCGGAGAAAACAAATAGGCCTAGCTTGGGTATTCTTCAAAAAGAAATACTGGGCTACCTATTTTCCCAAAGAACTGGTGCATGAGTATTTAGCTTTATTTATTTATTTACTTATTTATGTTTAGGGGACCGTGAGCATGTACCTGGGCCGGATTCATGTGAGAGCCTCCCTTCCAGTTAATTATGGGCTTCTCTATTGGGCCTTCATCAGTGGGTTGCATGTTATCAACAAGTGGAAAATGTGTTCCGTACGAAAAATAGTATGCGCTACGTATGGTACGGAGCACTAAAGGATCGAACCGTGCAACGACTTCCAAAAAATTGTGTTTGTCGTTCTAACAACACATTTATTCAACCAACAGACGAAATATACTACTGATTGTACATTGAAAATAGCAGCAGCAGCAACCAGGGCTGGGGGTGCAACAGAAGCAGTAAGCAGACCAGAAGAGTGAAGACGCAGCTCTCTCTTCCAAACCAAACATCAGTCATCATTACAAAAGGGATACCAAAAAGAACAAGTGTATGCATCAAACTAAATAAAGATCCTACTACACCAAGTGTACGCATCTAACTAACTGGCTCGGTTAGACGTTCCTATTTATTAAGCTATGGAGATTGGCTGACGACTTGAACCAGATGGGTGCCTGACGGGGGAAACTCCAGCCAGTAGGTCGAAGTCTGATACTTGCGACCCTCTCTCCTACTTTGGGCTGCAGAGCGTGGCGGCACATATCAGGGTATGGTGCATGCAGAGACGCATGGTACGCTGTGTACACACAATTTTGCCTGATGAACGAAACTGCGCTGCCATCATGATCATTGCTGTTGGTTATCTCCTGGTTAATCGGATAATTCAGTCCGAAAAACAGAGAGCGTGTACCAAGGCTACTTACTAGCCTCCAGTCAAAAATTCCTGAAGGCCCAGAGAAGCTAGGATCCTGCTCAAAGACCTTGCAGTGACTGTGATTGTATTCCACGAAACAACACGTCCGGTACGTGCGAACGATCATCAATCTTTCGCCGTCGTGTGATCGAGCCAGGAACCACCTGCAACTGCCATGTCGCTTTTCTTTGAAAGGTTCTGGGATTAGGAAGGGTAGGGACACCAGGCGGCCTACAACATCATATCAAGTTGGAGTCACATAAAAAGGGCTCTTGATTTAGTCAATCTTAAGAACAGCATGTTATGAGCATGAATATTTTTTCAGCAAATGTTGACAGTAATATAAGCAAGCCATCATGATATCATAGGAAAGTAACATACTGCTGTAACAGCCGTTTATAGCGATGACTGGAGTAGGCCAGCAATACGTCCAGCCATAGAAGGAGTCGACAGCGTAAATGAAGCCCTTGTGTTCAATGGCATCAGAGAACCATGGAGGATGTATGATCCTGTGATGGACGTGCAGATTTATCCACTTACCGCTGTGACCTGTCAGATAGGCGAGACCACGGTTGAAGAACGCAATTAGCCTGAAGTCTTTATAATTCGCAGATCTTATGGGCACTTGGCAGATTACAACCTTGAGCAAATCAAACTTGGTATCATGTTGGCTACTGTAAGATTCCGAGTATTCTGGGCCGCGGTGCCAAAGCAGTGCGGTGTTAATCGAAGGAAGGGGGATCAATCGCCGGGTGTAGACCTCCATGAGCATCCAGCTGCCGCGACTATGGACGAGCACCATCCAAGACATGTTCATGCCGACCTAGTACATACCGTTAATGTAGTTGAGGCTGACGGGGATCGGATCACAGTCAAGGGGGTTGATGCTCACCACCCTACGATCGCTATGCTGCGTGACATGCCGTTTCTGAAGATCAGGCGGCATCAGCAAGCAAGGAGCTGGCTTAAAAAGCTCCAGCCTGAGGGCTTTGAGTAAACGGTACAGCCCCGACGAGCACGCGGCGAGCGGCATGGTACTGAGATTGTCCACACGCGAAACAATGAGCTTGATTACCTCTATGGGGAGCGAATTCCAGCCACTCTTTCGGTGGACACTGCTCGGTTCTACCATTGTTAGTGCTTGGGTTTCGGACGAGGGGGGAGGCGCCTTAGCGGGGATGGAAGATTGGACGAGATTATGTGCGGACAAAGATGGAGAAGCGAATATGTGCTGCGGGAAGTGGACAGGTGATGATGACTACAGCACGCCGCTTGACTTGCGAGACACATACCAGCAGCGTAGGGTCATGTGGATGCCAGACAACTTGCTTGAGTGATCACAGTACTGGTACTCCCTACAGTGCTATGCCCTAACTTGCTTCAGTAGAGTAGTAGACTAGGACTCTGCTCTACTACTAGCACCGGAGGAGTAGTATATTCTAATCTAAAATAGTTACAAACTTCAATGCCCGATCGTGGAACGACTACGAACCGTGCTCAAAGACCGTGTCTATGTGGTGTTTGGACATGGGCGACAACCTCAATGCCAACGGTGCTGCTCCCGTTGCACCATATGTGTTTCTGTCCTTCCTGTTTGAAATCATGGTAGAATTCATGATTTATTTTGTGATTATTCGGATTAAATCTTGTAGTAACTTGCTCATATATTCAACTGGCGCAACGTCCCCTACAGCCACTCCTATTTCATGGACGGCCTGGTCGATGCCTCCAAGGAGCCCTTCGTCCACAGCTATGAGTGCCCGATGCCATTTTGTGGCTCGCCGGCGGACATGGTGCATCACCTCACGGATGCGTGCAGCGGTCACTGTTGGCCCTTGGCGGAGAACATCAAGTACGAGACGTGCTACCCGTTCACCATGCCCGAGTTGCTGGAGGATCGACATGAGAGGGAGGGGAGGAGATAGCGATGAACGTGAACGTGAGGGGGAGGAGATAGCGATGTCATGGGTGGCGCAGTATTTATAGCGAGCAATGACACACCTACGTAAGATATGGACTGAGCTGCACTGACTTAACTGCAGGTCCAGTTGCGTCACTGACATGTGGGCCAGACCCCTGTTGGGCCCACATGTCAGTGACCCAATGCACCTGCAGTTAAGTAACAGCTACGTGGGCATATTTGTTGGAGTAAATTACGGGGGAGCGAAGGGGTGGAAATATTGCTGGTCACAATGGATTGGACGAGCGTGGGGGAGGAGAGTCATGCATGCATATTTTTTCACACGGGGTGGAGTGGTGGGACCGCCGGAGGGAGAAGGAGAGTTTGGCAGGCATATTGTTTCCACACATGGAGAGGAAAAGATTTGGAGACAAACGGGCTTCCTGCAGGTATGGGGAACGGTGCGTAATAAGTCATCTTGCATGTCGGGCTAGGTATAGTCTCAAGTCATTAAAAACATACACGTCCCACACATGTTCATATTTCAAGGTGCACTAAATTATTGCATGCGATGATTAAGGCTGGCCATAATGGTGGTATCTTAGCTGGTATCATGCACACGGGAATAGCAAACATGCTGATGTGGCAAAGAATTAAAGAACAGAGGGGGGTTATGTCACATCCCTAGTCTGGTATGACCTAGACTAGCTAGTCATTTGTGCATCATGTTTAAATCTCATTTTAAATTTGAAATGAGGATTGGTGGAACCCTCAGAATCATTTTTGAAAATGACCCAAATAAAAATTTCTCC
The DNA here is from genome assembly GCF_002162155.2 of Triticum dicoccoides. Taxonomy (NCBI): domain Eukaryota; kingdom Viridiplantae; phylum Streptophyta; class Magnoliopsida; order Poales; family Poaceae; genus Triticum; species Triticum dicoccoides. Next base: position 549,692,751 of record NC_041392.1, on the reverse strand, counting down.
AAAAGGGTCCAAGAAAATGCTCATGTTGCTCTCTGAAAATATTGGACAGAGATAAAAATCAAACCAATATTTTTAAGAGCTCATAGGTATTTATTTTGGGCATTTGGAATTAATGCATAAATATTTGCATTGGAAATATATTAGTCATATATATTAATATATGTCCAAAAATTATGCCATTTATAAAGGAGCTCTGGAATAATATAGTTAGCTCCTGCAAAAATTGGCATAAGGTAATTAAATGATTTAATATTTTAATTAAATCAAAACATATGTCAGAAAAAAATAGAAAACAGAAATAAAAGAGGGAGACTTACCTGGGCCTCCTCCCTGTGCGGCCTGGCTGGCCCAGCAGCCAGCGCCGGCCCAGCCCACTGGCCCCCTCTGTCGTCTTCCTCCCCGACAGAGGGATGGGAGCGTGCCCGGCGCGCGCGCGCACCACCGCGCCACGCCACCTCCCTCTCTGCCTGCTTGCCCTCTCCCCTCCTCGTCTGGATGCCCCGGAGACGCCACGCAGCCCCCCCCCGACCCCTCTCGCACTCTCCCTCGCCCTCCTCCTCTCCCCCTGCTCTCTCCCTCGCACACCCGAGCGCCATCATCGCTGCCGTTCGCCATAGCCGCCGCCACCAGCCTCCCCTCGCCTCCCCGACACGCGCAGGAGCTCCGCCCCCTCGCCCTGAAGCTCTCCGTCAAGCCACAAGACGCCGGACGCCCTGTGGAGCCGCCGTCGCCATCGTCCTCCTCCTCGGGCTCCGACCACCATCGCCGTCGATTCGCCATCTCCAGTGCGTCCCCGAGCCCGCTTCGACGCCCACTGCAACCGCGGTGAGCTCCGCCACCGTTCCCCTCTCTTCTCGCCCTCGTTCACGCGTCGTAACTCCGTTCCCCACCACGGCCGAACCTCCGCCGTCGCCGAGCTCGCCGTCGACGCAGCTCCGGTGACCATTTGGTCACCCCGGCGAGTCCAACAAGTTCGTAAGGCCCCGGAGAGCATCCCTAGCGCTTTGCTTTGCTCGCCTTCGAGCTCCAACCGCGTTTTCGTGCACGACCGAACTCCGGCGGCCGCAGCCGAGCTCGCCGCCGTCGACTCCGGCCACCCCAGGCCCAGCCACGGCCACCGCCCGACGCGCCATCGAGCTAGCTTTCCAACGCACCTAGCCGCACGCCATTTGGAGCACCACAGAGGAAACCCGGGGCACATGTACGCCGCGGACCTCGCCGGCGACTAACCGCCGGCGGGTTTGACTTGTTTGACCTAGGATTTGACCCCCCAGGGTCGCTGACTAGTGGGGCCAGGCCCTGCTAATTTTAGTTAAAAAAAACTAAACCTAATTAGCCACTAACACTGACCAGTGGGCCCGACCCCCCTAATCTGTTAATTAAGTTAATCTAACCCTGTTTAACCCCCTGTCACTGACGTGTGGACCCCACACGTCAGGTTTGACCCCAGTCAGCCGCAGTTGACTGCTGACGTCGTGCTGACGTCATGCTGGCGCAATAATATAATTTCTGGATTTAAATTAAATCAGGAAATTCCAGAAATTAATTTAAACTTCAAAAATTCATATCAATTCAACCGTAGCTCAGATTAAAATAATTTATATATGAAAAATTATCAGAAAAATGCAATCTTTCCATCTGTACTAGTTTCATGAATGACAAACCAACTTATACATGCTGAATATGAGAAAAACACATTATGGCATATGTAGGAACTTAATTTGGAGATGCATTTGAACCTTTGGTTCAAATGGACTTCAAACCAAATGATTACCAGTTGCATTAGCCCAAACAGCATCACATCTACATGCCATGTTCATGCATCATATTGTTGCATATGATTGTGTATTGATTGCCGGCACCGTTCCTTCTCGATAGGTCCTGCTCCGGAGCTGTTCCAGAGTACCTGTCTGTGAAGCAGTGCCTCCTCTGTTGATTTACTAGGCAAGAAAACCCCCTTGTTCATTCCGATAAAACCCTACTCTCTCGCTCCTGCTCTCAGTTATTGCATTAGGACAACAACGATTCATCTGCTACTTTGGGCTGCGGTAGTTGAACCCATTCCTCTGCATGACCTGTCATTGCCACAGTAAATAGTTGAAACCCACTAGCATGTGTAGGAGTTGATTGAAGCCATTGTTGTGTTCCTACCATGCTATGCCTGCTATTGCTTAGAGTTGTGTCAGGTCTGGTTCATTGGGAATGAATTGGAGTGTTACAATATGTTCTGATGCTGAGAGTGAAGTGTGTGAACACGATTTGGTAAAGGTAGCGGTGAGAGGCCATGTAGGAGTACATGGTGGGTTGTCTCATTGGAACCGTCCTTAAGCACTGAGTTCTATGTATGTTGTCCAATGACTCGATACTACCACACATTGGAATGCTTAAGTGCCCCTCTCGACTTATTAACCGACCTGATCTCTGTCCAGGAGTCGCAACTAGTTTCTGGTGTTTGTAGGTAGTGCTATTTTTCTACCAAGTGGCACCCGGCAGGGTGGGCTTGGGACAGACTAGGCACACGTGGCACGGTGTACCAAGTGGCACCCGGATGGTGGGCTTGGGAACCCTGCTCACATCGTTTGGGGCCGTAAGCGACACCCCGGCCGGATCTCCTTGCGGGTGGAACCCGAATAGGCGATAAACCTGGACTAGAGTCTTGTGTGGTTAGTCAGGTCGTGGCCGACACCCTCGCCAGGCTTCCGCTTGAAGGTCGCCGAGATACATGACGTGTACATGGCGGTAAGTGGCGAGAGCGTGTGTGAAGAAGTACACCCCTGCAGGGTTAACATGATCTATTCGAATAGCCGGGTCCGCGGTTATGGACTTCTTGGATGCTTACATGGTACATAGACAACTTGAAGTGGTTACCCTAAAAAGCTCAAGACAAGTGCGAGTGCTATGGATGGCCTTCTCGTAGGGAGATGGGGATGAATCCATAGTAGTGTATTGAATGGTGATTAGTGGACTCGTGTACGTTGTCTCACCTCCAGAGTTTCTGGTAGTCGTAGAACAGGATAGCCACAGAGTCAAAGCTGGCTTGCTGCAACTAAACCCCACAGTACCCTCTTGATACAAATGCATGTATGCTAGGATCTGATGTAAGTCTTGCTGAGTACCTTTGTACTCATGTTGCTTCATTTATGTTTTTGCAGCGGAGACTTCGGTCTTACTAGTGTTCTCGTGGACTTCGACTAGTAGCTAGTACCTCAGCTACGATCTTGATCGGATGTTGTAGATAGTTAGGCTCCTCAGCCTTTTTCTTTTGTAGATGTCTGTACCCAGACATGTAATGCTTCCGCTTGTTGCTTGTATGCTCTGTATGATGGGTCTTGTGACCCCTGTTTGCAATAATTGCTATGATGGCTCTTCTGAGCCTATATCTATATGAGTTGTTGAGTTATGCTGTGATGCCATGTTGTACAGCACATACTTGCATGTTATGCGTACGTGTAATGTGTATTGCTATGTGTGGGATCTGACTATCTAGTTGTTTATTCTTAGTAGCCTCTCTTACCGGGAAATGTCTCCTAGTGCTTCCACTGAGCCCTGGTAGCTTGCTACTGCTCCGGAACACTTAGGCAGGCCGGCATGTGTCCTTCCTCGATCCTGTGTCTGTCCCTTCGGGGAAATGTCACGCGATGAATACCGGAGTCCTGCTAGCCCGCTACAGCCCAGTTCACCGGAGTCATGTTAGCCCAGTGCTACAGCCTGGATTCACTCGCTGATGACCGACACGTTCGATGCTGGGTCATGGATGCCTGTCCCTGTAAGTTAGTGCCACTTTGGGTTTACGACTAGCCATGTCAGCATGGGCTCTTTATCATATGGATGCTAGCGACACCATCATATACGTGTGCCAAAATGCGCAAACGGTCCCGGGCAAAGGTAAGGCGACACCCGTGGGGATACCGTGCGTGAGACCGCAAAGTGATATGAGGTGTTACATGCTAGATTGATGTGGCATTGAGTCGGGGTCCTGACAGCGCTGGTATCAGAGCCAGGCTGCCTGTAGGATTACCAAGCCAATCTGGTCGAAGTTGAGTCTAGAAATTCTTTAGTTATATAAGGGAATTGATTGTGGGAAGGAACGTAAGGCTCTTTTTACTCCTTTACCTCATGGCCTTCTGATCTGAGTCATCCTATCTTTCCTACGGGGTTAAGGAACTAGGCTTTCTCTTCCGTCTATCAGGATCACGTGTTACTACTCCGTAGTCCCATAGGATTGGTTGATCAGAGTCATACCCCAGTTTTCGAGTACTTCCGGTGTAGTCTGTTTAGTATGATCTCAGAACCTTGAGTAATGCTGATGAGTATGTTATTACCCCATTTTAGTAGGATGTCTCATTCTGAGCATTTTACTGCCGTTATGCTGCCGGAATTTTCCTAGGAGTTCGAGAGATACTAATTCCATGTCCTACATTCTACAGTCTATAAGTTGATATTGTTTCCGTCCCTGGTTTCGTTTCTCAGGATGTCATCAAGTTCTATTGTTCGTAGCCAGAACCATGGAGACGGTAGGGATGAGGATCCTCCCGACCAGCCTTCATTGGCAGAGTTCATGTTAGAAATGGAGAGGAACAAGCGTGAGTCTAACCGTTTGTTGGCACGTATCGGAGAGAACACCGCACATCAGCTCAAAGGGTCTGCTACCATTCATGACTTCATTCGTTTGCACCCCCCCACCTTTCATTATTCCATCGAGCCACTCGATGCAGATGAATGGCTCCGTAGCATCATCCATAAGCTGCGTTCTGCGAACGTAGCTGAAGATGACAAGGTCACTTTTGCCACATACCACCTGGAAGGTCCTGCTAGTCTTTGGTGGCAAAACTATGAGGCTATGCTTCCAGCTGGCCAGATTCCTACCTGGAGAGATTTCACTGAGGCTTTTCGCGAGCGTCACATTCCCCAGGCCCTCATCGATCGCAAGAGAGAAGAGTTCTGTAGTCTCACCCAGAATAAGATGGCTGTTGATGCTTATAGTAGAGAGTTTGAGAACCTCGCTCGCTATGCTACAGAAGAAGTGTCCACGGACGCCAAGAAGCAGGCTAGGTTCCGGAAGGGTCTCAACCCCAAGTTGCGTCGTGATCTCCACCTGCATCATTGTGATACATTCCAAGCCCTTGTGAACAAGGCCATTAATGCAGAGACAGCTCAGCTCACTTACGAGGAGTCTCGTAAGCACACCCGTAATTTGGGATCTTCCTCTGGCTTTAGTTCCCAGAAGCGCCGGATTTGGGTTCCAAACTCCGCTCTTCCTTCCGGATATACACCGAGGCCATCCTATGTGGTGCCTTCCCCAGCTCAGTCGTATGTTCCACCCTTGCCTAATGGTAGACCGCTTGTTAGTGCGGGTCCACGTCCAACCTCAGGGACTTGCTTCACATGCGGGAAGCCGGGACACTATGCACGTGATTGCTCTCAGACTAGTTATGCTCCACCCCAGCCCGAGAAGACTGTTGGCTGTATTAAGCCATCACGCAATATGATCAGTGTCAAGTCAGCCCCCACTGAACGTGGACGTGTGCATCACGTCTCAGCCAAAGACGCTCATGATGATCCGGATGTCGTTCTTGGTACACTCCTTGTCAATTGTCACCCAGCATCAGTTCTATTCGATACTGGAGCATCTCACTCCTTCATTTCTGAAAGCTATGCTAACTTGCACAACATGTCATTTTGTGATATGCCAACTCCGCTAGTCATCCAAACTCCTGGATCCAAATGGCAAACCTCTAGTGTAAGCCATGGTAACGAAATCCTTGTTGACAGACTTGTATTCCTTGCATCACTTGTAGCCCTCAAGTCCTCAGATATTAACATCATCTTGGGTATGGACTGGATGACAGCTCATCATGCCAAGATTGATTGTTACACCAGATCTGTTCAGCTTACACACCCATCTGGCAAGATAGTCACTATCTCCACTAGAGTTGCAAAGCGTCAGCTCTATTCTCTCAATGCCAGCCCTCTTCCAGACCTTGAAGATATCCCGGTAGTCCGTGACTTTCCGGATGTCTTTCCAGAGGAACTGCCAGGTGTTCCACCTGACAGAGATGTAGAGTTCGTCATAGATCTTATCCCAGGAACAGCTCCAATCTCTAGGAGACCTTACAAGATGGCACCCTTAGAACTAGCCGAGCTTAAGAAACAACTTGATGAGTCCTTGCAAAAAGGTTTCATCCGTCCTAGTTCTTCTCCTTGGGCTTGCCCCGTCCTCTTCGTCAAGAAGAAGGATGGTATGGACCGGATGGTTGTAGATTATCGTCCCGTTAATTTGGTCACGATAAAGAACAAGTATCCGCTCCCCAGGATCAACGACCTGTATGATCAGCTCGCTGGATCCTCAGTCTTATCCAAGATGGATTTGAGGTTAGGATACCACCAAATCAAAATCAGAAACGGGGACATTCCCAAGACAGCCTTTGTTACTCGTTATGGTCAGTATGAGTACACCGTCATGTCCTTTGGCCTAACCAACGCCCCAGCCACTTTCTCCCGCTTGATGAACTCGATCTTCATGGAGTACTTAGATAAGTTCGTCGTGGTTTACCTCGATGATATTCTTATTTACTCGAAGAACGAGGAAGAGCATGCCGAACATCTTAGACTTGTGTTAGAAAAACTCAGAGAGCACCGCCTTTATGCCAAGTTCTCCAAGTGTGAATTTTGGTTGCCAGAAGTGACCTACCTAGGCCACGTAATCTCTGGCAAGGGCATTGCTGTCAATCCCGAGAGAGTCAAGGCCGTTCTCGATTGGACTCCACCTGAAACAGTCAAACAAGTTAGGAGTTTCCTTGGTCTAGCCAGCTATTGTCGCCGCTTTGTTAAAAACTTCTCCAAAGTAGCCAAACCCCTCACGGAACTTCTCAAGAAAGATAAAAAGTTCGAGTGGTCCCCACAGTGTGAGTATAGTTTTCAGGAACTGAAAAGACGCCTGACTTCTGCTCCCATACTTGTGCCACCGGATTTCACTAAAGACTTTATTACCTACTGTGACGCCTCACGACAGGGACTAGGTTGCATTCTTATGCAGGATCGTCATGTGATTGCCTATGCATCTCGACAGTTGCATCCACATGAGGAGAATTATCCTACACATGATCTAGAGCTTGCAGCCGTAGTCTATGCACTCAAGACCTGGCGACATTACCTTCTTGGTAAACGTTGCGAGATCTACACCGATCACCAGAGTCTCAAGTATATCTTCACCCAACCGGACCTGAACCTTAGGCAAAGACGTTGGTTGGAGTTAATCACGGATTATGATCTAGGGATTACCTACACCCCAGGCAAAGCCAATGTCATGGCTGATGCGCTAAGCCGTAAGTCCTATTGCAACAATCTCGTGTTGCAGCAAGGCCAACCACTTCTCCATGAGGAATTCTGTAAGCTTAACCTTCACATCGCTCCTCACGGATTCCTCTCTACCTTAGTGGCGAAACCTACCCTTGAGGATCAGATCATCTCTGACCAGAAGTTTGATAGGGGTGTTATCCGCATTAAGAGAAACATTAAGAAGGGAGTTGGTGGATGTTTCACTATGGATGATCGTGGTGTTGTTTTCTTTGAGAATCGCTTGGTGGTTCCCAAGAATCAACATCTTCGACAACTGATTCTTAAGGAGGCGCATGAATCTCCTCTCACGATTCATCCCGGTAGCACTAAGATGTATCAGGACCTACGCCAGAGGTTCTGGTGGACTAGGATGAAGAGAGAAATCGCTGAGTTCATTGCTAAATGTGATGTTTGTCGTCGCGTTAAGGCAGAGCATCAGAGACCTGCTGGCACCCTTCAGCCTTTAGCTATTCCTGAGTGGAAATGGGATAAAGTTGGTATGGACTTCATCACCGGCTTTCCCAGGACCAAGAAAGGGAATAACACTATCTTCGCAGTCGTTGATCGTCTTTCCAAAGTGGCTCACTTCCTTCCTGTTCGAGAGAGTATCACTGCTAGTCAGCTTGCTGACTTATACATTTCTCGAATAGTGTCACTTCATGGTGTTCCACTAGAGATCAATTCAGACCGTGGCAGTCTTTTCACTTCTCATTTCTGGGAGAGTTTCCAAACTGCCATGGGAACCCATCTTTCCTTCAGTACCGCTTTCCACCCTCAGTCGAGTGGTTAGGTGGAACGGGTCAATCAAATTCTCGAAGACATGCTCAGAGCTTGCGTTATCTCATTCGGTATGGATTGGGAGAAATGTCTTCCTTTCGCCGAGTTTGCTTATAACAATAGCTACCAATCCAGCCTCAAGAAAGCTCCTTTTGAGGTTCTCTATGGACGAAGATGTCGAACACCTTTGAACTGGTCAGAAACCGGTGAAAGACAATTCTTTGGACCGGACATGATCCAGGAGGAGAAGAGCAAGTTCGCATCATTCGTGAGAATTTGAAAACAGCCCAGTCTCGTCAAAAGAGTCAGTATGATCGTCATCATAAGGATATGACTTATGAAATTGGCGACCAAGCTTACCTTCGGGTTACTCCTTTGAAGGGTACCCATCGTTTCGGTATCAAGGGCAAGTTGGCTCCTCGTTACATTGGTCCTTTTCGTATTCTCGCTAAACGAGGAGAGGTTGCCTACCAATTGGAACTACCCCCACATCTTTCTCGAGTTCATGATGTCTTCCACGTCTCTCAACTCAGGCGTTGCTTCTCGGACCCCATCCGCGGAGTGGACCACGAAACGCTTGATCTCCAAGATAACCTCACATACCGAGAGTACCCGGTTCGCATTCTTGATCAAGCAGAGCGTGTCACTCGACGTCAGAACATCAAGTTTCTCAAAGTTCAGTGGTCTCATCATTCCGAGAGAGAAGCTACTTGGGAGCGAGAAGATCGTCTTCGACTGGAGTACCCCGCTTTCTTTCCGTCAACCCTTGAATCTCAGGACGAGATTTTTTCAAGTGGGGGCGAGTTGTCACATCCCTAGTCTGGTATGACCTAGACTAGCTAGTCATTTGTGCATCATGTTTAAATCTCATTTTAAATTTGAAATGAGGATTGGTGGAACCCTCAGAATCATTTTTGAAAATGACCCAAATAAAAATTTCTCCAAAAGGGTCCAAGAAAATGCTCATGTTGCTCTCTGAAAATATTGGACAGAGATAAAAATCAAACCAATATTTTTAAGAGCTCATAGGTATTTATTTTGGGCATTTGGAATTAATGCATAAATATTTGCATTGGAAATATATTAGTCATATATATTAATATATGTCCAAAAATTATGCCATTTATAAAGGAGCTCTGGAATAATATAGTTAGCTCCTGCAAAAATTGGCATAAGGTAATTAAATGATTTAATATTTTAATTAAATCAAAACATATGTCAGAAAAAAATAGAAAACAGAAATAAAAGAGGGAGACTTACCTGGGCCTCCTCCCTGTGCGGCCTGGCCGGCCCAGCAGCCAGCGCTGGCCCAGCCCACTGGCCCCCTCTGTCGTCTTCCTCCCCGACAGAGGGATGGGAGCGTGCCCGGCGCGCGCGCGCGCCACCGCGCCACGCCACCTCCCTCTCTGCCTGCCTGCCCTCTCCCCTCCTCGTCTGGATGCCCCGGAGACGCCACGCAGCCCCCCCGACCCCTCTCGCACTCTCCCTCGCCCTCCTCCTCTCCTCCTGCTCTCTCCCTCGCACACCCGAGTGCCATCATCGCTGCCGTTCGCCATAGCCGCCGCCACCGGCCTCCCCTCGCCTCCCCGACACGCGCAGGAGCTCCGCCCCCTCGCCCTGAAGCTCTCCGTCAAGCCACAAGACGTCGGACGCCCTGTGGAGCCGCCGTCGCCATCGTCCTCCTCCTTGGGCTCCGACCACCATCGTCATCGATTCGCCGTCTCCAGTGCGTCCCCGAGCCCGCTTCGACGCCCGCTGCAACCGCGGTGAGCTCCGCCACCGTTCCCCTCTCTTCTCCCCCTCGTTCCCGCGTCGTAACTCCGTTCCCCACCACGGCCGAACCTCCACCGTCGCCGAGCTCACCGTCGACGCAGCTCCGGTGACCATTTGGTCACCCCAGCGAGTCCAACAAGTTCGTAAGGCCCCGTAGAGCATCCCTAGCGCTTTGCTTTGCTCGCCTTCGAGCTCCAACCGCGTTTTCGTGCACGACCGAACTCCGGCGACCGCAGCCGAGCTCGCCGCCGTCGACTCCGGCCACCCCAGGCCCAGCCACGGCCACCGCCCGACGCGCCATCGAGCTAGCTTTCCAACGCACCTAGCCGCACGCCATTTGGAGCACCACAGAGGAAACCCGGGGCACATGTACGCCGCGGACCTCGCCGGCGACTAACCGCCGGCAGGTTTGACTTGTTTGACCTGGGATTTGACCCCCCAGGGTCGCTGACTAGTGGGGCCAGGCCCTGCTAATTTTAGTTAAAAAAATAACTAAACCTAATTAGCCACTAACACTGACTAGTGGGCCCGACCCCCCCCCTAATCTATTAATTAAGTTAATCTAACCCTGTTTAACCCCCTGTCACTGACGTGTGGACCCCACACGTCAGGTTTGACCCCAGTCAGCCGCAGTTGACTGCTGACGTCGTGCTGACGTCATGCTGGCGCAATAATATAATTTCTGGATTTAAATTAAATCAGGAAATTCCAGAAATTAATTTAAACTTCAAAAATTCATATCAATTCAACCGTAGCTCAGATTAAAATAATTTATATATGAAAAATTATCAGAAAAATGCAATCTTTCCATCTGTACTAGTTTCATGCATGAAAAACCAACTTATACATGCTGAATATGAGAAAAACACATTATGGCATATGTAGGAACTTCATTTGGAGATGCATTTGAACCTTTGGTTCAAATGGACTTCAAACCAAATGATTACCAGTTGCATTAGCCCAAACAGCATCACATCTACATGCCATGTTCATGCATCATATTGTTGCAGATGATTGTGTATTGATTGCCGGCACCGTTCCTTCTCGATAGGTCCTGCTCCGGAGCTGTTCCAGAGTACCTGTCTGTGAAGCAGTGCCTCCTCTGTTGATTTACTAGGCAAGCAAACCCCCTTGTTCATTCCGATAAAACCCTACTCTCTCGCTCCTGCTCTCAGTTATTGCATTAGGACAACAACGATTCATCTGCTACTTTGGGCTGCGGTAGTTGAACCCATTCCTCTGCATGACCTGTCATTGCCACAGTAAATAGTTGAAACCCACTAGCATGTGTAGGAGTTGATTGAAGCCATTGTTGTGTTCCTACCATGCTATGCCTGCTATTGCTTAGACTTGTGTCAGGTCTGGTTCATTGGGAATGAATTGGAGTGTTACAATATGTTCTGATGCTGAGAGTGAAGTGTGTGAACACGATTTGGTAAAGGTAGCGGTGAGAGGCCATGTAGGAGTACATGGTGGGTTGTCTCATTGGAACCGTCCTTAAGCACTGAGTTCTATGTATGTTGTCCAATGACTCGATACTACCACACATTGGAATGCTTAAGTGCCCCTCTCGACTTATTAACCGACCTGATCTCTGTCCAGGAGTCGCAACTAGTTTCTGGTGTTTGTAGGTAGTGCTATTTTTCTACCAAGTGGCACCCGGCAGGGTGGGCTTGGGACAGACTAGGCACACGTGGCACGGTGTACCAAGTGGCACCCGGATGGTGGGCTTGGGAACCCTTCTCACATCGTTTGGGGCCGTAAGCGACACCCCGGCCGGATCTCCTTGCGGGTGGAACCCGAATAGGCGATAAACCTGGACTAGAGTCTTGTGTGGTTAGTCAGGTCGTGGCCGACACCCTCGCCAGGCTTCCGCTTAAAGGTTGCCGAGATACATGACATGTACATGGCGGTAAGTGGCGAGAGCGTGTGTGAAGAAGTACACCCCAGCAGGGTTAACATGATCTATTCGAATAGCCGGGTCCGCGGTTATGGACTTCTTGGATGCTTACATGGTACATAGACAACTTGAAGTGGTTACCCTAAAAAGCTCAAGACAAGTGTGAGTGCTATGGATGGCCTTCTCGTAGGGAGACGGGGATGAATCCATAGTAGTGTATTGAATGGTGATTAGTGGACTCGTGTACATTGTCTCACCTCCAGAGTTTCTGGTAGTCGTAGAACAGGATAGCCATAGAGTCAAAGCTGGCTTGCTGCAACTAAACCCCACAGTACCCTCTTGATACAAATGCATGTATGCTAGGATCTGATGTAAGTCTTGTTGAGTACCTTTGTACTCATGTTGCTTCATTTATGTTTTTGCAGCGGAGACTTCGGTCTTACTAGTGTTCTCGTGGACTTCGACTAGTAGCTAGTACCTCAGCTACGATCTTGATCGGATATTGTAGATAGTCAGGCTCCTCGGCCTTTTTCTTTTGTAGATGTCTGTACCCAGACATGTAATGCTTCCGCTTGTTGCTTGTATGCTCTGTATGATGGGTCTTGTGACCCCTGTTTGCAATAATTGCTATGATGGCTCTTCTGAGCCTATATCTATATGAGTTGTTGAGTTATGCTGTGATGCCATGTTGTACAGCACATACTTGCATGTTATGCATACGTGTAATGTGTATTGCTATGTGTGGGATCTGACTATCTAGTTGTTTATTCTTAGTAGCCTCTCTTACCGGGAAATTTCTCCTAGTGCTTCCACTGAGCCCTAGTAGCTTGCTACTGCTCCGGAACACTTAGGCAGGCCGGCATGTGTCCTTCCTCGATCCTGTGTCTGTCCCTTCGGGGAAATGTCACGCGATGAATACCGGAGTCCTGCTAGCCCGCTACAGCCCGGTTCACCGGAGTCCTGTTAGCCCAGTGCTACAGCCTGGATTCACTCACTGATGACCGACACGTTCGATGCTGGGTCATGGATGCCTGTCCCTGTAAGTTAGTGCCACTTTGGGTTTACGACTAGCCATGTCAGCCCGGGCTCTTTATCATATGGATGCTAGCGACACCATCATATACGTGTGCCAAAATGCGCAAACGGTCCCGGGCAAAGGTAAGGCGACACCCGTGGGGATACCGTGCGTGAGACCGCAAAGTGATATGAGGTGTTACATGCTAGATCGATGTGGCATTGAGTCGGGGTCCTGACAGGTTAGAGTAACTAGTGTTCATGCATGCATTCGTAAACACATTTTTTGTGAAGAACGATAGCACTAGTTGAGTACTTTTGCAGACTTCAAAAACTATTCCACCGCCTCTACTATCTTGCTAAGAGTAGGTGAAATTTTTGAATCGAGCCCTTTAAACTAGAAGGGAGGTAGTGGTACTCTAATAGCTAACCTTGTTGTGATGACAAGATAGGACATGGCACGCACCTGGACGGAGGAACTAGTCTGCATTGTGCATTTAAGTTTTGTCTGAAGTCAATGTACCTCTACTTTCACTAGACTTACAAAAAAATGTGTCAACATTCACAATGTCAAATCAATATTTTTACACTCATTATAAAACGTAGTTCTTATACTCATTATAATTAGTATTGTAGATATTGATATTTTTAGTATAAATTTGGTCGTGGGATTTCATTGATGCCTGTCAAAGCGTGGAGGAAGTGGAGCTTAGGGCTTGCATTGCCGGTCTCTACATAGGTATTTCTCTTCATAATCCTGTAATTTTAGAGACTGATTGCGCTTTTGTGGTAGCGTCTCTTGCATCGGGGGACTGTGATAGGTCTGCTATGCATGACCTGAAGATGAAAGCGTTGAGCATCTCGAAGTTGATCAACAATCTTCAATTGTCAAAGATTAGCCGTTCGACCAATAAGGTGGCACACTTAATCGCTAAGTATAGCTTTGACAATAGATTAGATGGTATTCTTGTAAATAACGTACTGCCCTGTGTGGTGAATATTGTATTGAATGAGTGTACAGGTGTGGCTAGTTAATTAATAGAAGGTGGTGTTCAAAAAAAGTATAAATTTGGTCAAACACTTTGCAAACGGTTGACGGGAGTAAAAAGAACCAGAGGGAGTATCATGCATGCGGAGTAGGCAAAAAAAATTGCTTGTCTAAAAAAAGGCAAAAAATTTTGCTCATTTATAGCCGGTCGAAGTCTCCAAGGGCGTGACCGTGCGAGGGAGGCGAAGGTCGTGGGAGGCGCGACATTTGACGGAAATAAGTGAAGTTACATCCATGCGCCAGCATGGCGTGCGAACAGGCAGAAGCTATACCGTCAGGCCTACGATATGGGTCAAGTAGATATGACATCTAGTGGGTCCCGCATAGTTCTCGAGAACTCTTTGGGGGCTTGCAGCCGTTTATCCACCAGGCAAGCCAGCAACCCCACGCCGTTCGCACGCCCTACTCTTCCCCGTCTTCTACCTTACACTAGTTCGCTCCTAGTCGTCCCGTCCTTTCACATTAGTTTGCTCCTAGTTTTTTTTGCGGGGTACAACGGTTCAACTTCTCCTAACCCTCCTCCAAAATCCATGGCCTCCCAAATATCCATGGTCGCCGCTGAGTACCAGGTTAGATCCATCACCGGCGATCAGTTCATCATCATCTACACACGTGGATCCGAGACGGTGAAAGCATGGCTTGCTCACTTCCTACGCATGTTCAACAGTTCAACGGATGAGTGGGTCGTTGGGCTAGATGTTGAGTACACCACAGTCATGGGACGAGAGAAGGATCTAAAGGACGAAGAGAGGAAGAAGCCCGCCGTGATCCAGGTTTGCGTACATAACGTTTGCTTGGTCTACCACATATGCCATGCCGACGTTGAGTGCCAGGATTTTAAGAACTTCCTCAAGGACAAAAGAGTGAAATTCGTTACTGTAGTCTTTAAGAACAACAGGGATGTCCTGCGTCGGATAGGTCTCGTTGTACGCTAGCCCTTCGATATCGAGAAGGCAAGCTTGCTCCTCTCAACCTTCAATGTTGACCCTGGCAGCAGCCATGATTGATCCTTCGTACGCTAAACTGAAGAAACCTCATCACGAGTTTCATCATGCATGGGAGTCGAAGACATTAGATGAAGATCACATCCTGTACGCAACAATGGATGCCTACCTTTGTTTAAATATCTACAAGGGTTGGATGAAGAAGTAGAGCCCAGTGTCCGATTCAAGCAAAGAAGCGTCGGCGAAGAGGAAGAGGAAGAGGGACGAGGACGAAGTCGAGGACGTGGACTCGGACTCCGAGTAGGTGGCAGTGCCGTCGCTCATGCTGGTTCTACCGCAGTTTCAAGCGGACTAGTTGCTTAGTTTATTTTCAAGGGTGTGTTGTGCTGAGGCCCCAGCAGAACTATGTTTATGTTCTTTCTCGTTATTTGAACTCTTTAGTACATACAGTAGTACTAGTACTATGTCTTACTATTGTTCTTCTTGTAGTTGGTACTACTGCTCGTATCTTTGTGTTCCTACTGTACTTAATACGTTCGTACTAGTAGTATAATTTGGATCAGTCGATTTGTGAAAGAAGTTCGACGGAGCGAAGGAAGAAGACGGCAGAAGAGGTGGAAGAAGCCCTTCTAGCCATCCATGTTGCATCAAACAGCTCACATGAGTCGACTGACCCAAATTGCTCCTTCTGATTGCAGGATCCACGTGGCATTCAAGGTCTCGAAGGTAGATTCCGCGCCCGCACCCGATTTGCGGGCTCGACGCGCGCGCGACCGGCTTGCGCCACGACAGCCACCATGCGTGCCTCCTCTGTGCGGCCGGAGACGACAATGACATGGTAGTTCCTCCTCGCCGGCGTGCTAGAGCACATGCTCGTCCTCCTCTTCGTATGTTGCGTGCATAGACGCGGATCCACCAGCTGCTCGTGTGCTTGGCAGTGCAGCGGCATCGCGAGGAGGGACTGCAGACGACGTGAGCGGGCGAGCCTTCGGCTTCATGGCACAGGGATGGCGGCGACACGCCAGTGATGGGCGAGAAATTGTTGGCCGGAGCAGGCGGGCGCCGGCATGCGCAAAGGCGGTGGCGGCATATTGATGAGTGCGCATGTGGGAGCTTACTTTAGTTTTATATATATATAAGGTTGGTCAAACTTAAAAGAAAACCGTACTAGTACACATAAACATTAGACTTAGGCAGCGCTTTTATTAGTTAGTACCACAGCCACGATACAGAATCCTGTGCAAGCGCGTGAAGCGCGGCCGCGTGGTTGATCGAACGGTGTGTCACCGTGTCGTGCTCGAAGGACATCCACCGAACCTTTTTGTGTGTGTGAAAACAATCCTCGAATATTACTCAACTTTTTTTCCTGTGAAAGTTCTTGACGCTGCAATATTTCCATATATTTGAATTTAGCTCCAGTTCGTGTTTATTTGGATTTGGACGTTTTAGGTGCGCCCTAGTTTTTTTAACTAGATGATACCCCGCACGTTGTTGCGGGAATATTTGCAATACATTTCGATGATATGTGATTTATATGGAACGTGAATAGCGATACTACGAAAACTAAAATTGCAAATCCATATGCTTTATTGTGTTTGATTAATGTATTGTAAAATATCTAATATATGTTTGCATGTTGAGGTGGACATTTTCATGTGCATGAATGCATGTTGTGGTGGGCCTTTTGCCATGCATGTTGCTTGATGATGTGGCATGCTTGCATGTTGAGAGAAATATGTTAGTGGGGGCTAGCTATTTAGATATAGAAGATACTGATTTTGTGTGTGTGACTGAGAGAGAACGTGTGTATGTGTCCATATGTGTGTTGTGGCGGAAGGGCAATGTGGAGACGGTGTGTGTGTGATACAGACATAGAGAGGTGTGAATGTGCAAATGATCATGCATGAGTGAGACATAGACATATGCCGATACGTTGTGTATACATGAGAGAACGGTCTTCTAGTTTAGGGCCTGTTTGGTTCTAATAAGTCACCTGACTTATAAGTCAGGTGACTTAAAATCAGTGACTTATAAGTCACACCTGTTTGGTTGTCATCTGACTTATAAGTCACCTGACCACACCTTCCCACCACCTTATTTTTTAATGTAAAGGTGATGGGACCCACGTAAAAAGGGGTCACTTATAAGTTTTAAGTTGGGTGGAGCAACTTATGACTTATAAGTTGGGGTGACTTATAAGTTGGGTCCGTTTGGCAAAATAAGTCACTCTTTGCACTTTTCGACTTATAAGTTAGTGACTTATTTGGAACCAAACAGGGCCTTACTTGTGTGTGTGTGTGAGAGAGAGAGAGAGAGACAGAGAGAGGAGCATCCGTAACACAACAACCATCTCTCTCGATTCGTCCATCCCTCGCACGGTCGCATGCAACACATGCATCAACGCACATATTTTGACACCCTCACCCGGCCCCTGCCCACCTCAAGGCCCGCACAATCTCTTCGTGAATACCCATTTCTCTCCTTTGGTTTGTTTTCTCTCAATATCTGACACACACACACAGACACACGCAGCACAACACACACACACACTCCCCCAAGCACACAATTCATCCCCATCCAAGGTTATACAGCGACCACTCTCGCTTGTGCTTCTTTGCACCCCAACATGCACAACACCTCAATCTTCAAAGAGGGCATCGAACAGATCAAAGACAGCGACCACACCGCGCTAGAGAATGCAGGGTCATTTGGAAGCAGGGTGATGTGACGACGGCTGACTGACTCCTCCCCCTACCCTCTCTCTCTCTCTCTCTTGCACAAAATTACCAATCCCTCTCTCCCCCACACAAAATTGTCAATCCCTCAACCTACGAGATCGTTCCCCTCTCGTCCATGTTTTTCCAGCTCTCTCATCAAACATGTTGTCTCTTCTCCTTCCACGTATACAGAATCCAGATGCACACGCATCTCATGTATATTACATGTATCCATCTTTCTCACAAACCTAACTTCTTCCTCTCTCTTTCTCTCTCTATCTCTCTCTCTGTCTCGTCAGGTTTGTCTCCTACTCTCTCGTCCACATACATACAATCTTTCCCACCCTATCTGCTCCACCTTTAAAAGCTCTCTCTACATGTTTCATTCACACATTGGGATATGTCAAAATGTTGCTTCTATAATGGCTGATGTAGAGTTATGGTTGTTTTTGTTGCATCCTACAAAGTAATAACTATGAAATGCATTTAGATTCTCATTTGACTGGGATTATGTGAGTTTGAGCATGTTGTGAAGTACTATAGACCTTGTATACATCTTGGGATTCGACAATGATTGTAACTATTGAATTGTATAGACCATTACATTCGAAGTCAATAGCCTAATATATTTATTTCACAATTTCAACAAATGATTAGTTCACTACAAACTAAGAAAACAAATGTGTACTCCCTCCGTTTTATTTAAGTCCGCGTATTAGCATTGGTCAAAGTCAAGTTTTGTAAACTCTCAGAAAGCTTATAACAAAAAATATTAACATATACAATAACAAATAAATACCATTAGATTCATTATTGAATGTACCTTCACATCATACATATTTGTTATTGTAAATATTTATATTTTTCTATAAACTTGGTCAAACTTTAGGAAGTTTGACTTTGCTCAAACCAAATATGCAGAGTTTACTACTACTACTCGCTAGTTGCTTAGCCGAATCACTCAACACGCCACACGGGGAGTCCAGTGTCACAAAATTTTGAGGTCGGCGGGAAAATCTCCCGCAACCCTGATTCGAGCAGTGGGAAGTTACCATCATAGCCTTCGGAACAGGCCTACGGATGACGCTTGGTAAGGGCCTGTTTTCGTAACTTCAGGTTCACCCTACCCAGCCAACCCCACCCCGGCACCCAGAGTAATACGCCTGAATACTCCCCATTTTCTATCCCCACCGCAAAATAGACTTCTCCACGGCACCGTAGCCTTCGTGCTCCTCCCCTTTACAACGGCGCACTCGTCCACCGCAGCGCATCTGCCTCATCGACGACCTCGTATGCCGCACTGGGGCTGGTCCAACATCGTCGTCATACACGGAGCCTCTTCCCCGGCATCGTCTTCCACGGTCTCGGATCTACCTCCTGGAAGCCAACACCAAGCGCAGAAGTACCACCGTCGTGGACAATGAACTGACTCCCGTTGCCGACCATGACTCACAGAGACCGCCGCGACCATCGTTCTCCTCCTCGATTGGTAATGTGTGTATTGAATCACTTAGCAGTACATGTGCAGTTCCAATTTTGTTCATACCTACCCTTCAAATTTCCTGGGTGCTATTGTTCCCGTAAAAGTAATTGGTTATAGCCTCCATTGTCCAACAGAATATCAGCTTGTAATTGTGCGTCGCTCCTGTATCGCGCTGTGCTTGGGTAGGTTTTTCATCTGCAACCAGTAGTGTGGCAAATGATGGAAAGGTTTTTAGAACTAGCAAGATGCCCATGCGTTGCATGCATCAAGATGCATTTGTATGAGTAGTTTATCTTGTGGGAGAAAATGATGAACGAGGGAAGGCCTTATTTGCAAATCTGGAGAGGGGTATGGGTATCGTTTTGCAAAATTCCCATTTGTTTCCTTCCTATCTGTCAGATATAAATCGGACGGCCTATATTACAAGAAAAAAAGTATAGAGAAAAAAAGTAGACAATAAAGGAAGTAGAGATAAATATAAAATATCAAATATAAAATAAATATAACAGTAGAAAAGAGAGTAGAGATAGCATGTTGAGATTTTTAAAGCGCCGCGCGTTGCGATTCTATTGGAGATGCTCTAACATGGCAGACGAGTGCTTTAATGTTGCCCACAAGATGTGCGAGTATTACAAGTACTATATTTTTCTTGCCATGTTGAGATTTTAAAACCACGAGTGCGAACATGCAGAGGAGCAATGAAGACCAAACACGGGATATTCGGGACATCTTCAAGGAGCGTGGCAAGTTAAAGAGGAGCTGCACCGAACCTGTAAAATGAGCTTTGGTAAGTAACACCCTTTAAATTACTTTCATGTAGCCTCGTGTTCTTCGATGTGTATATGTTGTAGTTTCTGTTTCTCTTAAGTGTGGTGTTCTTCGATGTGTAATAAGAAGAGTCTTAAACGTCCTAATGCTTTCGTTTTTAGCTTGATGTAGGAAGTGGGTGTTCTCACCTTGTAGTCTGTTTTTATTATTTTTTTTCCTTTTGAATTCACTTCTCCGAGTTCTATTTATCTGGCTTCTACTAAATGGATCTGGGTTGCTCTGAGTATTGATCTAAAAAAGAAGTAACTTCATGTCATGATGTAGTTCCTGCGAGGAGGGAAGTATGGTCAACCTCGAGATCATGTTTCCAAAATGAGGCTGGATTACACACAAGGTGCCAGTTCCCTAATGATGCTGGATTAGACACAAGGTGCAAATTCCAAAATGATGCTGGATTACACACAAGCCAGGTGGAGTCGTTAGCTGTTCATGTCCTCGTGGCATTAGTAAA
Source organism: Triticum dicoccoides (assembly GCF_002162155.2). Taxonomy (NCBI): domain Eukaryota; kingdom Viridiplantae; phylum Streptophyta; class Magnoliopsida; order Poales; family Poaceae; genus Triticum; species Triticum dicoccoides. Next base: position 549,672,478 of record NC_041392.1, on the reverse strand, counting down.
GGCTGAAAGAAAGCGTGCAGCAGCCCTTGAGAATGTAGATGAGTTCCTGAAGAAGCGAAAAGAGCAATCAGATGGTCTCTTCACCCAAGCCAAAGAAGAGATGGAAGAAGCCAGAAATAAGCTAGCAGAGGCAAAGCAGGCTAGGCGTCTCCTGCTATCTAAAACTGTTGTCAAAAAAAATTTCCTTCATAATAGCTAGGTTCAAATGTTTATCCAGTCAGCATGCATGTTGTGATGTCCGTGCATCTACTGATGTGGCACAAAATGTATTTTTTCGGGTCATGTAATAACAGCAATTACTTTCCAAACAATAACAGACGAAGCATTGGACATGGTATAGTTCACACGCAAGCCCGACATTCCAAGTTCAACTTCCACATCAAACTCATGTTCGCAGATATCTGCACATTCATACATAATGTCCACAACCATGATTCACTTCAAAGCCAAAAAAATGTGAGGAGAGTTATAAATAAAGAAAATCCTCTACTAGTTCCTGCTACGAGTGCGAGCACAACAAGTCAAGACCATGCGTAAATTAATTATATTTTAGTCATTTTTTGTGTTCTAAAATGCCTGCCAGCTCATGGAAGGACGTGTTGCCGGTACACGCGCGGATTCAATGAATGCAGGCAGTCTTAAGCTGGTTGCACGTGGCGAGGAGGCGTGCTCAGCCAGGCCTGCAGCGAGTGCGGCCCTCTTGGCCAGCACGCCGGTTCAATGCCTGCGCTATGAGAGGTCGCATCCGTGTCAGAGCAATCACTCCCTCCAGTCCTTTTTTGTTTGGGTATAACAAAATCTCATTTTCCATTCACATTTTACAAGTAAAATTCATGGACAAACTTTGACCCAAAGTACGATGGGGACTAGTAAACCAGAATGGAGGTAGTAGTTTTTTTAATCAAAGAAGGGTTTCCCCTTCCGATTTTCATTACTGAAAACTAGCATCTAAATCTAAACCATAGTATTTGCCCTAGAACTACCAGGTTCGACATCTCGCAACATAAACCCATACAACCCCCATCGCAAAAAAACCATACAACCATACGCCAAGGAGGTACGTAGTACTATGAATTCCATTTTCGCTCCATACCAATCGTTCTAAAAACTACTTACTACTTATAACGCGCCATTGAAAATCGGAACTCTTAACCCCGCTAAAAAACGATATTTTAAATGTGGCTACTCGATCTGTGGCAACTGGCGAGCCACCACGCTCCAAGTCGTTCACCTGTGGTCCCGACCATCAACTCCTACGGATCAAATTATCACGCGAGCTGACTATTCCTACAAAGGTGCTCCACCACATATCCGGTACCCGCGAATGCAGCAATCGTGCACCTAGGGTTTTAGGGTTTATTTGTTAACGTTGCCTTTACGTAACACTCATGTGTGCGAGACAGCGAGAGGCCGACTACGTGTGTGCGCCTCTTCTCTTCGTATATGTACTCCACCGTTTGTCTGGTGTCCAAAAAATTATAATAACTACTAGCAATGTGCCAATGCGTTGCCACACGATCAAAGTAGATTAATACATATTCACCGATTTGATAGAAAAAAAGTCTAGTTTTGAAATACGTATATCACTAAAAATATGTTACGTTTCACTCAAAATATATTCCTTTGGCGGTTTTGATGAGATAAGGGAGGAATGTTGTTGGTTTCAAGATTCGAGAAGTGGTATATGTCTAATTTCTACTCTTACTAGCAAGATGCCCGTGCGTTGCATGGAACATCAAGATCTTGTGGGAGAAAAGGATGAACGAGGGAAGGCCTTATCTGCAAATGTGGTGAAGAGTGCGGGTAAATTGCCATATTTTCCTTCCTATCCGTCAGATATAAATCGGACGACCTACATTGCAGGATGGCAGGCCCACCATCATCACCAACTCTATTTTTTTATCCCTACTCTTATAAAAAGCATTGTCGGTGATGATCGTGTGCCTGCCATCTTGCAATATAGGCCATCCGATCTATATCTGACGGATAGGAAGGAAACTATGGCAATTTTGCAAAAAGATACCCACACCCCTCTCCACATTTGCAAATAAGGCCTTCCCTCGTTCATCCTTTTCCCCCACAAGATAAACTACTCATACAAATGCATCTTGATGTTCCGTGCAACGCATGGGCATCTTGCTAGTTGTTGCAAAAAGCCCATGTGTGTGTGAGAGAGAGGGAGAGTGGAGGAGGACAGAGTGCATGTGTGACAAAGACACAAGGAGTGTGTGTGCGATAGGTATCAGCTTAAAATGAGGCGATAGTGTGTGTGTGCACGATCAAGAGGGCGTGTCTCAAGAAGGGAAGAAAAATCTACATAGATACAAGAAGCGGGAGAGAGACATGTATGCGATGGTGGAAGCACGAGTGTGCGGGTGTATAAACCTATCTAGAGGCTAGCTAGTCGATAAATGTTTGTGAGAGAAATACGAGTCGGGGTGCGAAAGCGAGAGTTTTGTGTGTGAGAGAGAGGGACGGTAGTCGGGAAGGGGAGTGGAGTGGAAGCAGGAGTTGTGTGTGTGTGTGTCTGTGAGAGAGAGAGGAGACGGTAGTCAGGGTTGTCTGATCGGTAAACAAATGAATAATGTCAGTCTGGGATGGAGACGAAAAGGAGACCGCAACAAATGTTGTGTCTACAGGAGAGAGAGGGAGAGAGAGGGAGAGAGAGTGATTTTAGTGGTATGAGTCATATGTAGATACATATAGGGTGTGATAGCCTGGCTTAATAGGGATGATAGACTACTCATATCAATAAGGAATTCCTTCTTTTCCGGGAGCCCATTCAGACAGAACTCCAAAGTTAAGCGTGCTCAGCTTGGAGTAGTTTCCGGATGGGAGACCGACCGGGAAGTTGCTCCCGGGTGCGCGCGAATGAGGACAAAGTGCGCAGAAAAGACTAGTATTGATCTGTGGGGCCAGTCTAGATCCCGCCAGGAGTAACGACCACCGGCGGGTGTGTCCGGGGCATTACAAGTTGGTATCAGAGCCGACCCTCGCGGTTACACGGATGTTTGCGGACAGGTGCACGGTCATGTTGTTCATGATGTTTGTGACCCGTCATGGCACCCGGCATGGCGCATGTACCGGACTGGATGCACAGACATGTGTGCCAAGAGGGAACGTTCCTATGGCCCGATGAGGCCGTCGGTTCCTCTGAGTGGGGGTGTATGTGATAGCCTGGCTTAATAGGGATGATAGACTACTCATATCAATAAGGAATTCCTTCTTTTCCGGGAGCCCATTCAGACAGAACTCCAAAGTTAAGCGTGCTCAGCTTGGAGTAGTTTCAGGATGGGTGATCGACCGGGAAGTTGCTCCCGGGTGCGCGTGAGTGAGGACAAAGTGCGCAGAAAAGACTAGTATTGATCTGTGGGGCCAGTCTAGATCCCGCCAGGAGCAACGACCACCGGCGGGTGTGTCCGAGGCGTTACATAGGGTGTGTGAGAGAATCCCATAGAGAGAAAGACAAAGTGAAAGACGAGTGGATACTGTGTGTGTGGCGGTGAAAAAGAAAGCTTAGGTACCGAGTGATACCAGAGAACAGTAGAGACGTGAGAGATAATGAAAACCGTGTAATGTATAATGATAGGGAGAGTGTGACACTTCTCAAGGGAGACATCGAGAGACCATGAGCAACGACCACCGGCGGGTGTGTCCGGGGCGTTACATAGGGTGTGTGAGAGAATCCCATAGAGAGAAAGACAAAGTGAAAGATGAGTGGATACTGTGTGTGTGGCAGTGAAAAAGAAAGCTTAGGTACCGAGTGATACCAGAGAACAGTAGAGACGTGAGAGATAATGAAAACCGTGTAATGTATAATGATAGGGAGAGTGTGACACTTCTCAAGGGAGACATCGAGAGACCATGTTTGCAAGGATAGGAGAAACATGAAGCGAGCGTGTGGGTGAGCTGGAGAAAAGAGAGTGATAGCTACCTGAAGGAGCGTGCATGTGAGAGAGATGGGCGTGAAAGGAGTGAACAAAAAAGGGATTAAAATATTTGAATTCAAGATGATGATACATGTAATCCATACTCGAACCAAAATTGATCTATAAAACATGCATACTCATATGAATTCACGCACATCTATGTTATTTAATATGTAGATATTACTGATCCATACATTTTAGTAGAACATAATTTGGTTAAAAAATTCGAATTCAACCTTAAGATTTCGAGATCGTTGTATTTGTAAATCATATTATACATATAAAGGAGCAGAATTCTTTGTTGTGCTTTTGAAAGTATATATAAAAAATGATGTATATAGAATGTAATTCCAATTGAAAATGGATCCCGCCCAAAAAAAATAGAATACAAATGGGATTCGAATTGAATTGGCACGGTAAACGTGCACTCTGCAAAATTTGAACGAAGCGGGGAAAGTCGCAGTAACCGCCCGAAACCAAAATCTGCGAGATGGAAATCACTACTGCCTATCCCTGCCACGCAAAGCCTATCTGCTGGATTTCTATAGGTTTCGATAGGGGTAGGTTTGTAATTTCACCCCAAACGTGACGTAACCGCCTCTCACCCGGATTCATACACGGTGGGTGCCAAAACACAGTGTGTCCTCGGCCGAAATCGACTCCCTCCCTGATTCATATTCATACACGGTGGGTGCCAAAAACAAACTCTCGTCGGCAAATATTCGGTGTATGCGAGACTATCGTCCTATCCCCAACCGACTAATGTTGTTGTGATGTAGTAGAAATTTGAAACGGGGGCTAAGTTTGTAAATTTCCTCGCATTTGAGACAAGCGCGCCCTGAATACATGGTTCCTCCCTTCCTCTCTACTTCCCTTTTCCCCATTCGTACTCCGTGGGGGCCAAAACACCCTCTCCACCCCACCCTCCTCCGTCCGCCGCCGTCTGCCACCCCATCCACCGCCGTCCTCCTCCACCATGCCGGAGCTGATACCCTGACGCCGCTGTCCATTACAAGAGATCGACCTCTCTCATCCACGGCTTCGGACCGGGATCCTTGCATCCCGTCCTCTCGCTTCATCCCCATCGTCGTCCACCTTGCCGACACCGCTCCTACGACCGTCTCGTCCACTATGCCCCGCCGCCACCGTCTACCCTCCTAGATCTGCTTCCACACCGCTGACAGCCATCGCTACCGCGGCACCATCAAATTCTCAGTAGATGCGTACATGGCGCCGCACCAGAGGCGGTACTCTTCTGTATCTGCTCAACTTATTTATCGCAGTAAGAAAATAGATCGCCATGCTTTACTCTGATTTCTTGTCTTGGTTGCGAAGTTGCCTTTGTCCAGTTTGCACCTTCAGATCCGCCATGGCACACTCAACACTATACTCTCAATGCTTATGGTTTTCCCCTTTTATATTCCACACTAGTTAAATCACAGTAGACTAAATTTCAAAATTGGGTCAGTCGATTTTTCAGAGCTCGCCGGAGTTCGCCGGTGCGATCGAAGGGGCTCGGGTGGTTGTGGGGCCTCGCCGAACGAAGAGAACTCGACGCGGGTGGGGGTTGGGGCGGGGGTGGGGGTGGGGGTGCCGGAGGAACACAAGCGGTGGGGGCCGGTGGTCCGGCCGACGGCCCGTGCGGTGTTCTGTATGGGAAGAATCAGAGACGAGGAAGAAGAAGGGTTAGGAGACGTAGGATCTTCATCCAACCGCCTGAAATGGTCGAGAGACAGCTGGGAGTTGCATTCTTAATGCGCTCTGGTTCATCATGTGTGGGCACTGCGCAACCAACATTTTATTATCCAAAATCTGCTTGCTCTTCTTTACCATGTTCCTCTTCCGTTCTTCTTTAATATGTACTCTCTCCGTTCCTAAATACAAGTCTTTGTATAGATTCCACCATGGACTACATATGAAGCAAAATGAGTGAATCTACACTCTAAAATGTATCTGGATACATCTGTATGTGATCCATAGTGGAAATCTCTACCAAGACTTATATTTTGGAACGGAGGGAGTATGACAGTAGTACAGTATGTTCCTTGTACTGAAGATGAGCAGGGACATTTGCAGTGTAGAGGTCTATACGGTCGGTGGTGATGGACACTTTGAGCCTCTTTGATTCGTAGGATCTTGTAAACATAGGAATAGGATTTGTAGTGGCATGCCCACTTGAATCCTATAAGAATAGCAAGGAAATGCAGGGAGCTGTGTCGCCTTTAAGAGTTACACTGATATTAACAGTACCGCACCTTCACTTGAAGAGAGCTGGTATTCGAAGCCTTTCTAGCCGTACCGGCAATACTAGGACATATATTCCAGCAAGTTCCACTTTGCTGATTTTACTCTGATGCTTAAGGTTTTCCCGCTATATCTACACTATGATATGTGTAGCTGCTTTGTGTCACACTAGCAGCAGTCCACTCTTGAAGCTAAACACCGCAATGACTTACAAAATTGGCACCAAGGCATTGAGTGCCATTCTGGATGCAATGAAACTCATACGCTCCCCACCTGTTGATTCTTGTTCAGAATATGATCCTAATGACTATTATAACCTCGAGGAGTCAAAGGCAGATGACTTGTCCTGTTCACCCATCAAGGTGCATGTTCTAATTTGGCAATGTTTTATTGATTGCGGGTATCTTGCATATGTTGTCTTGCATTTCTTCTACTTTGTTGCACCGCCATCTGCTTAGTTTACTCATCATATATGTCGAGATGCCATGCCCATCCATTATCAATACATATTACATCTGTCATCATACCATGTTTTTCCACTCAAATGATGTTCTTGTGCATCAGACATCAAAAAGGAAGAAGGTGATTGCCGAACCTGAAGGAGCACCAGCAAAGTCCTTGAAAAACATGGTGGTGCCGGAGAAATCAGACAGCACCCCACTTATATTGGGTGTACAACCAGTGACACAAAATGTAGGACCGACTCCAGCAGACTATACCCATACTTCACTGGCCACACCACTAGCCCCACCACACAGGACCTGCACTCCAGCAAAAGGTATACCGATTTCATTTGCCATAGCACCAGCTGTACCACAGAAAAATCCCACTCCAGCAAAAAGTGCAGCAAGTCCACCAACGTAAGACCTATCCCAACTGCCGAGACAGCCAATTCCTACAGATTGGAACCCCATTCCATTTATTCCCAGTTTAAAAGACAATGCTTTCAATGTTGTTAGGGACTACGTGCATATATTCCCATCATGGGAAGATTATTGTGAAGACAAACACCATTTTCACATCTTCCTGTCCAACTTACGTGTAAGTGCTATTATTCATGGTTATTGTTTTCCTGTTTTCTGCTGATTGAACACATCAATGATTTACATTACATTGTTGTAACTAGGCGAGGGTCAATCTGGATAGTCATGATGAGCAAAGCTTGCTTGTGCTTTTCAAGGAAGCATTGCGGCAGTATCGGTGTTACCTAAGGAAATCACACTTTGATGGTAAGTCTATAAACGAATTTCTGATGAAGTCTCCTGTGCTAAGTTTAGAAGACATTTAATGGAAAAACCTTGTTATGTGTTGGTCTCATTCCCAGGATGAGGTACTGTCTATGAAATCACATGACAATTTGAACTTCTACTTTTCCGCATGTGCCTTACGGATCTTTTTTGCAAGAAATCTGCTCGAAGAAGAATTCCGGTTTGACAAGAACGACAGGATATCGCAAATATGTTGCCCGCTGCTTTGTCTTGTTAGTACCTGTTGTCCTGTATCACTGTACTTGCATACATACCTGGTTCATTATGTGACAGCAGTATGCATGATAGCTTGCTTATCAATTGTTCGCTCCAAATTATCTGATCTGTATGAATGGTTACATTAGTGTAGAATATATCCAATGCCAATGTTTTTAGCTCTGTATTGTTCTTGTAAGTACATGATGTCCTTTATCAGTGTACTAATAATGACAGGTAGTTGTTCATGTACCATCACTCTGCAGCTTATTTTCCTTTGCCCTCCATTTTCTACACATCAGATCTATATTTACTCTTACCATAAGGTTGGTACTGAAGAAGTTTAGCTCTGCATTGCTCTTGGCTGTACCTTTTGCCTGTATCGCTGCACTTACATTTATTGCTACTTGATTATGTAGCATCACTCTTCATCTTATCTTAAATATTCTCCATTTTTTCATATATTATCACATCTATATTTACTCTTAAAAAATGTAGAATAAAGGCAATGCTTTTGAAGAAGATTTTGTGGTAAACTTCTTGAATCCCCCCCCCCATCAGCATGGACAAGGCCTTTATAGAGCCTATCTTCACCAATAATGTAAGTTTGTCCATCTCAAGACTTCAAACTTTGTTGTATATATTTGGTTAGGCATGACTGCAACAGTTGTTTATTTTTGGTGTTTGCATCAAATTGCTTGTTTAAAGTTTATTATGTAGTTCATAAACAAAAGTTTGTCCTTTCTCAATTTAAGTTTTCAGTTGTACAGCCAATTTCCTTCTTCATACCATGTAAATTAAACTATACAGAGCAAGTGATCTTCTTTTGCACTGCATGTATGCTTCTGTTCTTCATCCGTAATCCAGTGGTGTGGTGAACCTACCCACTATAGCACAATGTCATATTCTGCAATGTCTTAACTATGAACAATGTCATATCATTCTACTATTATTTAAACCGTATGTTTATTTGCCAATCTGAAATGGTATAAATTGACAGCACACTAACCATTGATACTTATGAGTTCTTGATCTGTAATCCAGTGGTGTCGTGAAGCTGCCAACTCCTTCACAATGTCATTTCCTGCCATGTCTTGACCTGAACAATACCATATTGTGTTAATGCAATTTTAAACTGTGTCACTTTATTCATTAGTAAGAAATGTGATGAATTGTCAGCACTGATACTTTTATGTGCAAAACCTGTCATCTGTCTGGATGTTTATCTTTCAGAGTGAGGAAGATATAAGTGTTGAACAAGCGCAGTCTCATCATCTTGCTCAGCTGCTTGCGTTGCAGCTTCCCAGCAGGGCTAACCTTTCTTGAACTCTATTGAAGTGCTGTTGGTTTTGTATATTATTTTGTCGACGTGTTTATTTGCACTGGTGGCGATCTTTGATGCCCAGTGTATGTAATCTGCTGTCTGCTTGTGCTTTATTATCATAGTGGCGAACTTTGATGCACAGTGGATGTAATATGCCGTAATTTCTTTATTGTATAGTCTAGGTTTTTTCTTATTCACGATGGTGCAGTTATTTTACTGTATATATATATATCCTGTCTTCGCAGTAAACCAGCCAAACCGTAAAATTACGGTACATAATCGGGTCGCCATGCAATCACGATGTAGGTTGGGCCTGAAACGTGCCGAACAGCTCACGGGCCGGCAGCAGCCCGAAATGAACCCCAACCCATGATTGTGTGAATCAAATCACGGGCTTTTAACAGGCCAAAATTGTCTCGGACCTTGTTTGGCCCAATCAGATATCGGCTGCGAGCAGGCCGGATGCAAATCGGGCCGTAGTTAGGCCCAACTATATGACGAGCTTTTAATAGGCCGAAATTAATATAGGGCCGAAATGTTAAACGGACCCTTAACAGGCCAAAACTAATATCAGGCCGAATTACTAAGTGGGCCTTTAGCAAGTGGTCTCAAAAGCATAGTGTCCAGTTGACGGGCCGAATCTGATATGGGCTATAATTGAGCCCAAAGCCTCTTAAAGGGCCGGACCTGATCTGGGCCGTAATTTGGCCCAGAATGTGGTAGGCTTTTAACGGGCCGGACTCATATGGGCCACTATTAGGCCCCGAGCGTGGCAGGCCATTCAAGGACCGAATGAAATATGGGCCGGCGTTTGGCCCAAAACATGGCAGCCAGTTAATGGGTCGGCCTACTAGGGTCCTCAAAATCTTGTGGGCCTACAGCTGGGATGGCCCATTAATGTCGGCGAAATCTCGTGGGCCTTTAGCTAGTTCGGCCCATTATGATCCGCAAGAATCTTGTGGGCCTTTACCTGGGCCGGCCCATTATGGCACACAAAAATCTTGTGGGCCTTTACCTGGGCCGACCCATTATGGCCCGCAAAATCTTGTGGGCCTTTAGCTGGGCTAGCCCATTATGGTCTGCAAAATCTCGTGGGCCTTTAGCTGGGCCGGCCCATTATGGTCCGCAAAATCTTGTGGGCCTTAAGTTGGGCCGGCCCATTTAAACTTGATGGGCCGGTCCATGTGTCAACATATCATAGGCGTGTCTCGCCCATTGGATGAGTGACACCTGTGCCAACGCGGGCCTGACACATGTCTCCTCCAGCGAATGATGATTTTACATGTGGAAAATCCCCATTGGTCGGGGCTGTTAACGGGTTATCGGATCCAAAACCCGACCAGATAGCTTAACGGCGTTCCGTTACGGTGGATGCCACGTGTCGGTCACCCTTGACGAAAGCACTTCTGTGACGCGCGATTTATCTTCATGGAAGTGGACACTTCCGTGATGATAATTTTGGTAATCTCATGGAACACTTCTATGACAACACAGGTATGACTATCTTGATTCTGTCATAAATTTTTCATGGATGTACATGCATGACAAAAAACACGACGTACTGTGACAAACACGTATCATCATGGAAGTGTATTTTTTTTGTAGTGCATCATTCTCTAATGATGTGATCTCGTTCATCAAATGATAACTCGTGTCTTTGGTTAGGAAACTTAACCATCTTTGATTAACGAGCTAGTCAAGTAGAGGCATACAAGTGAAACTCTGTTTGTCTATGTATTCATACATGTACTAAGTTTCCGGTTAATACAATTCTAGCATGAGTAATAAACATTTATCATGATATAAGGAAATATAAATAACAACTTTATTATTGCCTCTAGGGCATATTTCCTTCAAATGCATCATCCTGTGACTAACTCATTATTCACATTGCTTGCAAGGCTCATAGTGATGTGCATTACCGAGAGGGCCCAGAGATACCTCTCCGATACACGGAGTGACAAATCCTAATCTCGATCTATGCCAACTCAACAGACACCATCGGAGACACCTGTAGAGCATCTTTATAATCACCCATTCACGTTGTGACGTTTGATAGCACACAAGGTGTTCCTCCGGTATTCGGGAGTTGCATAATCTCATAGTCATAGGAACAATATAAGTCATTAAGAAAGCAATAACAATAAACTAAACGATCATAGTGCTAAGCTAACGGATGGGTCTAGTCCATTACATCATTCTCTAGTGATGTGAACCCTTTCATCAAATGACAACACATGTCCATGGCTAGGAAACTTAACCATCTTTGATTAACGAGCTAGTCAAGAAGAGGCATACTAAGGACACTCTGTTTGTCTATGTATTCACACATGTACTAAGTTTCCATTTAATACAATTCTAGCATGAATAATAAACATTTATCATGATATAAGGAAATATAAAAACAACTTTATTATTGCCTCTAGGGCATATTTCCTTCAGTCTCCCGCTTGCACTAGAGTCAATAATCTAGATTACATAGTAATGATTCTAGCACCCATGGAGTCTTGGTGTTGATCATGTTTTGCTCGTGAGAAAGGCTTAGTCAACGGTTCTGCAACATTCAGATTTGTATGTATCTTGCAAATCTCTATGTCTCCCTCCTTGACTTGATCGCGGATGGAATTGAAGCATCTCTTGATGTTCTTGGTTCTCTTGTGAAATCTGGATTCCTTTGCCAGTCACAAAAGATTTTCATTGGACCCGATGCACTAGGTATTACACCTAGATCAGATATGAACTCCTTCATTTGCTGCTTCCGAAGCAGCTATGTATTTCGCTTCACACGTAGATCCCGCCACGACGCTCTGCTTAGAACTACACCAACTGACAGCTCCACCATTCAATAAAAATATGTATCTGGTTTGTGACTTCGAGTCATCCGGATCAGTGTCAAAGCTCGCATCGACGTAACCGTTTACGACGAGCTCTTTGTCACCTCCATAAACGAGAAACATATCCTTAGTCCTTTTCAGGTATTTCAGGATGTTCTTGACCGTTGTCCAGTGATTCACTCCTGGATTACTTTGGTACCTCCCTGCTAAACTAATAGCCAGGCACACATCAGGTATCGTACACAGCATTGCATACATGATAGAACCTATGGCTGAGGCATAGGGAATGACTTTCATTTTCTCTCTATCTTCTGAAGTGGTCGGGCATTGAGTCTGACTCAACTTCACACCTTGTAACACAGGCAAGAACACTTTCTTTGCTTGATCCATTTTGAACTTCTTCAAAACTTTATCAAGGTATGTGCTTTATGGAAGTCCAATTAGGCGTCTTGATCTATCTCTATAGATCTTGATGCCCAATATATAAGTAGCTTCACTGAGGTCTTTCACTGAAAAATTCTTATTCAAGTATCCTTTTATGCTATTCAGAAATTCAGCATTTCCGATCAACAATATGTCATCCACATATAATATCATAAATGCTATAGAGCTCCCACTCACTTTCTTGTAAATACAGGCTTCTCCAAAAGTCTGTATAAAACCATATGCTTTGATCACACTATCAAAGCGTATATTCCAACTCCGAGATGCTTACACCAGCCCATAAATGGATCGTTGGAGCTTGCACACTTTGTTAGCACCTTTTGGATCGACAAAACCTTCTGGTTGCATCATATAAAACTCTTCTTTAAGATATCCATTAAGGAAAGCAGTTTTGACATCCATTTTCCCAATTTCATGATCATAAAATGCGGCAATTGCTAACATGATTTGGACGGACTTAAGCATCGCTACGGGTGAGAAGGTCTCATTGTAGTCAACTCCTTGAACTTGTCAAAAACCTTTCGCAACAAGTCAAGCTTTGTAGACAGTAACATTACCGTCAGCGTCAGTCTTCTTCTTGAAGATCCATTTATTCTCTATGGCTTGCCGATCATCGGGCAAGTCAACCAAATTCCACACTTTGTTCTCATACATGGATCCCATCTCAAATTCATGGCCTTAAGCCATTTTGCGGAATCTGGGCTCATCGTCGCTTCCTCATAGTTTGTAGGTTTGTCATGGTCAAGTAACATGACCTCCAGAACAGGATTACTGTACCACTCTGGTGCGGATCTTACTCTGGTTGACCTACGAGGTTCGGTAGTAACTTCATCAGAACTTTCATGATCATCATCATTAGCTTCCTCACTAATTGGTGTAGGAATCACTGGAACTGATTTCTATGATGAACTACTTTCCAATAAGGGAGAAGGTACAATTAACTCATCAAGTTCTACTTTCCTCCCACTCACTTCTTTCGAGAGAAACTCCTTCTCTAGAAAGGATTCATTCTTAGCAACAAATATCTTGCCTTCAGATCTGTTATACAAGGTATACCCAACAGTCTCCATTGGGTATCCTATGAAGACACATTTCTCCGATTTGGGTTCAAGCTTATCAGGTTGAAGCTTTTTCACATAAGCATCACAGCCCCAAAATTTAAGAAACGACAACTTGGGTTTCTTGACAAACCACAGTTCATATGGTGTCGTCTCAACGGATTTCGATGGTGCCCTATTTAACGTGAATGCAGCCGTCTCTAAAGCATAACCCCAAAACTATAGCGGTAAATCAGTAAGAGACATCGTAGATCGCACCATATCTAATAAAGTGCGGTTATGACGTTCGGACACACCATTACGCTGTCGTGTTCCAAGTGGCGTGAGTTGCGAAACTATTTCGCATTGTTTCAAATGAAGACCAAAATCATAACTCAAATATTCACCTCCACGATCAGATCATAGAAACTTAATTTTCTTGTTACGATGATTTTCCACTTCACTCTGAAATTCTTTGAACTTATCAAATATTTCAGACTTATGTTTCATCAAGTAGATATACCCATGATAACCAACAAGTATAGGGGATCGCAACAGTTTTCGAGGGTAGAGTATTCAACCCAAATTTATGGATTCGACACAACGGGAGCCAAAGAATATTCTCAAGTATTAGCAGCTGAGTTGTCAATTCAACCACACCTGGAAACTTAATATCTGCAGCAAAGTGTTTAGTAGCAAAGTAATATGATAGTAGTGGTAACGGTAGCAAAAAGTAACAGTAGCAAAAGTAATGTTTTTGGTATTTTGTAGTGATGATAGCAATAGCAACAGAAAAGTAAATAAGCGAAGAACAATATATGGAAAGCTCGTAGGCGATGGATCGGTGATGGAGAATTATGCCGGATGCGGTTCATCATGTAACAGTCATAACCTAGGGTGACACAGAACTAGCCTAATTCATCAATGTAATCTAGGCATGTATTCTGAATATAGTCATACGTGCTTATGGAAAAGAACTTGCATGACATCTTTTGTCCTACCCTCCCGTGGCAGCGGGGTCCTAGTGGAAACTAAGGGATATTAAGGCCTCCTTTTAATAGAGTACCAGACCAAAGCATTAACACATAGTGAATACATGAACTCCTCAAACTATGGTCATCACCGGTAAGTATCTCGATTATTGTCAATTCGGGGTTAACGGATCATAACACATAATAGGTGACTATAGACTTGCAAGATAGGATCAAGAACTCTCATATATTGATGAAAAATAATATGTTCATATCTGAAATCATGGCACTCGGGCCCTAGTGACAAGCATTAAGCATAGCAAAGTCATAGCAACATCAATCTCAGAACATAGTGGACACTAGGGATCAAACCCTAACAAAACTAACTCGATTACATGATAGATCCCATCCAACCCATCACCGTCCAGCAAGCCTACGATGGAATTACTCACGCACGGCGGTGAGCATCATGAAATTGGTGATGGAGGATGGTTGATGATGACGATGGTGACGGATTCCCCTCTCCGGAGCCCCGAACGGACTCCAGATCAGCCCTCCCGAGATGTTTTAGGGCTTGGCGGCGGCTCCGTATCGTAAAACGCGATGAATCCTTCTCTTTGATTTTTTTCTCCCCGGAACCAAATATATAGAGTTGGAGTTGAGGTCGGAGGAGCGCCAGGGGCCCACGAGGTAGGGGTCGCGCCCTAGGGGGGCAGGCGCGCCCCCACCCTTGTGGACAGGTGGTGGGCCCCCTGGTCTTCATATTTTGCAAGGATTTTTTATTATTTCCGAAAATATGTTCCGTGAAGTTTCATGTCATTCCGAGAACTTTTGTTTCTGCACATAAATAACACCATGGCAATTCTGCTGATAACAGCGTCAGTCCGGGTTAGTTCCATTCAAATCATGCAAGTTAGAGTCCAAAACAAGGGCAAAAGTGTTTGGAAAAGTAGATACGACGAAGACGTATCATCTCCCCCAAGCTTAAACCTTTGCTTGTCCTCAAGCAATTCAGTTGATAAACTGAAAGTGATAAAGAAAACTTTTACAAACTCTATTTGCTCTTGTTGTTGTAAATATGTAAAGCCAGCATTCAAGTTTTCAGCAAATATTATGACTAACCACATTCACAATAATGCTTAGGTCTCAAGTTTACTCATATCAATGGCATAATCAACTAGCGAGCAATAATAATAAATCTCGGATGACAGCACTTTCTCAAAACAAACATAATATGATATAACAAGATGGTATCTCGCTAGCCCTTTATGAGACCGCAAAACATAAATGCAGAGCACCTTTAAAGATCAAGGACTGACTAGACATTGTAATTCATGGTAAAAGAGATCCAGTCAAGTCATACTCAATGTAAACTAACAGTAATGAATGCAAATGACAGCGGTGCTCTCCAACTGGTGCTTTTTAATAAGAAGATGATGACTCAATATGAAAGTAAATAGATAGGCCCTTCGCAGAGGGAAGCAGGGATTTGGAAAGGTGCCAGCTGAGCTCGGTTTTGAAATAGAGATGAATAATATTTTGAGCGGTATACTTTCATTGTCAACATAACAACCAAGAGATGGCGATATCTTCCATGCTACACACATTATAGGCGGTTCCCAAACAGAATGGTAAAGTTTATACTCCCCCTCCACCAACAAGCATCAATCCATGGCTTGCTCGAAACAACGAGTGCCTCCAACTAACAAGAGTCCCAGGAGGAGTTTTGTTTGCAATTATTTTGATTTGATTTGCATAAAGCATGGGACTGGGCATCTCGGTGACTAGCCATTTTTCTCATGAGTGAGGAGCGGAGTCCGGTCCTCTTGAGAATAACCCGCCTAACATGGAAGATACGGACAGCCCTAGTTGATACATGAGCCATTCGAGCATACAAAACAGGATATTTATTTGAAGGTTTAGAGTTTGGCACATACAAATTTATTTGGAACGACAAGCAGATACCGTATATAGGTAGGTATGGTGGACTCATATGGAATAACTTTGGGGTTTATGGAGTTGGATGCACAAACAATATTCCCGCTTAGTACAGGTGAAGGCTAGCAAAAGACTGGGAAGCGACCAGCTAGAGAGCGACAACAGTCATGAACATGCATTAAAATTAATCAACACCGAATGCAAGCATGAGTAGGATATAATCCACCATGAACATAAATATCGTGAAGGCTATGTTGATTTTGTTTCAACTACATGCGTGAACATGCGCCAAGTCAAGTCACTTAAATCATTCAGAGGAGGATACCACCCTATCATACCACATCACAACCATTTTGATAGCATGTTGGCACGCAAGGTAAACCATTATAAGCTCCTAGCTAATCAAGCATGGCAGAAGAAACTATGATCTCTAGTTGTCATTGCAAACATGTTTATTCATAATAGGCTGAATCAGGAACAATGAACTAATCATATTTACAAAAACAAGAGAGGTCAAGTTCATACCCGCTTTTCTCATCTCAATCAGTTCATCATATATCGTCATTATTGCCTTTCACTTGCATGACTGAACGATGTGGATAATAATAATAGTGCACGTGCATTGGACTAAGCTGGAATCTGCAAGCATTCAATAAACAGGAGAAGACAAGGCAATATGGGCTCTTTTGTCAGATCAACAATAATGGATATAAGTGCTATTTCAACAATTTAATTATGGTCTTCTCCTATCGACCCCCAAAGAAAAGAAAAGAAATAAAACTATTTACACGGGAAAGCTCACAACAAGTAAAAGAAGAACAAGAAATATTTATTAAACACACAAGAAGAAAGCATAAAAAGGAAAATAAACTAGCATGGATGATACAATGAAAAAGTATGAGCACCGACATCTAGCAATGAGTGTGTGAACATGAATGTAATGTCGGTGAGAAATACGTACTCCCCCAAGCTTAGGCTTTTGGCCTAAGTTGGTCTATGGCCACGGCTGGCCTGGCGGATATCCATAATAGTAGTTGGGGTCATACTGTGATGCAGCGGCTATCGCCTCCTGAGCTGCACCGTGGCAACGAGCGGCCTCCGCCCTCCTCTCGTACTCATCTGCCTCCTCTCTGGTAATAACATATCTTCCTTTTGCATGATAATCAAAGAAGGCAGGAGCAGGGAGAGTAATACGGACAGCATGCCATCTATCAAAGATTAGTCGATACTGGAGAGGTGATTCACTCCTCTCAACAAACTGTTGGTGAACCATAGCATTAAAATCTAGGTAAGCGGGAGGCAACTCAATATCATCTTCGCGTATGGCTATACCAAGAAAATTAGCTATGCGGGTTGCATAAATTCCACCAAAGAAATCTCCATTAAATCTATTAAGATGCAACCTACGTGCAACAATGGCTCCCAAATTATAAGATTTGTCTCCTAACACAGCACTCCTAAGAATATTGAGGTCAGGAACACACATATGACATGATTCATCTTTACCATTTATGCATCTACCTATGAAGAGAGCAAAATAATGTATAGTAGGAAAATGAATGCTCCCTATAGTAGCTTGTGTTATATCTCTGGATTCTCCCACAGTTATACAAGCAAGAAAATCTTTAAATTCAGATTTGCGAGGTTCCCTAACACTACCCCATTGTGGAAGTTTGCAAGCAGTGGTAAAATCCTCTAAGTCCATAGTGTAAGAATTTTCATAAAGATCAAACAGGACAGTTGGAGAATTACGTGAAGATGAAAATTCAAACCTCCTCACAAAGGAACTAGTGAGATAGTGATACTGGCTACACTTCTCTTCCTCGAAGCTCACAAGATCCGTTACGCAAATATGCGTTAAATTCTTCCTTAATTCCTGCTCGATCCATAAAGTTTTCCGAAGTCCATTCACAAGGACGAACTGGAGCGTCTCTTGGTGGCTCTTCATCAGCATCACGCATTGCAAGCCTGGGTCCTTGCTTCCTTGAAGAACCACCTTGGAACATTTTCCTAAGCATATTTCTTCCTCTGAAAAATTCTGAATTTTTTTAGTAACTTCAAAATAAAAGTAAGCCAAACTCAATAATATTGATATCAACTACTCCTACAAGTGCCTAGAGCCTATATCATGCATCAAAACTACTTGGAACCATATAAATTTGACATGCAAGCTCAAGAACATGGTCACCTAGGCAGCACAAATTTGCAATGAATGAAGCACTAGAACAAAAACTAATTGGACCAATGGAGGAGTCACATACCAACGAACAATCTCCCCAAGCAGTTTTTTGAGAGGTGCTTTGAGCAAGGAGATCGAAAATGGCAGCAAAATGAGCTTGGACTCGAGTTTGAGCTGGATATTCGTGTTTGTGGGAGGAAGAAGGAGTGTGTGGGTGAAAGGATAAGTGGAGGAGGGCCACCATGGGCCCACGAGGCAGGGGGCGCGCCAAGGGGGGTAGGGCGCGCCCCTGACCCTCGTGGCCAGGTGCCAGCTCCTCCTGTTGTGTTCTCAGTGCCAAATATTCTCAAATATTCCAGAAAAAATCATATTTAAATTTTAGGGCATTTGGAGAACTTTTATTTTCAGGGTATTTTTATATTGCACGGATAATGCAGATAACAGACAGAAAATACTATTTTTATTTTACTTAATATAAATAACAGAAAGTAAAAGGAGGGTACAGAAGGTTGTGCCTTCTAGTTTCATCCATCTCATGCTCATCAAAAGGAATCCACTAACAAGGTTGATCAAGTCTTGTTAACGAACTCATTCCGAATAACATGGAACTGGAGAAATTTCGAATAACACTATGTTACCTCAACGGGGATATGCACATCCCCAATAATAAGAATATCATATTTCTTCTTGACAGTAGGAAGAGGAAATTCAAAACCTCCAAATATAATCGATGGAATTTTTCCAATAGAGTTGATACTATGAACTTGAGGTTGTTTCCTCGGAAAGTGTACCGTATGCTCATTACCATTAACATGAAAAGTGACATTGCCTTTAGTGCAATCAATAACAGCCCCTGCAGTGTTCAAGAAAGGTCTTCCAAGAATAATAGACATACTATCGTCCTCGCGAATATCAAGAATAACAAAGTCCATTAAAATAGTAACGTTTGCAACTACAACAGACACATCCTCACAAATACCGACAGGTATAGCAGTTGATTTATCAGCCATTTGCAAAGATATTTTAGTAGGTGTCAACTTATTCAAATCAAGTCTACGATATAAAGAGAGAGGCATAACACTAACACCGGCTCCAAGATCACATAAAGCAGTTTTAACATAATTTCTTTTAATGGAGCATGGTATAGTGGGTACTCCTGGATCTCCAAGTTTCTTTGGTATTCCACCCTTAAAAGTATAATTAGCAAGCATGGTGGAAATTTCAGCTTCTGGTATCTTTCTTTTATTTGTAACAATATCTTTCATATACTTAGCATAAGGATTCATTTTAAGCATATCAGTTAATCGCATACGCAAAAAGATAGGTCTAATCATTTCAGCAAAGCGCTCAAAATCCTCATCATCCTTTTTCTTGGATGGTTTGGAAGGAAAAGGCATGGGTTTCTGGACCCATGGTTCTCTTTCTTTACCATGTTTCCTAGCAACAAAGTCTTTCTTATCATAACGTTGATTCTTTGATTGTGGGTTATCAAGATCAACAACAGGTTCAATTTCTATATCATTATCATTACTAGGTTGAGCATCATTATGAACATTATCATTAACATTATCACTAGTTTCGGGTTCATTACCAGATTGTGTTTCAGCATCAGAAATAGAAATATCATTTGGATTCTCAGGTGTTTCAGTAATAGGTTCACTAGAAGCATGCAAAGTCCTATCATTTTTCTTTTTCTTCCTTTTAGAAGGACTAGGTGCATCTATATTATTTCTCTAAGAATCTTGCTCAATTCTCTTAGGGTGGCCTTCAGGATACAAAGGTTCCTGAGTCATTCTACCAGTTCTAGTAGCCACTCTAACAGCATAATCATTATTCTTACTATTCAATTCATTGAGCAAATCATTTTGAGCTTTAAGTACTTGTTCTACTTGAGTGGTAACCATAGAAGCATGTTTACTAATAAGTTTAAGTTCACCTTTAACATTAGCCATATAATCACCCAAGTGTTCAAGCATATTTGAATTGTATTTCAATTGTCTACCAAAATAAGCATTGAAGTCTTCCTGCTTAGCCATAAATTTATCAAACTCATCTAAGCATGGGCTAGCAAATTTAGTAAATGGAATTTCAACTTTATCATATCTATAGAGAGAATTTACCTTTACTACCTGTGTCGGGTTATCAAGACCATGAGTTTCTTCAATAGGTGAAGGATTAAGATCATATGTTTCTTCAACAGGCGGTAAATTGAGACCATGTATTTCTTCAATCGGGGTTAAATTCTTAACATCTTCAGCTTTAATACCTTTTTCTTTCATAGATTTCTTTGCCTCTTGCATATCTTCAGGATTGAGAAATATAACACCTCTCTTCTTCAGAGTTGGTTTAGGAATAGGCTCAGAAATTGGCTCAGGAAGTGTCCAATTATTTTCATTTGTCAACATATTATTCAATAGAATTTCAGCTTCATCTGGTGTTGTTTCCCTGAAAACAGAACGAGCACAACTATCCAGGTAATCTCTGGAAGCATCGATTAGTCCATTATAAAAGATATCAAGTATTTCATTTTTCTTAAGAGGATGATCAGGCAAAGCATTAAGTAATTTGAGAAGCCTTCCCCAAGCTTGTGGGAGACTCTCTTCTTCAATTTGCACAAAATTATATATATCCCTTAAAGCAGCTTGTTTCTTATGAGCAGGGAAATATTTAGCAGAGAAGTAATAAATAATATCCTGGGGACTATGCACACAACCAGGATCAAGAGAATTAAACCATATCTTAGCATCACCCTTTAATGAGAACGGAAATATTTTAAGGATATAAAAGTAGCGAGTTCTCTCATCTTTAGTGAACAGGGTGGCAATATCATTTAATTTAGTAAGATGTGCCACAACAGTTTCAGATTCATAGCCATGAAAAGGATCAGATTCAACCAAAGTAATTATATCGGGATCAACAGAGAATTCATAATCCTTATCAGTAACAAAGATAGGTGATGTAGCAAAAGCAGGGTCAGGTTTCATTCTAGAATTTAGAGATTGTTGCTTCCATTTAGCTAATAACCTCTTGAGTTCATATCTATCTTTGCAAGCTAAAATAGCTAAAGAAGCTTCTTTATCAAAAACATAACCCTCAGAAATAATAGGTGAGTCTTCATCATCACTTTCATCCATATTATCAAATTCAATATTTTCACTCTCTCTAACCCTAGAAAGTTGTTCATCAAGAAATTCACCAAGTGGCACAGTAGTATCAAGCATAGAAGTAGTTTCATCGTAAGTATCATGCATGGCAGAAGTGGCATCATCAATAACATGCGACATATCAGAACGAATAGCAGAAGCAGGTTTAGGTGTCGCAAGCTTACTCAAAACAGAAGGTGAATCAAGTGCAGAGCTAGATGGCAGTTCCTTACCTCCCCTCGTAGTTGAGGGATAAATCCTGGTTTTTGGATCTCTCAAGTCCTTCATAATGATAAGCAGATATAAATCCCAAGTGACTCAAAGAATAGAGCTATGCTCCCCGGCAACGGCGCCAGAAAATAGTCTTGATAACCCACAAGTATAGGGGATCGCAACAGTTTTTGAGGGTAGAGTATTCAACCCAAATTTATTGATTCGACACAAGGGGAGCCAAAGAATATTCTCAGGTATTAGCAGCTGAGTTGTCAATTCAACCACACCTAGAAACTTAATATCTGCAGCAAAGTGTTTAGTAGCAAAGTAATATGATAGTAGTGGTAACAGTAGCAAAAGTAATGCTTTTGGTATTTTGTAGTGATGATAGCAATAGCAACGAAAAAGTAAATAAGCGAAGAACAATATATGAAAAGCTCCTAGGCAATGGATCGGTGATGGAGAATTATGCCGGATGCGGTTCCTCATGTAACAGTCATAACCTAGGGTGACACAGAACTAGCTCCAATTCATCAATGTAATGTAGGCATGTATTCCGAATATAGTCATACGTGCTTATGGAAAAGAACTTGCATGACATCTTTTGTCCTACCCTCCCGTGGCAGCAGGGTCCTAGCGGAAACTAAGGGATATTAAGACCTCCTTTTAATAGAGTACCGGACCAAAGCATCAACACATAGTGAATACATGAACTCCTCAAACTATGGTCATCACCGGTAAATATCCCGATTATTGTCACTTCGGGGTTAACGGATCATAACACATAATAGGTGATTATAGACTTGCAAGATAGGATCAAGAACTCTCAGATATTGATGAAAACATAATAGGTTCATATCTGAAATCATGGCACTCGGGCCCTAGTGACAAGCATTAAGCATAGCAAAGTCATAGCAACATCAATCTCAGAACATAGTGGATACTAGGGATCAAACCCTAACAAAACTAACTCGATTACATGATAGATCCCATCCAACCCATCACCGTCCAGCAAGCCTACGATGGAATTACTCACGCACGGCGGTGAGCATCATGAAATTGGTGATGGAGGATGGTTGATGATGACGATGGCGACGGATTCCCCTCTCCGGAGCCCCGAACGGACTCCAGATCAGTCCTCCCAAGAGGTTTTAGGGCTTGGCGGCGGCTCCGTATCATAAAACGTGATGAATCCTTCTCTCTGATGTTTTTCTCCCCGAAACCAAATATATAGAGTTGGAGTTGAGGTCGGAGGAGCTCCAGGGGGCCCACGAGGTAGGGGCGCTCCCTAGGGGGGCAAGCGTGCCCCCCACCCTCGTGGACAGGTGGTGGGCCCCCTGGTCTTCATCTTTTGCAGGGATTTTTTATTATTTCCGAAAAGATGTTCCGTGAAGTTTCAGGTCATTCCGAGAACTTTTGTTTCTGCACATAAATAACACCATGGCAATTCTGCTGAAAACAACGTCAGTCCGGGTTAGTTCCATTCAAATCATGCAAGTTAGAGTCCAAAACAAGGGTAAAAGTGTTTGGAAAAGTAGATACGACGGAGACGTATCAACTCATATCTGCTCAAATCATCTGTGAAGGTCAGAAAATAACGATACCCGTCATGAGCATCAACACTCATTGGACCGCATACATCAGTATGTATTATGTCCAGTAAGTCTGTTGCTTGTTCCATTGTTCCGGAGAACGGAGTCTTAGTCATCTTGTCCATGAGGCATGGTTCACAAGCATCAAGTGATTCATAATCAAGTGATTCCAAAACCCCATCAGCATGGAGTTTCTTCATGTGCTTTACACCAATATGACCTAAACGGCAGTGCCACAAATAAGTTGCACTATCATTATTAAACTTATATCTTTTGGCTTCAATACTATGAATATGTGTATCACTACTATCGAGATTCCATAAAAATAGACCACTCATCAAGGGTGCATGACCATAAAAGATATTACTCGTATAAATAGAACAACCATTAATCTCTTATTTAAATGAATAACTGTCTCACTTCAAACAAGATCCACATATAATGTTCATGCTTAACGCTAGCACCAAATAAAATTTATTCAGGTCTAATACTAATCCCGAAGGTAGATGTAGAGGTAGCGTGCCGACGGTGATCACATCGACTTTGGAACCATTTCCCACGTGCATCATCACCTCGTCCTTAGCGAATCTTCGCTTAATTCATAGCCTCTGTTTCGAGTTGCAAATATTAGCAACAGAACCAGTATCAAATACCCAGGCACTACTGCAAGCATTAGTAAGGTACACATCAATAACATGTATATCAAATATACCTTTCACTTTGCCATCCTTCTTATCCGCCAAATACTTGGGCAGCTCCACTTCCAGTGACCAGTCCCTTTGCAGTAGAAGCATTCAGTCTCAGGCTTAGGTCCAGACTTGGGCTTCTTCACTTGAGCAGCAACTTTCTTGTCGTTCTTCTTGAAGTTCCCCTTCTTCCCTTTGCCCTTTTTCTTGAAACTAGTGGTCTTGTTAGCCATCAACACTTGATGCTCCTTCTTGATTTCTACCTCCGCAACCTTTAGCATTGCGATGATCTCGAGAATTGTCTTATCCATCCCTTGCATATTATAGTTCATCACGAAGCTTTTATAGCTTGGTGGCAGTGATTGAAGAACTCTGTCAATGACACTATCATCAGGAAGATTAACTCCCAGTTGAGTCAAGTGGTTGTGGTATCCAGACATTCTGAGTATATGTTCAATGACAGAACTATTCTCCTCCATCTTGCAGCTATAGAACTTATTGGAGACTTCATATCTCTCAATTCGGGCATTTGCTTGAAATATTAACTTCAACTCCTAGGACATCTCATATGATCCATGACATTCAAAACATCGTTGAAGTCCCGATTCTAAGCCGTAAAGCATGGCACACTGAACTATCGAGTAGTCATCAGCTTTGCTCTGCCAAACGTTCATATCATCTGTTGTTGCTCCTGCAGCAGGCTTTGCACCTAGCGGTGCTTCCAGGACGTAATTCTTTTGTGCAGCAATGAGGATAATCCTCAAGTTACGGATCTAGTCCGTGTAGTTGCTACCATGCTACCTCTTTTAGCACTGTGTTGGTTTTCCCCGAAGAGGAAGGGATGATGCAGCAAAGTAGCGTAAGTATTTCCCTCAGTTTTTGAGAACCAAGGTATCAATCCAGTAGGAGGCTACGCGCGAGTCCCTCGCACCTGCACAAAACAAATAAATCCTCGCAACCAACGCAAATAGGGGTTTTCAATCCCTATAGGGCCACTTACGAGAGTGAGAGATGATAGATATGATAAGATAATATTTTTGGTATTTTTATGATAAAGATGCAAAGTAAAATAAAGGCAAAGTAAATAACTAAGTAGTAGGAGATTAATATGATAAAGATAGACCTGGGGGCCATAGGTTTCACTAGTGGCTTCTCTCGAGAGCATAGGTATTCTACGGTGGGTGAACAAATTACTGTTGAGCAATTGACAGAATTGAGCATAGTTATGAGAATATCTAGGTATGATCATGTATATAGGCATCATGTCTGAGACAAGTAGACCGACTCCTGCCTGCATCTGCTACTATTACTCCACTCATCGACCACTATCCAGCATGCATCTAGAGTATTAAGTTAAAAACAGAGTAACGCCTTAAGCAAGATGACATGATGTAGAGGGATAGAGTCATGCAATATGAAGAAAACCCCATCTTGTTATCCTCGATGGCAACAATACAATACGTGCCTTGGTGCCCTTACTGTCACCGGGAAAGGACACCGCAAGATTGAACCCAAAGCTAAGCACTTCTCCCATTGAAACCAATCATACATAAAAGAATTCAAAGAAGATTCAAATATTATTCATAGATAGACTTGATCATAAACCCACAATTCATCGGTCTCAACAAACACACCGCAAAAAGAAGATTACATCGAATAGATCTCCACAAGAGAGGGGGAGAACATTGTATTGAGATCCAAAAAGAGAGAGGAAGCCATCTAGCTACTAACTATGGACCCGTAGGTCTGAAGTAAACTACTCACACTTCATCGGAGAGGCTACAGTGTTGATGTAGAAGCCCTCCGTGATCTATGCCCCCTCCGGCGGAGCTCCGGAACAGGCCCCAAGATGGGATCTCGTGGATACAGAAAGTTACGGCAGTGGAATTGGGGTTTTGGCTCCATATCTGATCATTTGGGGGTACGTGGGTATATATAGGAGGACGAAGTACATTGG